>NC_137667.1:4981639-5355180 GCF_963422515.1 Blennius ocellaris
AAGTTTTGAGTCCATCTCATGGGCTCAAATGCTGTGTGTGTGTGTGTGTGTGTGTGTGTGTGTGTGTGTGTGTGTGTGTGTGTGTGTGTGTGTGTGTGTGTGTGTGTGTGTGTGTGTGTGTGTGTGTGTGTGTGTGTGTGTGTGTGTGTGTGTGTGTGTGTGTGTGTGTGTGTGTGTGTGTGTGGAGGCAAGCTGCGGAGGGTGTGTAGTAGGAGAGAGAGGGCGATCAACCCAGGATGAGAAGCGAAGATAAATGCAGCAACCTGCTGGCATGGAAACCGCTGGGCCTATTGTTGGGATTGATTCTTAGCATTATTAGGTTGAATTAATCCCAGCGGTTTGAGGGGAATTAGTACTTTGCTACTATTCGCACACCTCATTAGTGGTCTGAGTGGAATCCAGAGACGCCGCACAGTCAGCAGCGCATCATAAAAATGTAGGGCCTTTCAGAACTGAATCCAGCAGCTCGGGTACCACTTAAAGCCAAAAATAACTTTTGTTTCCAGTTGAATTTTTTTTCTGTTTTGCAGATTGGAGGCCTGTAGGCCAACTGCTTCAGGGACGCGCTCGACAAGCAAATAAAACCTAACCAGCGTAATCGCCAGCCACCTGCAGTCTACCCAGAATTAAAATAAATCCAGCACCTTCACATTTCCTTATCTCATCTGCCTATTAGGATTTCCACACAGGTTCAGAGATGATAGTGAGAGATGGCACTTTGTACATTAATCTGACACCTTGATGGATGAAACACTGCTGGCTGACATGCACACACTGCCTCATTTTGCCAGCGACAGCCACTTCCTGATCGTCTCCTCTATGATAAAGCATGCAAGTAAAGGCCAAATCATTCAAAGGGGATAAAAAAAAAAAGGGATCAGGCGTATTAAGCAGACGAAGAGAGGAGAAATAAAAATGAACCGGGGCCAAGGGTTGTTTTTTTTTCTTCTTAAGATTAAGAAGTATTGTACATACCTGCACCACTGACAGCAAACGTGCCCCCCTCAGTGTGCATCAGCACAATTCTTGTAGCCCAACATTAATAAGTAAAACTTTCCTGCGATGTGGGGGGAGAAAAAAAAAAAATGGCTGTGCGTAGTCTGTGCTTGGACGATACGACATGATGCAAGGATTTCCAAGCTGCTTGTTTACTGTAGTTTTGACTTTTGCATGATGAAAACAGCATGGGCTGACAGTCCTTTTTGTTTAGTTTTTTTTTTTTCCCCTCCATGAAAGTGTCAGGTCTCACCGGCCGCCACGCAGACAGGAATGACCACAACGTTCTGAAAAATTGCAGTGACCGAGCGAGTTAGTAACATCCCGCCTGTGTTTGGCTGTCAGTGTCCCAGGCACGTGATTATCCCAAGGTACAGAGAGGAAGTGCTACCTCCACCGCCGCATGCCGCTGCTGCTGCTGCTCGGTTAATTAAAACACAGACATTCAACAAAACACCACATTATCACAACGGCAAGACACGAAGCTGGAGAAAAACCCCGAGGCTAGCGCGTGCACTTTCCCATCCTGCCTTTCTACACGCTTTTTCTACGGGGTGCAGGAGCAGCGAATTTCCAGACGCCAATCACACACTGCGTGTGTCTGTGTGTGTCTGTGTGTGTGTGTGTGTGTGTGTGTGTGTGTGTGTGTGTGTGTGTGTGTGTGTGTGTGTGTGTGTGTGTGTGTGTGTGCGTGCGTGTGTATTTGTGAGTAGTCTCCGTGGCCCATGGCAGCTGTCGCCTTTTCTCTCCCCGCTGCATCCTTTTGCAGATTTCTCTGTTCTGCTAAACAAAAAACCAACAACGGCATCAAAACAAACAGCTCTCAATGCTGATGCCCCACATGACTAAACACACATGCACATGCACACGTTGACACACTGAGAGCAGACGGATAGTAAACATCTGACACGATCTATACGCTGCGGCGTTATTTGGAGCTACACCCTCGCACGCTTGTGGCCTCCTGAGTTGCTTCACTCCGTTAGCGGGACACAAGGAAACCCAAAGAATAGTGACTTAATTATCTAAATGGCTGCTGCGGAGATTACCGAGGGCAGTGAGCATCCATCTCTTTCATCACCACCAGCTTAGAGTGCACAGCCGAGGAGGAGAGATCAAGAGATATAGACATCAATAAGAGACAGACGGGCAATGAGAGTGAAAAAAAAAAAAAAAAAAAAAAAGAGAGAGACCAGGCTTATTAAGGGAGAGACGGCGATAGGGGACAATGTGGAGGAGTGGCCACAGTGACAGTGATGGACTGGGGAGAAGTTGGTGGGCTGTGCGCTTGCGGCGAGCAGAAGGGATCGTGACACCAACTCTGTCGCCATGGAGATGCCCCTCGACTGTGCTCTTCCCATCATTACCATAGAGACGCTCCGGAGCTGGAGTGTATCCTGACCCCGGCACCACCGCCGGCACCACCACAACCACGGAGTAACCAAGTAACATTCCCGCCTTGGCTTTGCTTGCGTGAACTTGAATTATTGACTCCTGCACGGCTCAACTGTTCCAGAGGTCGTTCTCAGAGTGGAGGGCTGCAGGTTCGATCCCCCTTCCTGTGCACACTGTTTTTCCTCGAGCAAGAGATTTAACCCCAACCTGCTTCCGGTGCTCCTGCTGCTGGCCCTATCACTGCCAACAGAGAGCGCAGAATCTCCATCTTGAAGCTGAATACATTATAAAGAAATGAAATAAATCATAATGCAGAGACTATGGAATACTGTGACACCGAAAGGCAATTTAACACTGGGCCAAATCCTACCACCTCCACCAAAAACACACTGTTCCTGGGGAAGAAAAAAAAAAATGAAATACCTTCATTAAAATGTTCTTAAGTCTGCAGTTTAAAGTGAATGTGCAGGAAATGACAGCTTATGCAGCCGGCACATCCCTTGTTAGAACGCTAAGCTGTAGTCTCTTGACAGCAAGGACAGCTGTAAAGAATACACGCTTACGACTGGAAGGCTCACTGGTTTGAATCTCCACACTGTCTGTGGAAACTTAAAATGAAGCGCCAACACACTGCCTTCCACGGCTACTGTCAATAAGCCACTGGAGAAGAGACGATGCTCCACTTCACAAGTCACACCGAGTCGTCGGTGCAACTAAATTCCCTCTTGTTTGGACCCTCCGTGTTCAACTGCAGTCCTTTTATTCAGTCATGTCAGAAAAGCCGGGTCTTTTGTCGTTGAGATTCAGCTTTTCCCAAGTGCCAAGGAAACTTTAGCGACGTGGCTGCATCGTTCGACTGTCGAGTGACAACGCGGAAAAGATCAACCTGCAGACTTAACATCTCACACACACACAAAACATAGCTTTATGAAACCGACAGATGACGAGTAACTGTAACTACAAGAGATGCGTTCAACTCATTAATACAGAGATGACACAATATAGAAATCCCTATTCAGAGACAGATTGAGGTGGTATTGTATATTTAACCCAACAATGAAGAAAAGTCAGGCTTAAAAGTTGTGAAGATGTTTCCCCAAAGTCTTATGCCAGTTCTAAACATGAACTATTCTATTGAGATTATACTAGAGATTAGACGAATATCAGCGCTGTACAAATTTGCATGACAACTGTTGAGATAATTCAGCATGGATCACAGTGAGAGATCTGCTACTCAACTCATAAATTGACATACTAAGAATGTAGAGAGCACCGATCTGAGACAAGCTGAAGTTGTTGAGGTGTGTCGTGTGTTTATCTGGATAAATTTCCGACTCAATCTCTTTAAAGCCCATTTTTCACCTCGCATTGTGTTTTGGATTACTCGACGACGTGTTGCGTGGCCTTGAAAACGGCTTCCACTTATTAAAATGGAATGCATGCACGTGATAGATACTGAGTAGGTTTATGTGAATATGAGGAACAAAATTAAAAGAGCTTCTGTGTTCACATTTCTCCGTGAAAAGTCATATTGCAAAGCAAATAAAGCAACAAGTAGAGGCTTGACATGCAAACTACAGCTTTTTTCTTCTTTGTCGATGTCTGCATAGGTGTCCAACATCAAAATGTTGCCGTCCGAAATGAAAATAAAAACACGTGAGCGATTCCAGTCGGCCATTGTGTCAACGGGACCTCGACACAACAGCATTTAAGTGAAAATGTAAAACTTTCATTCCATATGGCTGCCTGTTTACATGAAAACATAGCAACTGAAAATGCAACTTCTTGAAAACACTGCGACCACGGTCAAGCGTTCAGGCAGGATGGATTTAATACAGAAGCTGATCCTATCAATCAAAGGTCAACTTTTCCATTTCAGAAAGTCAATCATAATCAGACTGAAGCACAAATAAATGTTATAGTCCAGATTTCCTGTCCAGCTATCTGTAACGTCTTTAACTGCGTCTTCGAGTCTGACATTCAGAAAGTACAAACCCAAAAGTTCTCACACTCATAAGTCACAGGAACATCACCCCCCCCCCTCCCAGGAACATAGAAGTCCACTCTCCTGACAGCGCCGGCTCCCCGATTAAACCAGACCATCTGCTTGAGTTCCCCGTCAGCGCCGACGGCTGCTGCCCGTCCCGGCCGACTACAGGCGAGCCACATATCCCCCAGTGTGATCCAACGGCATATTAATCTCCTCAAATCTCAACCTTTTCAAAAGGGCAGACGCCGCAGTCACCTCGGTGCAGTTGTTCAGGGGCAACATCATCTCAAACTGTAAAATACATGAGGTTTTTTTTTTTTTTTTCCTCCCCCCCACAACTGTCACAGATGACATGGAAAGTGAAGAACGGGCGAGAATATTTTAGTTTCTCCTTGTATGTTTCTCTTTCTCTCCACTTATCTCATGTCTCTAGGTGCTTTCTCTAAAAGCCATTCTCTGTCTCTGTCCGTCGTTTCATATCTGTATGAACACAGTGGCCTTTCAGAGTGCACAGTGAGTGGCGCCGGTGCCTGGTCTGGCCCAGAGGACCGGTTGGAGCGGTATAGATTAATGGCCTAGGAGACAGCCTCGGCAAGTGGAATGAACAAATAGAGAGGGCACTGAAATGACTATAAAGGAAAAGAAAGAAAAAAAGAAAGGGGTAAAAAAAAAAAAATATAGAAAGGAATAGGAAAAATGAGTCAAAGATAAGGAGAATGAGGTGAACGCCAGACCGTAGCAGAGGTAGTGACTTTGCGAACGTGTCCTGTCACGGCGCCGTTTTATACCCCTGTCACGCTGACGGCAAATAAAATCTGAATCAGCCGACGTGCGTCATCCCACATGGATTCCTGCGACCATCCCCCAGCATAGGTTGGATGAAAGTCAAGACACTTCTGAGATTTCCTGAACAGCCGTGTCTATTAGGGAAAAGAAACTTCACGTAATCTCTTATGGTTGAAATAACATTGATGAATATTAAAAGAGTAGATGGAGAGACGAAACGGAGGAGCTCAAGTGCTTTTATTTAAATGTGACCAGAGCTGGAATTGATTAGATGAGGAAAAAAAAAAATTAATTGACAAAGATTTTGATAAGCCATTAATCATTAAAGCCATTCACAAAAACACTAAGCGCCGGCTTATGGTCTCTCAGACGTACTTAAAAAGAAATGCCGGTGATAAATATCACAAAATGAAGCGAGCTCGACATAAATTCAAACTATACCAAGAGAAATAGAACTGAGCTGGATTGTACAAGACAAAAGTGACAAAATGAATTTGAAAAGATAAAACAGATAAAAGTGAGGAGTGAGACCGAGCTAAAAACAGAAGTAAATTATCTTTTTTCTCACCTCTGCACAGCCGGGCAGGCACAGTGTGAAGTAGGTGTGAATGTCAGATTTTCTGTTTTTAAACTCGCATGTATTAATCCTTCAACCATTCCAGGAGCTCTGTGAGCCATTGTTTAAAGTACAGCAGCCCTTTAAGTTAAATACTAACATTAACATGATAATGTGACACATCTGAGCAGGTATAATGTTTTATATCTTAATTCAGCACTTTGGAATGAAAGCATAAAATGATTATTTACAAAAGGATTATAAAGGATGAATCCTCAGGAGACATTAAATGGTTCTACTTTGCAAAGTTGTCTGGCAATTATGGTTGAGCTGTGAAGTCAAAGCGCTGCATTTCTCCCATTTTTAAAAAGTTCCACTTTGGGAATGAATTCTCAAAAAGTTGCATTTATCACTAGTGGTTCCAAGCAGCATTTTTTTTAAACAGACACCCAAAATGCAACAAGTTCTTAATTTTCACTTGAAAACATTATATAAACAAGGGCCTGAGAGAGACACCTGTTGGAAAGGATAAATTGACATACCCGCGCTTCTTAAAATGCCATTAGTGGAGATGAGAAAACAAGCAGCACAATGATATCACATCTTGAGACCTAATGGACACTTCAACAGGTTTCGTTTCCATTAAATATGATGAATAATTGATGTATGAAAATAAAGAAATCAATACTAAAAAAGATACAGATTAACAAAACTGTTATAAACTGCTGTGCTGAATGTGAGAGCAGAGCACTCCGACGCTCATTGTCGACAATATAAGAGGAGTGGTGGATGATGTATTTGCAGTTTTGTATCCGCAGGCTCTTAAGAACCGATATGGTTTGAGACTAAAGCGTTTTAAACGTTCTACAAATCTGTAGGTCTTGCTTTCCTTTTTTTTTTTTTTTGCTTGAATGAATGAAATGTACTGCAGCTACAACAGATAGAATTTCAGTGGGAAAGGATTTGTCTCTTTGTCTTTCTTATTTTCACTTCCCTCTCCCCTCCCTCCTTTTCCTTTGCCCATGCCTCAGCTGTACTCTCACACACAATCAGCCACACGAGTCCACGGCCAACATAAATGAGAACGAGAAAGAGCGAGAACGAGAGAGAGATGGAGAGAGGAAGAAAGGGAGAGAAGAGCAGTGGAGTGGTAGAGGTTGTTGGGCTACATCAGAGATGGCGGAAGTGAAGTGAAAGATAAAAGGAGGGGGAAAAAATAGAGGTGGTGGAGGAGGAGAAGCGAAGGAGGGGAACAGGCAATGACAGAGCGAGAAAATGAGAAAGCCCTGGGAGACAGAAAAAAAAAAGTTGGAACAAACACACTCGCACACACACATGTTCTTTAATCAATACGGTGGAAATGCGGCCCCATGGTAAATCACTTTCCTGGCAATAACTGAGAGCAGCCACTATCCCTCTTTTTAATATGTTGCCAGAGTGTCGGTGGGTGATACACGGCAATATATAGCGTGGAAGAGGCGAGCGAGAAGACAGACAGAGGAGGGATTCAACAGTAGCATGACTGTGATGGGGGGGGGGGAGTAGGAGGGGTCTTGTGATGTATACGCCTGGACAGTGCGGCTCTGCACTGAAAACATGGTGAGGTTAGGTAAAGAGTCCGTGCTGGCGTCGCTACCATCTTCAGCCGGTGGCCGATTCTGTCCACCCCCCTTTTCTTTTCCCCCCCGTCGTGTCTTTTCACATGAGCTCTCAATGCATCACAGCTCGCCGCCCGCCCATCCCCTCCCATACCAGACCCTACTGTAATACAAAAGGGGTCAAAATGAAATTTCATTACCGGGGTCAAAAACTATCCGTCTCCTCTTTGGTCACATCGATTTGAAGAGATATTGCGACTTTTCCACCCCCGGCCTCCACGAATCTGTCTGCCTGTCACCGTCCGGAGAGCCACCGGATTACACAGTGCCCGGGCAGGTTGACCTTCGCTTAACCATCTGACCGCGGGCCACATCATCCAGCATGGTTTTTATTGACTTGATTCCATCTCGCTCAATCTCATCTTTGCCGGCTGCGTTTGAGACCGCTCGGCAAATGTTGTTACCGTAAACGCGAGCGGTCTCTCCAATTGACTCGGTTCCCCTTTAAAGTGGTGCTAAATAAGTAATGGGGCGTCTCATCTGCTTTGGCTAGCCAGCAGTTGGATGGGTTACAGTAAAGGGAGATTAATGGATGTGCAAATGGAGATAAATGTATGAGCTAAGCCGCGGCGCCCAACAGACCTGTGATGAGACGCAGTGACATACGGCGTCGATGTACAACTGGACAACTGTCAAAGTGCCTGATCGATTCGAAGGAACAGGTAGATGGAGCACCTTTCTTTTCCTGATAAGCACAGAGCCTTTTAAAAGCTTTACAAATGCCTCCGTATCGGCTACACCCAAGCTGGAACACATTTTTGTGGAGGTGACAATGAAATGAGTAATGTGGGTTTGCAAGCATCAGTTCAGGGAGAAAAAAAAAAAAAAAAAAAAAAAGGCCTGTTCCTGCAGGGAACCAAAATGTCCAGCTACAGTGCCGTCTGTACAAACTAATGAGAAAGGCTGTGGTACAGACGGGCAGTCTGAGCGCGGGTGTCCTCATACCGCATACCCCCAAAGCCACAGCTACACGTTCAAAATGTCAAATAAAAAAAAAAATTGTCGAGTAACTTTATGAACTTTTGCATTTGTTTTTAGAGCCAAAATGAAGAGTAGTGGTCAGACCCCGGGGCTTGGGGGTTTCTCTTATGCAGACGTAACATTTTCCTTTGGTTTTTGACATCCTTCTCTATTGGGTTGATGGTTTTACTGCAACTAATAATAAATATGAAGTTATTTTATTTGCAATAGAGCATGCACAATATAATAGAAGACTGTATTAGATCATATTAGTTCACTTTATGGCAGCAACACATCTCAAATGAGCTGGGACAGGGCAATAAACGGCTGGAAAAGTAGGTAACGCTCCAATTAGATTGATTGTCAAGTTTCCCAGAGGGAAGAGGTGACGCTAAAAAAAAAAAATCTGCAAGCTATGTGGGTGTAGGTGTGTGTGAAAGTATGTCTTTCTATGTTTGCTATCAGGTCCTACCACTTCATCCACAGTCACCTTGGATTGAGTCCTCCACAAAATGATAAATAAAGCTGTGTTGAAGCTGGATTGTTTTGTAATTGTAACTTCTACTTGTCCAGCATACTCTGCCAAGATGTGTGGAAACAGAAAACCCATTGTTTGGAAGAGTGACACTCTAATGTAGAATCCTAACATGGGCAGTGAATTCTTCTGAAAGTGTTCCTGAGTCCATGCAGTGGAACCTCGGTATCCCAAAACACAAACATCAGCAACGGACCTACAGCTGTGTTTCCTTACACACATTTTAACCATTTGTTTGTTGAACATACCTGTACATTGCATCGTAGGATTGGCATAAATTGGATCAAATAGAGTAATATAGAGAAATAAATGTCACATTTTGGGGATTACAGTCTCATCTGCAAATCTGCAGAAAACTAAATGTGTGAATTTTCAAAGAAAGCTTGTGAAAACAAGTCAACACACCGCCAATTATACAAAATCTCAGCTAAACAATGTGTTCCGTTTGCATGCAGCCGGAACAAAAGGAGTCAGCTTTGACATTTATCACAGGTTTATTCCTCTATAGCATTTTCAACGACAACGAAAATAAACCACTGTCTGCAACAAACTGCTACTTAAAAATTTAGTGTTTTCTTCAGGATCCTAAAGTAAAATGTCACATCACAGTCTTTGTTCTCGTGTGTTGACGTTTTCCACTGCACAGTTAACTACTGTGAGCTTTCCACTTTGCCCCTCGGTTGAGTCATGATCGTTTTAATTCCCCCACTTCAGTTTTGGAAGTATGCAAATTTGAGCCACATTTTTTTCGGTTTTATAACCAAGTCAAAGGAAAATATAGACAGGCAGTCACGCCACTCTGGAGGCCACTATTGTTGTTATTGTTCATCGACTCATGCATGTGCAGGAAAAAGTATTTATTAGAGGTGTGGTGCACATGCACAGTAGCAGCGTTTTTACCATCTACATGGAGATGGAGCCCGAACCCGGGCATTTTGAGAAAGTTTCCATTGTGAGACGGAGTTTGAGAGTTTTTGAAAAGTTCCATCTTGAGAGAAATTTTCAAAACATTGCCATTCCAGTGGCTCAAACCACTGCTGTCGCACAAAAAAGCCAAAACACAGATACATTTTTGCATTCAAAATGTGAAAATGTTACCACGCAAATGGGGCCTAAAGCAATAAAGATGTGTCAGAGGCCACAAGCTTAAAGAAAACATGCCCACACTCCACTTAATCTAAGACAGCTCAGGGCAGGATCAAATCACATACTGTGGTTAAGAAAAGTTAACAAGCACAACTGAAGTTACATAACTCCAGTACAATTAATACAGACTGTTGATGTTGGCAGTGTTTTCAAAACTAATTAAGCTTCCAGCTATGTCAGTGCACTTTCTTTACAGCAAAATTGATGGGGGGGGGGTTACTCAAGCTAATTCAATGTCTCATAACAAACCTGCACCAAAGTCTGTTTACCTGAGACCGAATCCAGTGTTTCTTCATCTGTTCTGGCTTTCACACCTCGGGCTCTTTGATTTGACGTGTCTGCAGCCTTCAAAGTTCTCACACTCTAAATGAAAACGTGTCACGCAGGCTGGTCAGGTTTGAGATGAGGCGCTCTGTCTGGATGGTAAACACGGCTTTATGTATTTAATGTAAAAAGCAGGAGGCCCGGGATTTGCGTCTGACTGCCGTTGAAACGGCTGATGAGTTGTCACCTCCTTCACACGCCGGGAGAGACTAAAGCTGCTCTCATCTCATCTTTGTTCCCTCCGTTCTCACTGCTCCGCTGACAGCGCCGATGACAGGCCAAACCACATGCTGCACAAATCCCGCTACAATCAGTCCACTCAATTTAATCTTAATTAGTTGACCGCAAAGAGCTACGCATTACTGCCGATGCGGATGAGGTGTCTCGTTCTCTCACCGTCGGACTCTCTCTTTTTATAAGGGCACTTTTACGTTGCTCAAATTTCACACTACACATTTTTAATGACATGCGGGCGTAATGATCTGTGGCGAGCCGTTTGCCTGTGACGAACCCGTGACACACGGCCAGACTAACCACTTCCCGGGGCGGCTTATCTTCTGATTGGCATCAAAGGAAGGGCAGTGGACGGCACTCCCAATGTAAGCAGGCTTTTAACCAGCCGCGTCTTATTTCCTACGTGCGATACGAACCCCTTTGAATCATGCTTTTTCATATTTCATGGCTGAAATGTGAGCCACGGTTATAGCCATGGTGTAATCCACAATGCCCCTGGGTCTCTTTGTAAAGGAAATGTGCTTAAAGCAGACGGGCTCGTGGTGGGAAGTTTGGCATTCTGAATAACTCTTCTAAACCTGTCCTTACACCGGGACTGTTGTAGCCAGGGCAGATAATGGATGTCTCCGTGGGTACACGTTCATAAATAAAACAAGCCGATCTACTCGCCCGGGTATTAACTGCACCTTTCACGTAGAAACGCGGGGATCAATGCTAATGGAAGGCATGCAAAGCAAACAGGGACACTTCTGCAGCCCTTTTTGACCTCCAATGGTAACAAAACATGGGTGTGCATGTTGAGAGCAAATTCAGAAAGAAACTGGCATCCAGAGAGGAATAAATATGTGGATAATATTCCCTGTACTCAGCAGTGTGGGTGAAAAAAAAAAAGCTGTGAAATGTAGAATTTGATATGCTGTGAGGGTCAGCCCCAGGTTCTCAGAGAGAGGTAGGAAAGCAGATGAGCCAGAAATGGAGAGGATAGAGTATGTTTGTGTACAGGAGGCACAAAAAAAAAAAAAATCAGGCAATTCTATGAATTCACAGACTGCTGATGGACTGGGACCTGAGCTATGACAGCAACAGCATGAAAAAACATATTAATGCGTGGAAGATACACCCCACCGTAGAGCTAAACGTCCAGAGGCGGCTGGATGACAGATGTGTGATTTGTGGGAGGGGTGTAAATGAAGAAAGTAAAGGAAACAAAGAGGGACGAGACGGAGGGGGAAGAAAGTGGTGAGGGGAGGCGTCGGAGCGGAGCAATAATTTACAGGTATAGTAAAAGCAGGGCTGGCAGCAACGTCAGTAAAACAAAAATGCCAAACCACACTCCCTCTGGAGAGCGGTTTATACATTTCTATGGACATTTTTCATCAGAGGAGACTGGAACTACTTTCTCAAGTAGTCCCCCCAGAACATTCAAGTAGGGCAAAGTGCTTTGTTTGGAGCCATTTTCTAATTGCCCGGCAAAAAGTTGAACTTAAACAAATGCGAAGGATCGGTGAGAGAAATGCGAAAACACGCAAATGATTATGCACATTTCGTCATTTCAAAATTGCATGCGAGTGGTCAAATGTTGCACGGCCGCTTCATTATCTTCATTTATTGTGTTGGTCTTCCGCTGATGCGGCTGACATCGGTTCGCAGCCTCCACCCGGCTCTCGCATCCTTCCCTCTGAAGCCTGAGTGCGGAAGCTAGCCATGCTGCTGTTTCATGCGCTCCCTCAGGCTCCCTTCACTTTGATAAAGGTTGCATACCTTCCGGGCATTTTTGAGAACATTTCCCGCTCTCTCCTGACACTTCCACCTTGCAACCCCTGCATCCCCACCCCACCCCCCCATCAGCGCGCCCATTTCCCTCCAGCACAGCGCGGTTTACCGACCGTGACACAGCGCGCCGGCTGGATAATCCCACCGAGACCAAAGCATCATTAGGAAAAGGAGGCCGCTAAAATGCCAAACCACATTGCTGACCCCTCATCCTCCCCCTCCTCCCCCCCCCCCCCCCCCTCCTCCTCCTCCGCTGGCGGGTCCTTCACCGTCGCTCTCACAGAGGGCACCTGGTGCCGCATCTCTTCATTAATGCATAAAGGCATGAGGAGGGTCGCGCACTCATACGCACAAATCTTCGCCTCCCGTCACACCGCTCCTTATCTGTGGTGAAAAGCATGACTACATTGTGGGTGCCCTCTGACAACAGAGGCCAGGGGTGTGTGTGTGTGTGTGTGTGTGTGGGGGGGGGGGGGGGGGGGCTGCCACTGCCGTGTGCGTGAGCCCTCAAAGCAACAGTCTAGTTTAGAGCTAATCATGCAACAGAATGGAGCTACCAAGAGACACCGCCAACCTGCAAGGTTAATGGAACACCTGTATGCGCATTGTTTGAGGAACAGGAGAGCGAGTGGCATGGTGTGTGCAAATCACTGGAAGTCTCCGTGTGTGTTTTTTTTTTGCCAACTCATGTGACTGCCGCATGTGACTGTGCAATATTCACAGTGCGCGCTGCAAGCCCCGAGACAGAGCGGCTCAAAGGGAAAGCGGTGAAAGAGATGCCACCACTCATATCTGTCAGCATCACAGAGGAATGAGAAACCTCCTACAAGGGCTGAGCTTCTGAGAAGAGAGGGAGAGGGAGTGCATGTGAATACTATAAACCTTGAAGGTGAGACAAATCAGAGAGGTGCTGGAACTGTGAAAAGAATTAGGTGAACTTGTCCTGAGACAAGATAAAACATTTAACTTTCTGCCTCGTGGATCAATTAAGTTTCTTTGAAAATCAATGGCACTTTAGTGGCATATTTCGGTAATTCCCGCCCTGATCTCTAAACAAATATTCAAATCTGATCAAACAAGCCATTATGTTGACAGCTTTCAGTTCCATTCAATGTCAGAAGCGTCTGCTGGCAACCTTTGAGGAGCAGAAAGCGGGCAGCTAAATTATGCAAATGTCTGTCAGTTTAACGAATCAGAGGCAGAGAATTAGCAAGCTGTTAGTCTCTCTTAGACCCGCAAATTCCACTAATACAGATGAAGGGCTGGAGCCTGATTTCATTATCCATACAGAAAAAAAGGGAGGAAGGGAGGAGAGAAAGGGAGAGAAGGAATGAGAGAGAAGAGAGAGAGAGAGAGAAATGAGAGATTGGGAGATGGAGACAAATGTATGTGAAAACATGGGCCTCTATTCAGAGCCCTATCAACTCCAAATATCAAATTAGCTAAATGAATGGTACAAGATAAAGGACAGCGCGGGGAGGAGAGCGAGCAGGGCAGACGAGCGAATGAAAAGAGCGGAGAGAGAGAGAGAGAGAGAGAGAGAGAGAGAGAAGAGAGGGGAGAAGCTGCTAGGGCGTGTTAAGAATGGGAGGGATCGGAGAGTATTTCAATAATCGATAGAGCGTGAAGTGAAGAGAGAGTGAGCCACGGAGAAGGAGGGCGAGGGAGAGAGAGAAGCAGGATATCACAGTTCATTAGTCATAGCTGGTGACAACTAGAGACTGTAGCAAGAAGATTGTCACTGGGTCTTAATCAGATGAGAAACGATGGGATGCCAGTCGTTAATTCCAACAGCATTATACCGTCTATTGTCTGCCTCTGAAGGGGCTTATCGCAATCGCTCTACCTCCGACTGCTGCTGCTACTCCCGCCTATACGCCGGCAAACAAGCTGCCAGAAAACACACCGGGGGAACTCTAAAGAGCTGGAGAGAAACTAAACTCTACCCTCTATTTTTTTTTTTTTCACAAAGTCTCACTCTCTCCAACTTTTACCCCCCCCCCCCGTCTACCCCAGCTGCTGTCTCCCTCACCGCATGCACACCGGAGCTGAAAAACATGTAATGCTACAGTAGCCCTCGGAGCTACACGGAAGCATCTCTCCGGCATAAACCAGGAAATCAATTCTTTCTTCTTAAGCAACCCATTAAAAGGCGCCGAAGAGAGTTAAGACGCTTGCTCAAGACGTACCATTATGGCTAAGTAAATTATATATGGTGCTCGGGAGAAAGCCCGGATGACCACACACCATTATAGAAGGATGGTGAACCATGCACACATGCAGTGAAGCGTTCTACAAACACTTCCACAAACTACTCCCAAACAAACAAACAAAAAAAAATGCAAACACCCCGGTGTTAATAAAGCATCATATTCTTTCTCATCTTTACCACCTCGCTGGTACACAGACACAAATAAATACTGCAGCACCCCCCCCCACCCCCGCACCCCCCCCCCCCTTAGAATGCACATCTCCACCATCTTCTCCTCTCCCAGGGTCTGTTCCTGTCAGAACCGTGGCCCAAAACTCTCAGTCAGCCGGCTCAGCTGGGGAGAGCCGCAACCGACTCAAACAGCTTCCCTGCCTGGCTGGAAATGTGTTTACTGTATTTGTACCACTACGCTGCACTGCCTGCCTCATTCGCCACAGCACTGACAAAAACTTACAGTGGTCACGCTGCTGCTGGTATGCGAGCATTGTGTAAATCCTGTCGGCAGCTCGGCGCGCGGCTGCGTGCATCTTTCTGTGCACGGCAATGCGAGGGGAGGGGAGCGACAAGTTGCATTGTTTGATTGGAGCAATTTGTATGGTGACATTTGACCGTACAGGTCAGAAATCAATCGTCATTGAGTTGTTGTTGTTTGTTTGTTTTTAAATGCTTTGGTACGGAAAATCCCAATCAACCACAAATCCCATTCAAGAAGAGCACAACGAACCAGACTGGTGCCCCAAATGATAAAACTTCCTAATGAAGATCCTTCCATTTATATAAAACCATTTGTTATTAATGGATCACTTCAGCAGACGGTCAACAAGACTTTCACTAGAAAATACTGAACCTGGTTTAACATTTAAAAACAGCCCCGAGTCTGGGCGATATGTAGATGAAATTGATGTTTAATATAAATAAAAGACTTCTGAAGAAAATTGAATGGGTCTAATTTAACTGCTAGATTTAACATTTAGAATTCAGCTGTTAAAGTTACGTGCTTTTTAATAAAGAGGAGTACCTTTTCAGAATTGTTTTAGGGTCAAAAATAAATCTTTAAATACCTTTGCTGCCGAATATAAGCTGCTACTGATACAAAGAGTAAATAAAAACTTCAATTTCATTTCAAGGCCCTATTGATACGTGTCCAGTGTTTTTAATGAAACAGGGACAGGCTGAAATAGGGAAAAGAAAATTGACACGAGTATGTATTTTTTCTGGAAGCCAACAACAGTTACAATACTGACAAAGTCTGCTTTAAAATACTTTTCTTCACATTCTCCAAGGACAAATGGTCACAGACTAATGATCGTTCAACACCATTCTGTTTAATTGTGTGTATGTGCAGAGACAGCGTGGAAAGTATTCACCTGATTGAATAAAACTTAATAACACATGCCAGATACATTTTGAAAATCACATTCTCCACAGCGAGAACAACATGTTGTGTCCATAGTGATTGTTTTGTTAATGTTCCAGTCACAAGGTTGTTGGTTCATTCTTCCATCTCAGGCTGACCATGTGCCAAAGTGTCCTTGAGAAAAAGTGAATGCGACGAAACGTGTTTTACTTTAAAACTGCTAAAGTAATAAAAATCCATAATGTACTGTAAGTAAAAGACATTTACCATTTACTAAATGTTGCATCTCTCATGGCTGTCGTCCACGAGAACACAACCGTATAAGTGGACTTCAATCATCAGAATAGACTCAAATATAGATTGCTTGAGGCAATTATGACCAGAGCAAATAGGGAAATGTAAGTAGTCGCAGTTAAGGAAACGCAAATCTTTGATTTGGTCTCATCTTCACATAAATTGTTGCCGTTATTGCCACGGCAACAAATGCTTAGCATCAATGTTGCTTGTACTCTCCGAGCTCGAAAACATGCAGCCACAGGAAAAAGGCTTATCCTTTTGTTTCCGCATGTATCATGTGGCCACACGCTGCGGGGATAATGAATTTAGAGACATTGAATGATGTATCCTCCAGCCTGTTCTGACCAATGCATCAACAATGTCGTTCATTTGCAAACATGCATGACAAAACAAACGTTCTATTACCTAACAAATGTGGCTCGGTGACATCCGGGAGAGTGTTTGTAGTTATGATTAAGCTATATTCTGTTGGCAGCGCGTGTTTACATTGGCGCCTTTTCCTTTGTGGACGTATTCGCCTGGTTGCTCTGAAGTGCACGTGTTAGGATTGGTGAGACTGTGTTTGAGAGCAGCGAGAGACGGGCTGAGACGGTGTCACTTAATGTGACGAAGCAATCCTTTGGCCTACAATACACAGCAGAACCGAGGCTGCCGTCGTGCGTGCCGGGGAGTGGACACTACGGCATGCGCAAAACACTGCGAAATAGTGTGAGGAAGTCTGTGTGTGTGTGTGTGTGTAGGAAGATGTTTGTCAATGAGCGAGAGGGAAGGAGAAGGAGCTTCTGCATCAGTTATTTGTCAGCAGCGCTGGTGTTTCACATGGCTGGAGAGACCGGTCAGGGGGGACCGGAGTGCCTCCTCCCTGATGACACACGTTTCTCACTGCACTCTGACTGACCTCACACCATACTGCACGCTCACACAAGGACACATACACACACGAACAAAAACAAAACAAAAAAAACCCCCAGACAAACAGGGAGGCAAACACACACACAGACAATATGAGATGACTGTGTATTTCAGAATTCAACTGAGGAGGACAGACCCAAGGTTGTTCCATGTGAATAACACGGATATATAAGCAAGGATATACACACAGTGAGCATCAGTGTAGCACTGTGGTGTGACCGACGGCTTCCATAACCAAGGCATTAAAGTAGGTCTGATGTGCAGCGAGTAGTGGTGTTCAACAAACCAGAATAAACGGCCACAGCTGTGGACGCCCTTCTCTTATGTGGAAAGAGTACTTGTGTGTTGATGTGATTCTGTAGTCTTCTGCAGCTTTTTATGTTTGTTCATCCTTCATCCGTGGGTAACAGAGGCCTATTCACCAGCGCACAGCTGCCACATCAAGATTTGGTATTGCCGTCAGAAATGTACATTTCTTCTCTCCCGTCGATCGTGTAGAAACATGAAGGATCCACTCCAGCAATTAACCATACGTAGGTTTTGAACTATGCTCGGCATACTTTACCTTGCACCTGCCAGGACAAACGTGTACCAAAGCACTTATAGTAAACCAATATAAGTCGAGACAAATTATTCCCTGATGTAAATAGAGTGCAAGTGCAATGGTGACACCGACTTTGAACTTGGCTGAGGCCTTGAGCAGCTGGCGGGTGTCAGGTATCTGAAAGTCTGCTTCATGCAATATGCAGAGGACTCCATCCAGTGCGGAGACAAGCTGCTCCACAGGTTTCGGGTAGAACATCCAAGAGGCCCGTGGCTTGTACCACGATAAAGCACCAGTCACTCTGACTGTGTGTGAAATATTTCAAGACATATTTAACATTAAAATTAATCAGTTGCTCCAACCTTATATTCAATCATTCTTAATAATATTATTATTATTAAAAGTAACAGTGGTAAATTTGTCCAAACAGATGGACAATAACAACATTGTTTCCCCCAGAGTGTCATGACTCCCGGTCCATATTCTCCTGGGATTTGGTAGTTTTATAGTCGAGAGTCACGCGGAATAACAATCCAACTTGGTCGTCTATCCTCATCTGTTTTCATCATCTTGTAAAGGGAAAACATTTCTGAAAGTAAGTGCAAAAAAGGACACGTTTTCTTTTGAAACGTCGCGTAAACGTGGCCTCAGTTGATGCAAAAAAACATTTGTGCTAATTATTTTATAGCATGTGAACATACAGGACAAATAAATAAATAGATAAATAAATAACTGAAGAAATCATTTTCACTGCTTTTCTAAGTGCCTAAATCCAGAGCATTATTTCTAAGCTGTTTGTGCAGCACTCTGGCAGGCAGCTTTATTTACATTTGCTAAATCTTATTTCACAGGAGTGAAATCTGTTCAGGAAAAAAGGCTTTTAGAGAACTTGATTGGCATGCTTTTCCATCCTGCCTTTTTTGTTATGTAGCTCTGTGGCAGTGGTGTACAGCAGCAGGTTAATAGGCATACATGATGACTGATGCACACAAACATCAGATTAGAGGAACTCTTTAGTGATCAGGTGGGAAAGCTTGGAATTTGCCTCAAACACTCGGGGAGGTTATCAGTTCGTCGGAGTGGCCATTAGTCTTCACTATTCCTGGATAAGTCATTTTAACGTGAATAAACTCCTGGCAGCGTAACCGCGGCAATCATACTCAAACATTACAATAATAATAATAATAACAATAATAGATTCAGCACGGGGAGGAAATGACACAAACAAACAAAGTTATCGGTTAGACAAATCCATCAGCATCAGCAGCTTTGAAATTGGTTTTATCTCCAAAATGACTAATGTGCATTTGGATTAGAGGGCCTGTACAATCAGGAATGCATGTTAAATTTATTAATATATTCACCAAACAAACTCTGCCATCAAAAACAAGGGAGAGATTGAATTGGCAACATTTTCCCAGAGAGCAAAATGCAATTATCAAAGCGGTGTATGACAAAATAAATAAATAAGGAAGTAGAAAGAGTGTATGCTTGACAAGATGAATAATTTCCTTGCAGGGTTGAGGCATAAACTTCCCTGGACTTGGCTTAATACTTCCCTTGCTTCCAGAGAGGACTCCATTATGCCGAGATACAACTCCTGGCCAGAGCTGAAAAGGTCACCCTCGTTGCCACGGTGGAGTCTAATTACCATGTATTAAATGGCTCGACCTCTCTTCATTTGCATCCACCTCTGTTCTTGCCCTGCCATTCTTTTCTCCAAAGTTGTTTTGGGCAAAGATCGCTCTTAGCAATGCCTGCGTGGGTCTCAAATGGAAGCCCCTTTGAGCTCAGGAGAGAATTAGTACCCAACGCTCCTTCGCGATGCGGACGCGCTGCATTCTGATGCACGCACTGATTCTTATCACGAGCCAACAATGCGAGCATGGATTACAGCAAATACAGTTTTGAATGTTCCACTGCGTTCCGGAGGTTTTAAGAAATCAGCCAAATGGAAAATTGTAAAACATGCAGCACTCCAATGTCTATATGATTCAAGCTTTTATGTTTGATAAAATGGAGGAAATGTGAACGTGTTATGTTTTATGCAGCCACTGCACGTCACGAAGAACGAACATAGCAGTGGCATTACCATGCCAGCCACAACACTATTGAACTTTGTGACGAGTTGCAGCCTCACCGGGGACCCCCTGCTGCTGAGTGCTAAGCTAAGTGAACCGGGTCAACTTGAGAGTGGAAGTTTTTCACACTTCCAGAGGAAGCCAGCGTGCTTGCTATCCACAAAACATGTCCCATCAGGATTGCCAAGAAGAGGGAGAGGCTTTTAAGCTGTAA
Organism: Blennius ocellaris; assembly: GCF_963422515.1. Lineage (NCBI taxonomy): Eukaryota > Metazoa > Chordata > Actinopteri > Blenniiformes > Blenniidae > Blennius > Blennius ocellaris. The sequence continues at coordinate 5,001,610 of NC_137667.1, forward strand.
TGCGACAAGACCAACAATTTCATCAGCAATTATTACATGTGGAAACACTCCAAAGTTGTGGCTACCACTCTTGTTTGCGCCCCGTTTACACGACGTTTCAAGTCAAAACACACTTTTTGCATTCAAGCTTCAGTGAAGTTAGGCGTTGACATGGCAACGTTTTGAAAATGATGTAGTTAACTTGTCGGACCACTTGTTAGTGCTGTTGTCTGCTTTTGTAATGAAACCACACACGCTATAGACATGCTATAAACATTGACAGTGGCGAGTACACGGATATTGGTGTGGACAAACGACTAAGTTGGATTGTTATAAGGGAAAACTACCAAGTAAAAGGAGACAATGAACTGGGAGCCTAGGGCCGTGGTGCGCATGCTCAGGAGGAGTATTTCAGAAAATATGCGTTGCATTTTCAAAAGATTCCACCTGGGGAGAGGTTCTCAAAAAGTTGAGTTTTCAGTGGCTCTGTGCACCACTGTCACGTAAACAGCCACCCAAAATCCAATAGTTGTTTGTTTTTTCCTTATTTTCAATTGAAAATGTCGTATAAATGGGGCCTGAGTCACACAAAGGCAAGTCTCATAACTTTTACGGGCTCCATGTCAACAGTCCATTCATCTATCTTCTATACAACTTTATTCAACTTCAGGTTGGTAGCGATCCCAGTTTCCCATGAGTGAAGGTAGAGTACACCCTGGACAGGACACCAGTCCATCACGGGAGACCGATGTTTCATTATGGGGTTACTATAGCATTAGTAAGCAGTGGGGTAGTTTATGTGATATGTAGTCTCTTTAAAAAAAAATATATATATTTTTTAATACCAGGGGTGGGCGGGGTGTCAAACACATTTTCGTTCAGGGAACACATACTGCCCGATTTTATTCCGGGTGTCATAATAACCTCTAAATTTAAACATTTCTTTGCTGTGGTGCAGAGTATATATGACAAAAATGTCTATATTTTATTCAAACCACAAAATTCCTACCAAAAGTCCTACCATAATCTCAATGTGATCTCAATGTGTCCTCGACTCTTCAGAAATGTATTTAAAAAAAAAAAAAAAGTGTTTTCTTTGAAAGGTATACAATTTGCTTGGTGGTTTGGCGTGCTGGTGTGCTGGTTTGGAACCTCTTGCATGCTGGTTATTATTTATCACCCCTGATTTTGACCCAGTAAGAAAAGCTGTAAAATGTTTGTGCAACCATCACAAAATATGTCACAATATCATAGAACTACACTGCTGCTATTTATATTTTCAGGTTATCCAGTTCGTATGTAGCCCCCCCTCTATCTAAAAAGTAAGATTACTATTGGTGCGTGATGCATACATCATCTTATTCACAATAACTGACGACTCATGACAATCTTAACTCTATTGACATCATACAAGGTGCAAATAACGAAAATATTCTTGAAATATGCTACCACCACTTTCCATTTAAATACAGCCACGTCTTTCTTTTACATTGAGTGTTTCAAGGTATTTGGCAGCAGGGTGTTTGACATATGCTCGAAAGCTTATTGCACCGTCTCTGTGAATTCAGGCTGCCTCAGTGTCTCCCTTCTCTTTATTGCCATCACAGGCTGACTCACCATGTCGAGATCAGCACTCTGCGGGCACTCGTTGCACAATTCCTCCTTCTCCCTGAAGTTTGCTCTTTATGACCCCTACAATATGTCTGAGGTCGTTATCGTGCTGAACAGTAACTGCGAGACCCATCCAACACATCCCTGACTGTGTTATATGACAAGATAAGTATTTAGAATATACAGTGGGCATATTTAGCAAATTAAATCGGATTTTCTGTTTGACTGCATGCCAATGTTTTCTGCGGCGAGAATCAGACGGCCAATCTCGATATTTATCCGAGGAGGTAAAGGCAGCAAAAGTTTACCGTCTCTGAGTCCGCTTTGTGTCAAATGAAGAATGTCAGTCAAAATAATGAACATCCTCGTAACAGCTTCGCTAAGTTGTCACTAAAATTGTAATGGATACCTTGGCATTACTTAATATGAGCTATAACGCCCTGCCAATCCCTCCCGAGTACCTGGAACACGAGCGAGTGGAGGAATGTGACGGCTATTGAGACTGATTGAGCGTCAGCTGATTATGGATGCATTTGGAGCCTATCGAGAGAAAAATCCGCCGGACGCGTGATTGATTTGTTTACGTATTCGGTTTGCTTCGCTATTAACCAAACGCGGACCGGAGAAGAAGTAAAGTAGCACCATCAGCGACTGAAACAACAATTGTTTATTCAACCAATTATGTCCAAACTGCTGAGACAGGTTGTAACGCGGCGAGGGGTGGAGCCGTGGGAACGAGGCGGAGGTGGGAAGGGGGTTCGCCGGCATAATAAAGCACATATTCACACGGCAAATCACATAGCCGGGAGCCATCTTCGGGGCAATAATGCAATAATGAAGAAATTCAATCAGCAACGCCGGCGGTGTTGGGACTACATGACGGTTGGACTCGTCTAATGTGGGAGCGGAGCCTTTTAGTGGCAGCGTTTTTCTATTTATTACCGCTGAATGAAAATACAGACTTTACTAAAGCTCATCCAGCCTGCAAAAGAAATCTAAACAGAGCCCAGACCTAGAGTAAATATGAATTTAAAAGTATTGATTACTGCACTGCACACTGCACGGCTCTGTGGAGACCACTTGATCGCCTCGCTGTCTCGTATTGTTCACGGAGCTGAATACAGGTTTTGAGCGAAACTCTGAGTCTGACACTCGGGCCAAAAGGCAGTGAAGTTGAAATCGGAGCGGTCCCCGTTAAAATCCCACAACTGCCGCAGCCGAATGAAAATACACACACAGTTCGCCGTTATTACTTGTCACAAGGAAGCAATAAGTGGGAGAGATTTACAATAGGCAGAGTAATACCTGCTAATATAAACGCCTTCCATGGGGCTTTTAGTGGGGAAATCTTCCTATAAAAGAACCTCTACATTTCAAAATGACTGTGATGTGAGTGGTTAGTGGAGCACGGTAGATTTAATCAACCATCAAGCAGAGGTCTGGGTGAAATACTAGCAATTGTATATTTGAAAGACAAGAGTTTAAGCTCCTGCATTATGCTGGCGGATTTGATTTAATTGCATTCTGAAATCCATTCACAGATATCAAAACTTTAACATTCAAACAGTTTTCTTTGTCCTCTTAAAAAATCTAATCATATGAGGAAGTGATATATAGCAATATCAGATGAGCATACAATAAGCGATAACGTTGAGTTATCGTGACGCATGAAATAACTTTCTGCTGCCCGCAGTTTACACTGGCTGCTACTGGGCCATGTTTTATTTTTGTTTTTTTGGATTGTTTGTTTGCTTTTTCTCCATCACATGCTTGTCTGCAGTTTAAGAAGCAGAGCACTGTGTTCTGTTCTGGAGCCAGCAGATATGTAGTATTGTTGCAGTAATGAATATTAATGATTTGTGTCCAGCACAAATTGATATAATTTAAAAACTACCAATTTCACAAGGCATTCTGTGTGGCTACTTCCAGCCTGGCTTGATCTTCTCTGTGCAACTGGATGTAGCTTTGCTGAGTAACAGATAAATAGTCTCCAACATGACTTGGGGTTTGTTTAAACATTTGTTGATGAATCGCTGTTAAATTTACTCTGGAATCAACCATTATTGTCCATCTACTTACACATGTGCAGCCTCTGACTCTCTCCTTGTCCTTTGTAAAAAGTCAAAAACAAAACTTTATTTTGACTGAGATTCAGGGGTTGCAAGTTCTTGGCTCGTCAGTATTTTTCACTCACTGAGCTCGCTCTACGCAATACGTGAACTCGGCAGAAAATGATGAAGTTTTGATGTTGGGCCACTTGTAGGTGCGCATGCTCAGTGGCAACATTTCAAAAACAAAATGCTATGGAGGTTTTCCATTTTCACTTGAAAACGTTTATCTTTGGCCGGTAAAGCTCCGTCGGAATGCAGGAATATGCCGACATGCAGACCCTGGAAACACAGTGCACTGAAACATTTTAGGACAATTCAATTAATCTTTTGCAATACCTATATTGTGCATGATAACAATAAAGCTGATATATTGCACAGCCCTTATATAAGCCTGGTGTCCATGTTGGACTGCCTCACTGTGTTTTGTTTTTTTTCCTTCAAACCTGCATTCTCACGGTCATTCCTCTACATGACAGCGAAATATTATCATGGGCCCAGGGATTGACGTTACCTCTAGACACCGATCCCTATCTGCCTCTTGCAGTTTTCGCCTGGCTCTCCAGTGTATTCCTGAGAAACACTCACTTTCCCCAGGCTGCGTTGAACCCATGCAACATACTGACATTTAAAAGCTGCACATCTTAGCATGGCTTCTTCTCCTCATTATTTCCCTCTAGGAGTTACACGCCTAAGCAAGAAATGAAGAAAAAAAAAAATTTAAAATGCAAGAAAACGCTGCCATTTTTCTTCCTGGTGTGTTTCGCCGCGGTGGGATTCCTGTGTTAATTAGAACTGTTACAGTGGCTGCTCTAAAGGCCGGGCCCCAGCTATTGTGGCTGCTGCGTGGCCACGGAGATGGCGAATGGAAAAGAAAAAAAAAAAAAAAAAAAAAGAGAGCACTTTTTTGTGTACCACACACAATAAAAAATGCACGCCGGTGAAAGGCGGTTTGACGCCATCCATTATTTTTGTTGCGCTTTATAAATATCTCAGAAGATGAAAGAAATAGGGCTTGAGGGAGCAGCAGATGGAAAAACTCCATCACATCTTGAGAGGTGCAAACACCCGACTCCCCCCTCCCTCGCACGCCGAAGTACACAAGTCATGCACAGGTGCAGATGCACACAGGGTTTTTCAATTTGCAATCAGACTCAGCGTGGCGAACTCTCCATGTTCGCTTCCACTGTCCCTTGTATTTGGCATCAAAGTTCCGCCCCGCCATAAAAGCCAAATTCTCTATGACACAGTGGAGATTGCTCTGTCGAAAATGCAATCAGCCAAAGCCGCCTCAAGTGCTGATGAATTACTGTGGCTTAGGGAAAGACAATGACTTGTCAGTTTTGCACCGATTGGCTCCGCAGAGGGACGAGTACACGGGGGGGGGGGGACTGAGGAGAAAGTCACAACGCAGGCCGCCACATCCTCAAAGAATCTTACCGCTGCGACGTCGTTGAATTGGGAGGCGACTCGACAGCACAGTGAAACTCATTAAACCAGCCAACTCTCTCAGGGTAGTTGATATGAGCTCACATATTAAATATTTCTGCAATGTGTGCAGAAAAAAAAAAAACGCTCGATTTGTCACACTTTTGTAAACATTTTTCTCTCAAAGTCCCCGCTGTCGCACCTTTATCTTAGATTCCCAAAGCACTCCCGTGGAGCTTACGCAATGTTTATATTAAAATATACTTCAAGCCAGGAATAAACCCAGCCTTAACTTGTAATCAAGTGCGATTTGGATTCAATTTACTGCAAACTTCTAAAAGGTAGGCATCTTCTTCCCATTTGTCAACTCGCATATCACACGAGCTCATGCACATTCATATAAATAGGAGGAATAAAAAAAAAAAAATCTCTTTATGCAAGAGTGGATCTTTGACTCCTAAATTACATGACTTTGTTTGCTTAAGGAAATTACTTGAGTGATATTAAGAGCTTTGCTTTTTAATTTTCAGGTGAGTTTAATTTTTATTGTGTAAATTAGGCACAACACCACACTCAACATTTGCAACTTTGCTTCTTTCCCATACAAACTTGTCCTCAGCGTTTAACCACAGGCTTGTATATATCAAGCTTTTCCGTCATTCCTGTCTCCTTTGCTATATAACCATGTTAATATCTAAATCTACTATCTCGCGTGATGAGAGGTTCATTTGACATGTTAACACACATTTAGAGGTCCTGGTAGTTAAAGACTCACTTTGGCATGCACATATCTACACAAACAATTCTTATTACACACCTGTAAACATTAAATCCACACATACACACAAAACCACAGGCATGCCATTCCCTTACTATAACAAGCCTATAAAAATGCAATTTTACCAGGACAAAATGTCCAAACAAAATGTGGAAAACATCTGCTTTGACTCGTCTGGGGTTAGTAAAGAGAACAAGAACAAAACAGACGGATAATGTTGTGCAAGTCTGTACAAACTGTGCTGATTACAATTTAAAAACACTAAAACTACAGGTTAAGACGAAGCTGTCTGCAGAGTTCAGATAACACATTACAACAAAACGAGTAACTGACACATGCGGCAAAAAATTAAATCTGCAAGTGAAAGAAGCAGTCAGCCCACCCTTTTATCGAAACCTTCGGTGTTTGATGCCTGCCGAAGCACATTTTTCTTTTCCCAACACTTGTCCTCGCTCGAAAGTCGTCGTTTCTCCAATCCATTTTTATTTGCCAATTCACTTGTCCTCTCTCATACCCGGCGTCCTCAGTTACCCAAAAGGGTTCCTGCAGGCAAAGATAATTGAAAGTTTCCAGACACCCACACACACGGGGCGCCGCTCGAAGATGGAAACCAAAGAGGCAGCATGTAAATACTCGGCGTAACCCGTCGCCGAGTCAGTGGAGTCGAAAGTCATGACATCTTTTGTATTGCGGCTGCATCGGCTGTGACTACTATTTACCCTCTCTGCCAGTGTGCGGTCAATAGCGGTCGTGGCTTCCACAGATTGTGGCGTGCATGATAAAAATGGAGGAGATTGTAATAACAGGAAATTACTCTGAGATACTGAAGCAGAGGAATATTGCAGTTTATCCATCCTTTTGTTTTAACATGCTTTATTAAATGTGGGGTCGTGGTGAGCCAATCACATCTGTTAATCATAATCTGACAAAGTCTTCAATAGACCTAAATAGAAAAAAAAATGTTTAAACAATGAAGAAAAAATGTGGATTCAGTCTTTAAAAGGCAATTCCATTTAACAAGTGCATATTGATTTTTATAAACTAAAATATGCAAATACCACTGTGCGACTCACTGCTGTGTCCATGTATGAAAGTCCTACCACAGCTAAATATGGGGCTTTCCCTGATCGTCCACTTCCGGTGACGACAGCTGACGGCGCTGCCCCGCTGAACACCGCTTCAGAAATAGCAAAGCTATTAGCAATGCACAAGTCTGTTTAAAAATGGATCTTTTTCTGTTGCATCCCTTGAAAAATGGATGAAGCCGACGGGGTCACCTGGAGTTGGTTTCGTTTTCCAAGCACCCATTCAACATCAGCTGGAGAGCAGAAACAGTCAAAGTCTGCATGGAGCAACACCAGAAGGCTGCCTGTTAGGTGACCTCCATTTCCCGTAAGTTCAGGAGGAGGAGGGAAAAAAAAAAAAATTGCATATCATACTCGCGTGGTAAAGTGCTGACTCGCCCAGGCTGGCTCTTGCCGACCCTCATTCATGGTAATTCACGGGGGTATGGGCACATTCCCTGTGGTTGAAGCAAACACACACTTGGTAGGTGGTGCGTTTCCAGGCCTGTGCCCTGGAAATGGTCATTAAATAATGATGGGCCCCTGCGCCGAGCTGCACTGCGCCGGCGGCGTCGGGCCGCCTCAGCCTTATAGTGCTCATGTTCTGCTCGTCGCCGCCGGGTTCACGCAGAGTGCAAGGCTCCACTTCAGCCACGGGACCGAATCAACGTCACTTCACGTAACGCCCCGCAAACACCAGGTTAAAACTTTAACACACACACACACACGCACACACACACGCACTCACAGACAGACAAACCCACGTGCGTGCTCACCTCACTTTAACCCCCGCCGGCTCGCCGGCGCGGAGGCGAGGTCACATCACGGTCACCGAGCGGGTTGACATGTCACAGCCGTACAGGATTGGCTCGTTTTTTTTTTTTTGGAAAGGCTATCTGTCATGTTTTTTTTTTTGTTTTTTGTTTTGGTGGGGGGTCATGTTGGTACATTTTTCTCTGAGTGGGTGTGCATAAGCTGGTTATGTGAAGGTCACCAGGCAAAGCATATGAAATATGAAAGGGAAACAGCCTTTTGAGCTCCTATCGACCGATCAGAGTGCCACGCGTGTGCGTGTGTGTGTGTGCGCGTGTGTGTGTGTGGCCAGTCGCTGTAGTGCAGCCCTCTGCGGCGCTCGACTCAAGAAGCCAATGAGACACAATTGTGAAGGGGCACAGATTAGGAGATCTGTCCTCGATGTTTGGTTTCCTCTCACACTCATTCCATTTATTTATTTATTTTTTTTCCCTTTCTCAAGATCTCACAGTGGAAAGCACACATTTGGATAGCAAGTCCACAGTGTGGGGGCGAGACGAGTTTGGTTCTTTCTGCCACACAAATATCCGACGAGCCAAACTGTGTCACTGTGTACTTATCACACATCCAGTTGATCTGCGGCCACAGTTGGTGAAATTCTGCGAGCTGTGTGTTTATTGCTCTTGTAAAAACTCATTAATTCATCTTCCAGCATGACACTTGAGTCTTCCGAAATGAATAATGTAAAAATAAATAATCGAACTCTTAATGTTCAACGTCAATCCAAAATAACCTGAGTGGAGTTCAAACTGACAACAAATTAGATGAATAGTCAACTATTTCCTGGTAAACTAAAATATTTGGAATTTATATAATTGAGCATCATGAAAATTTATTTTGTTCAGAAATTCAGAACGTGGACCTCATTGTACTAAAATCTGTCCTTAGGAGCCTGCGAGAGCTGTATAGAGATGCTTTAGTATGACAAAATGACAAAAATAAGACGTTATGCCAAAACACGAAGAGGAGGATCGACAACACAATATTATAGTAGTGCTTAGATGGATGCTATGAACTGCCATGTGTTGTACTGTAAGACTGTTGGAGGTGCATGTAGCGTCGATACAGAGCCTTCACGTATCGTTTGCGTACGGAATATGAATTAATAAGTCAGACAATAAGTACTTGCATCGGTACTCGGCATCAGCAAGTAGCTCAAGGTTAGTACTTGTACTTTAAAAAACTGGTATCAGTGTATCATAGTCGAGAAAGAAAAACTCATTGATATATTTTCTAAAAGAAATTTCAGACTGTTCATATGGGGTTTTCTAAAGAGGAGTTCACGAATGTCAACATTTTCTCAATTTTTGTATTTCTTTGCATTAAAGTCGGCTAATATTTTGAGTTGTTGTGATTTATAGTTCATGATGCCCAATTCAGATCATATGAGGGTGCATGTGACCCCAGAACTACTTTCTTTTGTTGTTGCGTTACTGGTAAAAAGTCTTCGTTTGACAGTCTTCCAAAATATAACAACATTAAACGCTAAGTGATGCAAAACAAGTCTCGAGGATCTTATTTAGGTGGTTTTAGGAATTTGTACAGCTTGCAAATCAATGATCAATTAAATTCCAGCCATTGCACGGGGGTGTTTCTTTATGCCAAACGCACCTGCCACCCGTGGTCGTGGGCCCCCGAGGCAGACATCTTGCTCACTCAACATATAACCGGCAAGACGCGAATCAGTGGAGTGATGAATGACTTCCAACACACTGTGGACTCAGCAAATGTTAAATATTCTCATTAGCTGGTTGAGAGATCACTCTCACACACACACACACACACACACACACACACACACACACACACACACACACACACACACACACACACACACACACACACACACACACACACACACACACACACACACACACACACACACACACACACACACACACACACACACACACACACACACAGACAGACAGACAGACAGACAGCACGGCTCCCACCCTTAATGGCCTGAGCCCGAGGCGGTCCAAAACAACCCCTACCACTCTGCTTTCTTCTGCACCAGCCTTCATCACCCTCTCTCCTTTTGCTGTCGTCATGCGCTACGAGTGGCGGGGGCCTTCAGGTGTTGGAACGACGGGCTGTATCGGCGCCGGAGCTGTCACGCGCGTCTCTGCCAAAGCAGAAGCAGCAGGGCACATGAGACGGACTGACATTCGATCTGTGGGAACTGACGCTCCTCCGTGGGAAGGCTGATCCCAGTCGTTAGCACGAGGTTCGGGATTAACGGAACCGGCCGTCTTGAGAAAATGCTGCGACTTCACTGCAGCCATATCAGCTATCGCTGCAACTTGGGCTAATTGACCTGAAACCATTAAAGGAAAAATGTGAATGGAAAGCTCAATCGTTTCCTTCGTTGTTTTTTTTTTTTTTTTTCATTAGCTTCAATTTCTTTTCGAGTTTCTATCTTTTCTTGCCTTGAAGAGAAAAGGCGAACGAGACGTTTGGCTCCGTTCTCTTGCAGCGCCACACTGCCAACAATGGGCCCGCTTAGGAGAAGGGTCGGGGATAAGCAGAGCGAGGAGCAGGGGAGGCGAGCAGAGCGCCCGGCTCAGGGGCAGAGGTGGCTTTCGGCCATCCATCTCCGGTTTCAGGATTCAGAGTGTGCTGACAGGTCTGGGTCCCGAGGCGCAGGCCTGTGGGCTGCAACCAGGGAAACCCAGACAAACCAAGAGCTGTCACTCAAGATGTAACCGCTAGACAGAGGCACAGGAGATGGAGAAAACAGGACAGCCAGACACCGAGGGTGTGTATTGTGTTCTTATACCTCCGTCAGTGTGTGTGTGCGTGTGTGTGTGCAGAACTCCAAGTAAAGACAAAGACTGGTCTAGTGAGATATCATCCGTCACTTTTGGGACACAGAATAACACACTTTTCAAGCACCCCACAAAGAAAACTAATACACAAATGCAGACACACACAAATGCACACAAATGTACAGAGAACACGCGATAAACAAATTCTTGACACGGGAGAAGGTTTTTGGAAAATCCAGGGTGACACACACAAGCACGCAGGAATGCACACGCACACACACACACGTGCTGATAATAGCAAACTGCCACCTCATGAATTTTGCAGCTGTCTAAATCTCCTTGACATTTTTATACAAGCGTGGTCTTCCTTTGGCAAGCGCCACCAAGCCTCTCCTGAGTCGGTTAAAGAACAGTGTGAAGTGGGAACAGCAAAACTAAGCTAGGTATTAATGGCAATTGCTTAAAATATGTGAATGATCAGGTTCAGCATCGGGGCAGACGCTGTTTACAAATGCGTAAATGCACAATTAGTGCAGTGGGAGACCTTCAACATATAATTCACATCTCAGAAGGAGCAGAATATGCACATTTTTCCCCCTAAAGGCAATTATGGATTTGTTTGTATGCTACAGTATACAACAACTTTGCCAAGGCTTTTCAAGCGCACTCATTATAGATCTTATCTCGTGGATGAGAACCAACATGAAACAAGGAAAAACAACACCAATAATGCCAAGAAGAAGAAAAAACCAAGAGGTCTCTATGAAAAGTGCAGAACAGGAACGCTATAATGCTGATAAATCGTCTACAGCATAAGAATAACCAATAAATTATTCAAATCTCCACCTTAGTGGCTCAGAGTGAGCTTTCTCTTTGTTCTATACCTTGGAATTGATTTCTCCCAGTGGTGAAGGGTGGGATGCCTGAAGGTTAGACACACATTCTATGTAGATAAATGACTCCTGAGCTCCGGAGTTTGATCCAAATGAAGCAATGATGTAGCTCACTGGCCCGGGCCCACATTCAAGTGAGAGCGTGTGCTCATAAAAATGTGCTCCAGGTTAGCCTGTGCGTGTGTGTGTGTGTGTGTGTGTGTGTGTGTGTGTGTGTGTGTGTGTGTGTGTGTGTGTGTGTGTGTGTGTGTGTGTGTGTGTGTGTGTGTGTGTGTGTGTGTGTGTGTGTGTGTGATATCCTTCCAGCTGTGGGCAGAAATGATTAAAAAACATAAAACAAAAGAAAGAGTTTTCATTACAGAATGAATAGCAGAAACCCGTGCACACACACACACACACACACACACACACACACACACACACACACACACACACACACACACACACACACACACACACACACACACACACACACACACACACACACACACACACACACACACACACACACACACACACACACACACACACACACACACACACACACACACACACCCTGTATCTAATGTAGTCAAAAACCCGATAGAAAATGTGCATTCACACAAGCAAACACTGCGTATCCATATATTTGCATTTGGGAGTATCCCCTTCATCTATATGAATGTTTTTTGTTGGGGTTTTTTTTAACAACTGCCTGTGGGTTCATGAGTGTATGGTAGTTTCTGGTAGTAATGTTTCTGGGATTATTTTTTCCTCCCTCAGTCCATTGCCCAGTGGTGGTCCTGGCTATGCGGCGCTGCAAAATTGGCCTTAGAGGTTTGGGAACATTTCCCCCTTACAAACAGGGGCAAATCAATAACGTCTCGGTTGAGGGAGCCACTCTCCATATGAAGGTGAGCTGAGTCAGCAGTCCCTGAGGCTGAAGGGGGGGGTGGGATGGCGAGCGAGGGAAAGTAGGGAGGGTGGGTACGCTTGGTGGATGGAAATGATTGCTTTACAAGCGGTAAAATGCACAGCGGTGTCGAGAACCCTCTGTGGACACGACGCTACACGCCTCCCCAGCTCTCTCGCGGAGGAGCGGGGATGGAGAGGGCGGGTAGAACGTACAGTACACGTACACACACGTGTATACCCACACGCGCTACCTTTGTAAATACGCTCGCTTCCTCCCGAGCTGCGGGAGCAAACCAGCTCTATTGCCTTCTATTTTTCGTTTTTCATACTTGCTCTTTGTCAATCTGCTGCAATAAAGCATCTCAACAAGCTCGGATTTAGCATTTACTGAGTCAATCACACCTCTCCAGTGGAAGGGTAGAGTGGGGGGGAGAAAAGAAATGAAAGAAGAAAAATAGTAGTCGTGTCTATTTTCTTTCCACCAGAAATTAGCAGCTTTCACGGATTTGATTAAACGTGGGGGGGTTACTAATTGCCGAGCGTGGAGGCAGGTGGATGGGTGAGGAGAGGGCGGACCATGCAGGGCACGACGTTGTCCTTCCAGCACAGCAGCAATCAGAACTTATCTCTCATTAGAAGATGTAAATCATCACCCGAGGATCAATTTTCTGTTCTTTCTCTTCTTGTTTTTCGTGCAGTGACTCATCCTTGAAACCATCTATTCCACTAACTGTGAATACAGATAATAAACAGCTTTATGCAGTAGGCTTTTATCTTGTGTTTGATTATATCTTGTGTTTTATTGCGTTTGATAATTAGTAATTAAAAAAAAAACATATTGGTGATTGTAATTTCCTGATTATAGTGGCTTCTCGCACCAAGTACAATATCGATTTACCCTTTTCAGGTCCCTGTATAGCTGATGAAACAGGTCACTCATCTCAATAAACATCATTACTAAAGACGTGCTACTGGGATGCGATAATGCTGTTGAGAGCTGGAATAATTGTGAAGAGTCCTGATGGTGTCTGGTCAAAGACACACGACGTCTCACATTTAAAAAGCTTGCCTGCCGGGGACGAAAAAGAACCATTTGCTTGCTATGTTGTCAGAAAAAAGCAAACCCGGTGAGGTGAAAGGAGAATCAGGCTTTGTGGAAAAACACACAAATGTGGTAATTTGTTGCTTCAGACAAAAAAAAAAGGCAGGTGTTGATCAGGCTGGTGGCTCAGAAAATTTCACATCTTAGGGGGTCATTAAACACACAACAGACTGTTGACCACTGCTATTACTGCTGACGGTGGCCTGGAAAGTGGTTTGCTATCTGTCAGGAAGCAGCATACAAAGTAGGCTGATACCTTGGCCACATCAAAACAATGGCGGCGAGGAATCGGCGCCCAAGTAAGCGGGCGGGAGGACCGCGTGACGCAAACTTGGAAAGAGCAGGATCTCAAATTTTGTTCTAATGGGATAACTGTGTGAAGCAGGGAATCGCTGTGAATGGATCGCAGTCCTGAGGCGTAGCTTAGAGGGAGTAATAAATGAAAGAGAGGGGCAGCATGAGAGGAATTGTAACTTTAACAAAAACTAAAGGCGATGAAATGTTCAGCGTGATGGATTGCTTTCTTCAAGCAACGTTTAAGTTTCGCTAAGTAGATTTTAATTTTCTTTTCAAGAGCAAATCTTGCAGTGCATGCCGTGTATTATTATGCACAATGGAGTTCCTACAGAGCCAAACCACTGCTGTGATCGTTTGAGTCAAGATATGAGAGCCGTGTTGGTGCACTGGGACTCCAGTCGTCCCCCAGGGGCTGAAGGTGAGTGTCTGTTTCCTTCTGCCACAGTTGTTGGACGAAGTTGTGCGGCTCTCATCACACCACATGGTGACAGTAAATAAATATCCTAGCATTGGCCTTCCAGATACACGAATGGTGGCAGGCAGCTGCGATTTTGTCATCTAATACTGCATGAGAAACTGATTTTTTTTATTTTTTTTTCTCCCCAAGAAAAACAACTTTCAATTGTGACAAGCTGAATGTGGCGGCGCATTCCTGTCCATCATTTCAATGAAATGTTAAATGACATATGCATTGCAATATGTCAGAAAGTAATAGCCGACTGTCACACGTTCCCCACATTCACGTGTGGGTTAAAGCAGGTCTACTGTGCTGCAGAGCGATAAAAAGACGAAAACACACACGCGACACCACCATAAATGCGACGGAGCGAAAATCCTTTGTGTACATACGAGAATGAAAAAACAAAAAAAGAAAAAGAAAAGCCACCCCATATACCAGGGGCGCTAAATAAAGCATGAGCCCTGTATCACTGGCTTTTCACTTCATTGTGGGGTGATAAAATCATGTCGCCCAGCTAAAGAATGCTGTTGACAGTGTGTGAATACTTGGTGCCCATAGCCTTTATAGCAGCTGTCGGCTCTTCTGAGGGCTAGATGAGCCAACCGAGGTGAATATATTACTCTCACTCAGTGAATGTCAGAAATGCCATTTCCAACTGCTGAATGTCACAGAGACGGTTGGGGTGACTGTTAACACCGCAGAGCCCTATGACGTCTACATCCCCGCCGTTGGCATCCTGCGTCCATGCTCTTTGGGTACCACGGTAATCTCAGCGGGTGCTCCGACCCAAATAAGTACCAATAAGCCAAAAAGACCAAGAGCAGCCATTGGGAGCGCTGCCTCGGTTGTTGCTGAAAAGTTTGATTTTTGAGACCACAACTGGGCTTTCAGCACTTTCTCCAACTGAATGTGTATCTTTTAGGATAAAAACACTGAAAACAATGAAAAATTCACAGGTGTGGCCTGGCTGGGTTGGTGGAGCAAATTTTTTTCCCCAATACAAAGGTTGATGGTGTGAAGCTTGTGTTTACATGGCATCGTTCTCTATGTGCATGTGTGTGTGGTTTCATAACAAAAACAACCAACTAGATCTGTTCCAGCGCTTTTGTCATTACCGTGTAAACGTGAAACCTTTCTAAAATGATTAAAAAAAAAATAAAAAAAACGATGCATTTTCATTGGACACCATTATGTAAACCAGGTCCAAGTCAGCTGACGGTCAGAGCGAATGGATGAATGCGTCAAATCATGCAAGAACACATTGAGACTGTTCTAGTCCATTCACCACTTCCATTAGTTGGTGCATAAGCAGCCATGTTTGACTTACATAATTCAGAACGTAGTCACATAATGGAATACACAACAAAGGAGGAATTGAGGCACATTTCTCCGTCAGTGCATCAGCGAAGCTCACCATTTGGAGCGCAGTCATCAGGGGCATGCTGCTGCTGATTATTATTTCCCCTCATCTTTTCATTTGAATGCCAAGGTCACTCTCCTCCAGCTATCTATACCTCTTATTCAGTCGTCAGTCATTACCATTATACATCATCATGCTCATATTGATGTCTCTCGAGTCAATAAGATGAATCAGATATTTACCTGTGGCTGGAGTCTGTGTGCTGGAAAATGCTGTTTTATTTTATTGCAAAATGATGTGTTTGATTAGAAAATACCCGTTACTGATGGAAAGAGCAAACTGCAGGTTAAGCTCAGCATTGTTTGTTTGGATCCAAGACTGATTCAATTATATTTCCTTGGTAAAGATTAAAGTTCTTTTTCATTAAAATGTCCTTATCCATTTTTAGCAACCTGCTTAATTGGTAGAACTATTCTGGGTAAGTTGTACATCTACATTACCAGTCAAAGGTTTGTACACACCTTCTCATTTAATGATTTTTCTTTCATTTCTTGGCCATTACAGCTTCTACATGGACGGTTCCTGCAGGGAATCGTGGAGGTGGAGGAGGTGTGATGGTGCTTTATTGGTCACACTGTTGGGGATTTGTTCAAAACTGAAGGCCCACTGAACCAGCACGGCCACCACAGCGTCCCTGCAGCAACATGCCATCCGATCTAGTTTGCATTTAGTTGGACCAGTATTTTTTTTTCCAACGGGACAATGACCCCCAACAACACCTCCTGGCTGTGTGAAGCCTACCTGACCAAGAAGGAGAGTGATGGAACGTTGCACCAGAGTGTGCAAAGCTGTAATGAAAGCAAAGGGTGGATATTTTGAAGAATCTAAAATATAAGGTGTTTACTGCATGATTCCATATGTGGTCATTCATAGTTTTGACGCCTTCAGTGGGATTCTACAATGTAAATAGTCATCAAAATGAAGAAAAAACACTAAATGAGAAGGTGCGTCCAAAACGTTTGACTGGTAGTGAATAGAAACAGTAATAATTCTTTCAGAACATCTGAAGATTACACATGGCAAAGACAACTAAATTAATCCAACTGCCAACACCTTACGCTGTATTTACTCATAAAACACCTATCAATCTCTGCGAATCAGCCCATCTCCAAGCATTGTGTGTCTGTCGAGATAGAAAAGCAGGACACTATTTTCCAAGAAAAAAAAGGGGAGGGGTTGCACAGTACCAACCAGCATGTACAACAAAGGAGAAACAATCTCCAGTAATTGCTTGGCGTCAAAGAGAGAACGGTGATTTCGAAATGCAGGATAGAGGGAGGGTATGGCAGCGCTTATTGCGAGCCAGTCAAGGACGCAAGAATCATCCATCTTTCAAGGAAATCTCAGAGCTAATCAAACAAGAGGAGGCCGGCTGCTGCTGCTGCTGCTGCTGCTGCTGCTGCTGCTGCTGCTGCTGCTGCTTCCAGCTGGAACTGGACAAAGCACACATTGAACAATGAGGAGGTGAAAAGAGTGAGCAGCCAGTGACCTTTTAGAGGTAAAAGGTTGGGAAGCGTGCACATGTGAGAGTGACGCAGGAGGTTATTGATTTCCGGGAGTTTATCTGTATCACAGGCAGCAGCCCACACGGACTACATGAACAACATTCTCACCTGTCAGGATTAGCTGAATAGAGCCGAGCAAAGGGAGACCTTGGGAGCATGATGTAAACATGGACACACAGATCTGATACCAGTCTATCAATCAATCCATGTATGGCCGGATGAAAATAAACAATAAAAAAAAGAAAACACCTTTATGCTTGCCTGAATGCGAGATACCTGCAGAACCAGCAGGGCCATGATGGCTCCCTCTGCACCCTTCTCTACATCGGCGCTACATGTACGGCACATAACGGGCCATATATACTTCAGTAGAATGTGATTTCTTCCTCATGGCCGCCGTGTACCACATATCAGATCAATACTAAAGCCAGACATTTTATATTGATTAGTTTGTTTCCAGGGCTCTGATACATAATTCATCAGCTCTCTGTATGTGTGGATTCACATTTGTACGCGAGGGTGAGTTGGAGGCAAGGAAAAGGGAAAAAAAATAAATAAAAATAAAAAAATCATCAATCAAAGCCAACAAACGCACCATTACCACAAGTGCCTTGGAGAAATAAGCATCCCTTCAAACTATAAAGCACAGTGGCAAGATTGTGGGGGATCGAATCAGTGATCACAGCTCTGTTATCGGTTTCTGGTGGGAAGTTCTTGAAAGAATTAAAAGCCCGATGTGATTAAAAGACAAGAGTAGAAACGAAAGAGTTGGACGCTTCACCCGGAACATGTTGGCCTCCTCAATCTTTCAGTAGAAATTGGGTTTGGGGCCGGAGAGCGCTTTCCCCACGGGCATATCGCAGCCTTCTCCACAGATCAGGGATTATGGCGTGCGGCCGGTCCGAACGGCGGCCGATGCAGAAACACAACATCATCACAGCAGTCGTGGATCAGCGATCGCGCGCAGGGGGGGAGGTGGGGGAGTGGAGGTGGGGGGGGGGGGCAGTTTCTGTAAAGTGTTGCTCGTATCACAAGGGCACGGTGCTGCTCCGCTGAACAATCGTGGATATACAGGCTCAGCCGTCGCTGACCGGCGCCTCAGACACTCTCCAGCAATGATTCATAGACATTGGTTAATCTTATCAGGGACTACCTGGACACAGCAGTAATAAACTGGAAATTGTCTAGTGAATCTCATATCAAATCACAACCATGGGGACACTAAAGCAACACAGCTGCTCAGAGCGGGAGCGGACCAGTCGACGGGCGGCTCCAGTCAGGACAAGCGATAATGTGTTGGTGGTAATTAATTACACAATAAACATATTTTAGTGGTATCACTAATTAGTTATTATAAAGAGTAAGAGTTCTTGGATGGCCATTTCCCCTCAGTCTATGAGGAGATATTTGGGTTATTAAACAGCATGAAATGCCATAGCTTTTGACTCCAGCTTCAGGTTAAACAGACACAGAAATGTAATATCCCCGTCTCATCGGAAACTGCCAATGAGACCTAAAACGTACCCAAATCTAAAGGTTGCTTGACTGGTTAACGCTGGAGGAATAAAAGAGCACTCGAGTAATGAAGGGAGCTGCTCGTCCTTTCTCCAAAGTCTCACTCCCCGTTCGCCGAAAAGGAGGTACTAAAGCCTCCTGCCACGGACATAAAAAAAAAATGACTGGCCACTTTAATTAGCCCAATCATAAAATATAATTTGAGGCACATCTATCTAACATGACCCAGAGACTTTGGAAGAAGAACTATCCTGTTGTTCATTCATTAAATATCACATTCGCTTAAGTTCTCTGTCTGGGTCATGAGTAACAGTGGAATTTAAAATTTAGGGGTCAGAGCATGGAGAGAGGACTTGTTATATTATTTAACAGGCGCACGGACTCACACCTGGGGGAGTAAAGTTGAAGCTGGAAAGAGTTATTAAAATAAAACAAAAAAAAAAACAAAAAAAACCCTTTAGAATTTAATTATTTATTATACGCTAATGTGGGAAGCAGAATTCAGAAATGTGGGACTTGAATGCTAAATTACTTTCAATGCCACAATTCATTGTCAACAAGGCTGAGGGCTTCATTTTAAATCCAGCGCAAGTGTCATTTTATGGTCCAGTGACTACGCTGTTTAAATAGCAAATGTACAATAGTTTTACAAAGCTATGCTCGTGTGTGTGTGTGTGTGTGTGTGTGTGTGTGTGTGTGTGTGTGTGTGTGTGTGTGTGTGTGTGTGTGTGTGTGTGTGTGTGTGTGTGTGTGTGTGTGTGCACACGCATGCAACTTGGAGCTTTGTCGGTGAAGCAGCATGACTCGCCAACAAAAAAAAAAACAAAAAAAAAACTTTGTTCTCCCTCAATGGCACAAAGCTTTAATGTTATTTCGAGGGTGCATCATTGAGATAGATGGTGGCGACTCGTCTCGGATGTATCCAGCCTTTTTTAACAACGTCTGCTGGGATCGTCTTCAGACACTAGCGACAATGACTTGGATAAAGAGGGTATAAAAAAAAAAGATGAATGGATGGATTGATGGATCATTGAGATATGAACAAGTACCTCTCAGTAGGCCCTGGTCAAGGTAGCAGCTGCGCACGAGAAGGGAAAGAAAGCCTTACAATTAAACCAATAACATATCCAGACACGTGGATGTCATACAACATGTCTCCTTCGGCACATTCCCCAATGAACCACCCAACTATATTCATGAATATAAGTGTTTGTACATTTTTTTTTATTTTGCAAACGATTCCAGGTGTTAATGTTGAAGTTATTTCCCTCCACCAAATCCACCAAAACCAATTTAAAAGAAAACAAAACAACCACGCTTGAAGCTTAACGAGATTAAAAGGTAATTTGTCTACCCACTATTGCTCCCGAGATAAATATATATATACAGTATGAAGACGTGCAAAGATGTAGGAGGTGTATGACTGTAGGGAACTGAAGGCAGGATTTTAACTTCCAGTTTATTCTCGGCATCGCGAATAGAATGGGATTTATTTACCAAATTGAATTATAACCTATAGTGTGTGCATAATGTGTTACAACAACAGCTCCAAAACAATGTCACATATTGTTAAATGATGACGCCGAACAAGGAAAGACACGATTTTGATAACTCAAAGTTGTTCAATTATACACAGAAGCGACGGGTCAAAGGGAAGTTACGCAATGTGTTATGCTTCATCACGTCGATGTAAAAAATAACACCTCGAGTGTTGAATATGTTGAGCTGCAGTTGCAAATATTTATTGAGGGCTGGTTAGGGCTGCTCCCACTCGGAGTCGCCACAGCGGATCATGCGCTCCACGTGTTTGGCATAAGTTCAATGCCTTAACGGGCTTGCTCAGAGGCCCACAGCAGTGGGATTTGAACCCCAGCTGATGGTTTGTTTGTTTTTTTGTTTTGTTTTTAAACATTATCTCCATATTTGTACATTAAGTTTTCAAAACATTTTAGTTAAAAAAAAAAAAACATGTCAGCAAATGGTACAACATGACAAGTATGGGGGTTTAGATCCTTCCCCGAGGACCACGTACATCTGTGCCAAGTTTCACGGCAATCCATCAAGATGTTTTCCTGAGTGTCTGGAATGTGAGGCAGTGGCTGGAAAAAAAAAAAAAAAACCTTTAAATGCACACCGAGCAAAACTCTCCAACCAAGTATATTGAGTTTCTAATTAGAACGTCTCATCACACCTATTATGAGGCACAATCACCAGACGAGTGAGATTAAAGTGAGATATGTGGACTCGTTAGACTCTGAATCCTGAGAAGATCATTTTCACTTTGTTTTTCCTTTAACAAGCAAATAACACCTAATTTTAAAGGTTTTACACACGTTTTTTTTATACATCTAAAAAACTCGAAATTTGTTAAGAAAACTTGTTACATTCTACAAATGGGAACTATTTGTAGAATAGAAGATTGGAGATTTTACATGCTTATTTGGACAGACAGACAGACAGACAGACGCCTGCATACTGAAGCTTTCTTTCAAAATGACTGGATAGTTTGACGTCCCAAGTGAAACATTTTCTTAGTCCATTACCCTGCGTGAGCGAGATAACATCTCACCTCTCGCTGTGCAGCGTTTTGCAAGATTATTACCATAGTTCACCGGGTTTACACCGCCCGCCTGGCCTTGCCAGGAGCGAAACCCAGCCCCGGTTTTATTCTCCCGGTATAATAAAGACCCAGACACGTGACAAGGGAGACCTTTGTCACTCTCTTTCCGTCGTCGGGGTGAAATGTCACGGTTTACCCTCCGTTTCCACTCGGGTTTTCCACACAAAAATGATGGCGAGACGATTGAAGCAATTTCATTTTGCCTCTTGTGTTTTTAAGTATTTTGGCCCTGAGCGAGACGTGATCTGGTGAACACACAATTCCCTGAATACTCGCAAAATCTTTAAAAGATTGCTGTTGGATTGCTGGGTTTTGTGAGAGAAACATGCCTCTATTCTTCCTCCATCAATGCCGGCGAGGTGACTCCGATCTAAACACTGATGGAAGTCAATTGCTGATGTCAAAATGTGATAACCTGCAGCCCGATACACTGGTTGTTTACTGTTGAAAAGCTTCTGGTACATGCAAATAAAGAATATATAGACATATAAAAATAATGCCTGAAGCTATTTGAAAAGCAATGAAAAGATCTTTCTGAAACCGCCTTGTTATTATATCCACGAGATACGGATGTTTATTTTCCCCAGTGGGGTTGAGGCCTTGCATAGTGAAGAAAACGTCATTCAACAAGCTCATCTTCGAAAATCTGTTTACCAGGATGCCGGGCAGCAAAAAAAAAAAAAAAAAAAAAAAAAAAAGGGGGGGGTTGAATTTGACTCACAAATTCACCCTCGTGTGTCCATGTCAGTGTCTTCCTATCTGATTGTTTTGGCATTCACATCTGAATGAGATTGGGAGTGTGAGGCGAACGCCGAGGCTGCAGCGCTGCAGATGGTGCCCCGCCGCGAGAGAGCGAGTGGCGAAAACTGCCGCCACCAGGCACGCCGCGGCTAATCAACACGGGAACACAGCCGGGGTGTGCCGGGCCGGGCCGGGCCGGGCCGGGGTGTGCCGGCCGGGCAGAGAGGAGACAGTGATAAAACAATGTGTTGGAAACACCTGCACAATTTCCTGGACTCCTTGCTTGCTCTCTGCAGACTGCCGCGTGAAGACGAGTTTCATTACAGTTTCATTTCTGCTGGCAAGGATTGTCAATAATTGTCAATACTGGAGCTGCAGACTTGAAACTTGTCTCATTTTAAATATTAATTGAACACCCAGCAACTCTAAACTCACCATGGACATATGGTGAACTTATGGACACACGTCCATGCATACATGAATAGACAGATTTAAAAAATAAAGCGGCTTCAACGTTGACATTTCTGCTCATTCAGAGTTCACGATAGCTTTCAACTTGCCATGATATTAAGCCCGAAGTCACAAGAAGCTTAATGCCTTTGAAAAATAAGCAAGTGTCTGTACACACTCGTCAAACAAACCCTTCTGCTGGCGTTTCAGTTGCTTTACTGCTGTGTGTACAATCTAATAGTAAATAATACAACGTAAATTACACCTTTTCAATGCTAATTTTCAGCTCAGTTTAAAAAGACCACAGAGGCTTTGAGTTAACTACAAGTTCTTTATTAATACAAGCGTTTGTACCCGTGCTGAACTGCACTGCACTGCAGTGTACCGAGTGTTACTAATATTAGGCTGCATCATTACAATGCCAGAAAGGAACAAAATTAGAAATGCTTTCGATGTAATACACTCCAGTACAGAAGCAGTGCCTTCGACTACATCTTTAATCTACATGAACAAGAACATTATTGTTTCTGAGCTTAACAAATGCAAAACTCCTACTGGAGCACTTGTATCAGATTGCACTATACTGTACAGGGCGACCAAGTCTATTTGTTCTGACTTGAGTGTTGCCTATATGTTCTTAGGAATGCACAAGAGTACTTCGCCGGCTCGTGGCTGCACTATCATGCTCACGATCGCAGTGCTAACATAATGATGTTTGTATACAAACATCCCAAGTACAGCTACCGCACAGTCTGGCGGGAACGCTTGTAGTTTTGTGGGAAATCGCCTCAAACCAAAGTATCACAACAATATCAGTTTTAACTTAATAATAACCGTACATGAGATGCCAGGAGCTCGTCGGATGTAGAGTTGTATTTCTCCTGTGGGGACAACAAACGCATGCAAAATTGAACGTGCTCCATCTGCCCGATGTTCCAGGGAAGACCTCGAAGGTTATGTTTGCTTGTGCTGTATCGAAAGGACCCACAGGACCCGAGACTCAAGAGATGACCTTTATTCCTCTTAAAAAAAAAAAAAAACAGGAAGACTATAAACATTTCTAAGAGAGTGATAGTTCATGTTAGTTTACTCAGCTGAAGAACAAAAGTTTTGCCTCCAACGCGCGGCGAGAGAGGTCCTCCATGCTACTTCACTTTTCTTCGCTTCACATGGCATTCATGTATAGCGCGGCTTATTTAAGAAGATAATAAACGTCATTCATGATAACGCAAATGTTTTTTATTCGAGGGCAAGTGGAGAATGTCGAGAAGAAATCAAATTCAGTGAAAAGGAAGTTGATTGGGGAAAAAAAAAAAAAAAAGAAAACCGCCGGCGTTGAGAGAGCAGAAAGTGAATAAGAAATGTGCCTCACCGAGTCAAAAGCTCATTAGTCCCAAGTCTCGGTGTGGTTCGAGCAGTGACACCACAGATCTGAGAAATCTGGGCAGTTTTCCCATCGTTGGCTGCTCCAAAACAACAGGCCCCATCGCTACCCGAGGGGCCTGCCTCTATTCAGCTCTCAAGATCCTCCAAACCAAACAGTTTGGGTGACAGCTGGACTTTCACTCCCTACGATAAAGGAAAGCTCCTTTTGGACCGCGCGAGGAATTTGGAGGCCAATATATACACAAGCAAGGGATGATGTATAAAAAAAAATAAAAAATAAACCTGTGTCTAGTCTCACGGGGGAGGGATCGGCAGACGGTTAACTGTAGATTCGAAATGCTCATTTACACCTTTGAGTGCATTTGAGGGTGTGCATTTGTGCTAATGCGCAACATTACAACACGAGGCACAACGCCGGGTTATTGCTATTGTTAAGGTCATGAGAAGAAGAGGCACATTGCGGAGGCAAACGGAGGGCAGCGAGGCTGAAACGGCAAACAGCGGGAAGGGTCTTACACTAATGCCTTCTCCAGCTGCTCTACCTGAGGCTTACTGTTCCACTGTGCCCATCACAGAAGGACGGGCGGCCATATGAACTGCGCCTCGACCGGGGCCGGGGCCGCACGCCGCCGCGGCCCTCACATGCTCCATTAAACCCGGGAGCAGGGGGAAAGTATGAGGTCTTGACAGTTCCTGGCTCGGAGCCCTGCCGCTGACACAATTACTACCCCCCCGTCCCTTGTCTGTGCTTTGCTACCTTGTTTAAAATGGCTGCCCCTAGCCACGACGGCGGATGTAAACAAAGCGAGGAGCTGCAGATGGAGAAGGGACAAGGTTTTCCTGAGCGTTCATATAGTTACGCTCAGCTTCTGAAAGAGGGTGCGGTAAAGCGCCGCACAATAGATCAAATATCGATCCTATTATGCGTGATCACGTTATCACGTCGATACCACAAAATTATAACAGACATGCATGCATCAAAAAAATCTTGTTATTTCTACAAAGGCAGCAAAACAGCTGGTCTCTGCTTCATCCACACACACACACACACACACAATGGCCTCCTCCTCCTCTCTCATCCAGAAACACAGGCTTCACTGTTCCTACTTTCTGTAGCCAGTGGACAGGTTGCCAAGCAAAGCTGGAAGCAAAAATAAACTTGCATCTCAGAAAATGTTTTGTTATACAAGCCTGCTTTACCGTGAAAATAATTGAAGCATCAAACGGTTCGAGGCGGCACACCAGGGCACTCTGGCAGCAGGAACCAGGATGTACTCCCAGACTTCATTAGGCTGCTTTATATTGAAATGAGATAAAGAGAAAAGAGATTAACCCCCCCCCCCCCCACCCACCCACCCACCCTCATAACATATATCTAAACAATCAGAGAAGTGTCTTCTCAGGTTTGATTTAACTCCGAGTGACACGACAATGACCGCGTCATGCTCTCCGGGATGATTTTCATTACACAACACTTTGAAAATAAGAAGGGCAAAGGGAAAGGGTGGTTGCTGATTTTACATTTCTGACATATCATCCTGCCCATCCGTGACTGCCAAACAGGCAATTTATTTTTACTGCTTCTAAATAAACGGTTGCGCATAAAAGTGCCTGACGGCAGCTTTAAATTTCCCAAACACAATTCTCCACCGCTAAATAACAGCAGTAATAGTTAATTTTTTTCACTGCGTCAACTGCATTAAATTTATAGTCAGTCCTGTCATGCCAAGTCCCATTTATAGAAAAAGAAGAGGGGAAAAAAAAGTGGTGTGCGTCGCTGTGACGGAAATAAATTATTCTGCCATTTTAATTATCAAAACCAACACAGAAAGCAAACAGCGAAAGGCTTATTTGCTTAAGATATCCATGTTAACCTTCTCTCTCAATAGGAAGCTTTGTGGTCTGACCTAAAGGTGCAAACAGCAGAAAGATGGCAGACAAAAAAAAAAACACATCCAGCATCACCTGAGGGAAATAGAAAGGTTAATTCTGGTGAGCCTATTTCTCATCCCAAAATAGAGCTGGGTGCATAAATGATTATCTACTGCCAGGAAGAGAAGAAAAAAAGACTGATTGGATTAATCTAAAGCGGGGTCATCTCCGAACAAGAGACACGGTGCCCTTCCTTACATTCCGACGCTACTTTTCTATTCTGATTGAGACGGCCCTAAAGGGGAAACCAAAAAAAAAAAAAAAAGACAAACAGCGGGAGAGATCATGAAGAAGGACGGCGGCGATTCAGCTCCAGCAGAGGGGCCCTGCTGACCTAGATCCAGGCTGAGTGGGTATGATATTAGCAAAGCAATTAAGGGAGATGACAGCCGTCAGGCAGGGTCAGACTGACAGGGATAGGAGTCTCTCTCTCTCTCCCTCTTGAGCATGCTCTCTCTGTCTCTCTCTCTTCCCCCCTCCTGTAATGGCTATCGATTTCTCACGACTAAACAAGAAGGCCTCTCAGCCCCGAAGTGGCTGATTGAGTAAAAAGATTAAAAAAATAAAGTTTGAAAAGAAGGAGTGGGAGGAAGGAGAGAGAGAGAGAGAGAGAGAGAGAGAGAGAGAGAGAGAAGTGTGGATGGCATGACTGAGATGTGAGAGGGAGGGAAAAGAGAGTGAAGCTCACAGGTTAGTGACCCCGTCAGCTCTCAGCTTGGATGTGAGGAAATCACTCCAGGCATGTCCAAAAAAAAAAAAAAGAAAACTTAACTCCCCAGAGATGATGAGGAAGTATGTCTTCCAGCTCAAAAAGTTGTTCCAAGTTGTTGCCAATCGGGGGAAATTGGATACATTTTTTAGTAAAATGATGAAAAATCAACTTTTTCCCCCCCTCGTTGGAGAAAAAAGGACGACATCAATTTATTCTTGAAAAAAAAAACACTAAATTAACAATGCGTCTCCTCCGGTTGTTCTATTACAGCTTTCAGTTTCCTATATTTGGGCAGATATGGCACAAACAAATCTTGCTTCTGGTAAACACAGCCTGGAAAGTTTCTTTAAAATTCCATCTAAAACCTGCCCATGTGGATGTTGAGCAAAGACGGATGGGATAGTTGGGAGTCGAGAAATAGACATGGATCAAAGTAGTATTGGTCTAGATAATTAAAATATGGAACTGAAGGTGATAGAACTGCTTGTACGCAATGGCATCAGCCAATAAAATGCCTCGTTATGTGCAGCGTAAAGAGGTGGAATCATGAGGTGAAGCACAAAAGTCATGCATAGCCTGACAGCAATCCTCTGATTCTTGCCAGACACCATTCAGGGACAACATATGCACAGCGATCACTGGGAAAACAAGATTACGGGAAATCTCATAAAAACGTATTACTCCCGTTCTTAGAATGCAGCTCCAGCCATACGCCCTAATTAGATTCACGCCAATTACGGGGTGGGTGGGGGGGGGGGGGGGGTTGGGACAGAGCCACTTACACGGCCTGCCCACTCAGCCATGACAACGCCGTGGTGAGGTTATTGTACACGTCGCTCCTCCATCCCGCCGAGTGACTCGGTGGCGTTGTGTTTCCAACGCGTCTCCTCTAATCTGATCTCAGTGGGTGGTTGTAAGCTCGACAAAAGCAGAAGAAGAGGAAGTTTGGCAATACAGAGGGCCGACGAAAATCCACAAGAAAACCGGCGAGTGGATCGTAAGCGACGCGACGAGACAGAACGACAAGAGGAAGAGATGTGCGGCAGACTCGAGCGGATGCATACGAGACGCTTTGAAAATCTCCAAGCTGTTGTCAGCCGCCGCCATTGAAGTGCATTAAACAAAATTTGGAGGTGGCATCTGTGAAGTAACACCTGAGAGATCGGGGTTTTAATCGACTGCGCTGCTCTTCTTTCATCGGCTCGTCTGGTCTCCGGAGGTCAGCACGTATAGACGAGGGCTGCTTCTTTGTTTTGTTTTTTTTCCTCCCCTCTCTCTCTCTCTCTATAGCCAACAACACCTGCTCATCTGAAGCCCCGAGTGCACTTCAGACAACACACTGCCATACCGCTCAGACTCCGCGCACTATACAGTGAAGTATTTTTACCAATACAAATCTAAAACTTCAATCTCAAAATCAATTTTACAAGCAGCCGCTAACATTTTTATTTTTTTTTTTTCTTGGGGTTGGCAAGTTGGAAAGAAATATGGGTTGAGATGCGCGTGTCGAGGCTGATGTGGACCAGGATCGACTTATCACACAGCGGGAGCTTAAGCTGAAAGTTGATTTGTTTTGTTTTTTTCCCTCTGCACGACGCAAAATTGTGAAGAGTGTGTGTGGGGGGGGGGTAATAAATAAAGTTAACCATTTTAAGGACAGAGCTGGGAAGAACACATGTGGTGGAGGAATGCACGCGCTCACTTCAGCCCCCGTGGGACTGCGGTGACATCTGCACCGCATGTGTGCCGTCCGTGAAGCTGCACTGGGGATCCAGTTAACGCTCGTGCAACTGCACTGAATGTGCAAGCTGTGGATCAAAAGGTGCAACGGAACTTCTTGGTTACGTTGCTAAAAAATCCAGAGAGTAGGTAAAGAATTTTCTAAATACCTGCATAACAGCAAACCACCTGGAGCTGCTCTGATAAAAGTCCATTTCACCTCTTTATTGGGCAAGAGACCACATTTGGTAACTTTTGCATTTTCTTTCCACTTCTTCAGGGTTAATAATTGCACATCAATGGCAATAATAGAAATGTATCATTCAAATTTCGGGCACATTTTTGAGGTTTCATTCCACATGCGTTGTCTGATTAAAGCATTTAACTAGAAAAATACTGTAAAACTGTGCTCACACCTTGAAAATTCCAACAAGTATTGTGTTCTAACGTTTGCCTAAGGATTTCAGCAAGTCATATTTTGCGAAAAACACAATACAAATACACGCTAACCCTGACATTGTGGCTCATCAATTATCAATTACAGGAATCCAATGAGAAATCTACGCAGGGAAGCTAGAAATTGTAAAATGTATGCATGTTTGATCAGTGTAATGCTTTTTTTTTTTTTATATATTTACAGACTTTACATACTGAAACCACTTTGTTTTTCTCCTGTGACAGCTTCGCGAATGAGCAATTAAAAATGATTGAACACATCCAAGACATCCACTGCATACATCCCAACAGAGATGTGCACCAAGATGAGCGACACTCTGCAAATGGCCATTAAAGGCTTATGTCAATATTGAAGAGATATCCAAATAAGAAATTTGTCAAATGATAGTTGCAATTAATTCAAAGTAAATTTTCACACAGCGGGACTGACCACACATGATAAGAAGGTACATCTGAGTCCTTTGATAAGGGCCCCTGTTGGGAAATCAATTTCAGCAGAGAACATTTGGTCCTCGCAGAGCTGCGATGTAATTAAGGTTAAAAAGGAGTTTTCATAGCAGGCATAAAAATTGCTTCCTTTCAAATGTATCACCATAAATCTGACAAGGTCTGGAGCCACTGGACCAAAGCCATTCACATAGTATATGTGTGTGTGTGTGTGTGTGTGCACGCATGTGTGTGTGTTTTTCTTTTCACCGATAAATTGATGCAGGATTGGAAGTCGTAGTATTGTACAACAGCTCGGCCCAGGAGGCAAAAAAAAAAAAGGAGGAAAGAAATTGCTTTTTTTTTTTTTTTGCTTGCAAAACAGCTCGACTCAGCGGAAAAATTTGAAAAGCTCAATCAAGTTCAGCACACAACAAGTAGGGAGGAACGACAATAACTTCATTATCTCCAGCTCAGATGTTGCACAATAGCTCGTGTCACTTCTATTTTGTGTGTTCGAGTCAAGTGTCACTGAGGAGGATGTACTCGCACAATACCAAAAAACAGCTTATTTTGTCAATATTAAGATGAACTGTTAAATGAAATGATCCCCTAAATGAGTTACGTGGTGTTGTGGTTATTAGCACAGAAAGGCTTGCTCTTGAACCAGGGATAATTTCGCTTTACAGGAACCATAATTGATTTAATGAGCCAATCGCAGTTTCACTGTACCGGCAGTGTGTCCTTCGACTTGCGTGCAGCCTTTCTGAGCAGAGTCTGCATGTTCTTGTGCAAAATGTTCAGTGAGTTTTAGGTGTCTGTTTATGTGGCAATAGTGCTTGAATCCATTGAAAACCAACTTTTTTGGGAAAATATGGTTTTGTCACGAAAACTAGAACGGGCAAGACCTTCGCCAATGGCTAGCGTGTTAGCCGCCAACTCGCGTCGATGCTAACGGGGTAGGTCAGGTCGCCACATCACTTTGCGAAACACTGAAGAGGGAGCGTCTCCATGGCAACAGGCGCTGATCTCATTTGATTTCAATGTGGTGCCTCTCTTACCCGCTTCGTGTGAGAAATTCTTTTCGCAGTTTTTTGGGATTTATTTGAAAACAGTTAGCCGTTAATGTCCCAAAATCTAACCGATTGGTCATTGGATGATGACAAATCATCCCAAGGGCAAGTAGCTTTAGCGAGAAGTTGTTAAAATACATACATATACCAATTTGTAACTGTTAAATAAATAAATACACACAGATGAAAACATAACATTCTTGGCCATCCAACTTGCGAAGATAATAAACAGCACCCACAAGTGGCGCAACATCTACTACATTGTTTCTAGTAGATTTTCTGAAATGCCGTTGTGTAAACTGGGCCTTCGCGGCGTGCGTACAGCCTGCCGAGATCAGTTCCGGTCTCTCCAGTCATTAAATACACCTTATCTGTTGTGATAACCATCTTACCAGAGCAATGCAACTAATGTAGCGCGGGGGAGATTTGATGTGCAGCCAAAGCACCGAGGCTTGGTATGAAAATCAATACAGTGTCGCTTGCATAGAAGCCCAAGCTCAACGGGCGCTGATGTGCTTAAGGCAGCTGACAGGACAGACAGGCGGTGTCCTCCAAGACGGCTTGATATCAGAAGGCTGCAGGACATCTTCACCTGAGGGGACGTGGCGCTTTTAGCACAAGGAGGGATCAGGCGAAACCATAGCGGACAGGATTTCCTGGATGAATGGACGAGGTGGACGGACAAGCTGAACGCTCCGCAGCTTTCTGCATCGTGTCTCCGCGTCTTACTGAACATTCCTCCTGCGAATTGGCAATTTAAGCCAGGAATGTAAGGAGAATTACATTTTTTTTTTTCGTCCAGGGCTTTTCAATAAATGAATACAAGCTAGTAATAGCATGTTTGTCGTCGTGAGACTGCTGAATTAAATAATTCCCCCCCCCCCCGTCACAGGTGTGCTTTTGTAGAAATCCCACGTATTCCTTTGGCGTGCGGCTCCATCGATAAATTGCAGCTGGCAGTGTTAAAAACAATGATGCGTCTGATGCTTTCTGCTCGCGTCGGGTTTGTCACATGGTGTTTATCTTGAGCTCAATGTCACCGCGGCTCTATCAAAGGACCTCATCTTTAATTTTAGAGAGTTCCTCTGCTTAAACAAAAAAGTTTAAGCGAGACAAAGGCTTCAGACACCAAGTGCTTTACAGGAAAGAAGAAAAAAAAAAAGAAAAGAAAAAGAAAACGTTTGAGAGGGATTCAAAAAGTTGTCTGAAAACACGTTTTCGAGACTGAAACTGTAATGAATAGAACAAGTCTTGTTGAAGCCTTTTCAATTTACAACGTGCCATTTGAAATGCAAGCACAAAAGGTTACACAACATGTTATTTAAACATCAGGATGATGATGACGAGCCAAAGCGGGGAGGCCTTGTACATGTTTTTATTTTTACTGCAAAGTACAAAAATGTTATCATCCGAGCCCTGCATGATCTGACGATGCTAAAAAATCCCCAGATTGAGGACACTAAAGATACAGCAGTGCAATACTTTTTTGCTTTCTCTTGTGACACGTTCAAGACGTGTGGTCCCCGAGGGCACTTTAAGGAAAAGCAGTGACACTGATGGCGTAGCTGAAAGTGCCAGCATGGCCTATTCACAGATATTAGCCTCAATGGCCTGGATAAGATGCCACGTTAAGACTCCCGCTGTGTGTATGTATGTGTGCTTGTGTCTGCCAGCCCCCTTAAGATTCCACGCTCTTTTAACCACGGGCCGGCCCCCCGCTGTGCCTTACGTCTTAATCACCCCAGGGGTGTGCAGGAGACAATGGCTCACTGTTTGTGTGACAAGAATATAAGCGGGTTTCGCTCCGCCGCGAACTGAAGCCGGCTGATCGTGCGTTTTACGTTCCGGTCCGGTAATGGCATGCGAATGAGCCCCGTCCTCGCCACTCCTCGGGGGAGAAAAACAAAAGAGGGAGACGTTTTCATCATTAAGGCCGTGGCGGTGCACTGTTGAAGGCGGGATGGTCGTGACCCCTGCTCGCCGCACTCACCGGCTCCTGCTCAGCTGCTGAGAAAATATCAGACATACGCTTCATGGCGGTCGGGTCAGAGGTCAGGTCATTAGAGACAGTGCTTTTTCTGCTTAGAACATGCCAATACCAAGGAGAGCGCCACATCATTTTCTGTCTCCACAGCTAAATACTTCAGTGTGTCGCGTCCAGATAACTGCTTTTCTAACAGCTTTTTTCCCCCTTTGTCAGCAGGTAAAGACTCCTTGGTTTAAATATGGCTGTAGGCAGACGCCTGTCCTCAAGCGAGCTTATCGAGGGAAGTTTTAAAAACAGGGTTTAACACTGAATTTAAAAGGTGGGGGGGGGGCTTCTACCGTCAACTGTGTTGAAAACTGGCCGCGGGGGAAGACGTGACGGATCGGGAAGCACAACTAAAAACTTTCTCTTCATTACTTCACTCAAGCCTTTGTGCCCTCGCAGCAGGACCGGCCATTAAACAAACGCACAAGCGGAGAAAAACCAAACTGTGTGCCACTTATAAACTTTGCAAATCAAATTGCCTCTTAAAGAATTTTTTTTTTCTTCTTTTTCTTCTTCTTCTTCAGAAGACTTGCATTGCTTTTATGTTTAAGCATACTATATTAATTGAATTAGGAAATGAATATTTTTTCTGAAGCTAAGTATCTCCATTTATTTATTTTTCAAACTTATTTTAATTCTTAACGGATATTAAAAAATAATTAGCATTTCAAAAGTGCAGTTTTTATAATCCCTTTTTTTTTTTTTTTAATTTTAGACAGAAATCACTTAAATGAGAGAACTGTGGTTCCAATCTCAGGTTTTGTCATGCAAGTTTGAATGTTCTACATGTACCTTTGTGGAGTCTGACCTTCTGCAGGCTGTGCGTTTTTCATCTTTAGGCCCCATTTTTACATGTAAAATACACAAAATATGCATTTTCACTTGAAAGTGGTCAACTGGTCACTCTAGACTTCCCATCGGTGTGAATGAGAGTGTTCGTCTCTCTCTGCGTTTGTCTGTTGACCTCCACTTTGTGTGTCCTGCGTTTCACCTTATGTTAGCGGTGCCATCCTTCACCCCCCTGCAGCACCAATTTGAGAAAGAATTTGGCTTTTTCTTTAGGTTCCCCCTCATTGCCTTCATTAGTGAACAAGGTCACTGAGTTAATGGTCAGTTTTACACAACCTGCTCTGTGTATTCACCTTCTGCACATTCCCCAAGTTACAGTGATAGGAAGGGACAGCGGTTCGCCTCGGCCAACATATGGCATACGAGCCACTCAACCCACTGATCCAGATAGTATTTCCAAGCAGACCTCGAACGCTCTTCTTATATGACCTATGAATAATAGAGTGATGAAAATTTAATGCCCAGCCTAAAGTCAAAGTTAGTCCTGCACGACAGCACAAACCTGGAACTTTATGTTTGACTGAAACAAGGTGACCACCGGCTTTTATTAGTATTCACTGACAATACAGAGTCATTGCGCACGGCTCAATGTAATTTACTGCCCCCCCCCAACAACAACAGGAGAGACTATACTTTCTTTCTCATTAGCTGCTGCAGACTTCTTCCCTTAAGTCTTTTATTTAACTCCAAGGCCCAAAACCTTCCTCCACAATAGTGCAAGAGGTAAAGTGCCGGCTGATGGCACCTTTGTCTGAGCGGCTCTGCGTGCTACCGGGGGGACCAGTTTTCTCCCTCGCACAGGCTTGTCATCTATCATTACTTGAGGTGGCCTTGAGAATGATTCTGGCAGACAGCTCCGACTTACTGTCTGGGAGCCCAACATAAACACAAGACTGCTGGGCAAACAAGGGCGATGATGACCATTACATCTCAAGGTATGTGGTTTAGAGAAGACAAAAAAAAATAAAATAAAAAAAAATAAAACATTACATCAACTTACTGTGTGTTTCTTTCCAGCTTACACTGAAACCGGAGACTTGGCAGCCGGAGATATATTTCGGATCATTTTGATTTTGAAAATTGTGTTTTGAGAAGAAATTCTTTTTCCTCCTTTTTCCCTGGTGCTCTGATGTGGGGGATTTAGGCCGCATTCACACAAAGGACGTCTGTAGTGGTCGGGGCTAACTCTGGATCTCTCTCACTCTTTTCAGTTGAAATAAGAACAACAACAACAACAACAACACAGACTTGGCGGCACAACAGATAACCACACCAGTGCCGTTTGAACATCTCAATGTGCTGCAGTTTGTTTGGCCTAAGAACAGACATAACAACTAATGGAAAATCTCAAAACCATTCTGAGGTTTATGGGTGAGCGGAGACAGACGGCGACACCTTAGAGCTGGTGGGTAACCACCAGTTATAGGATATTCCCATGGAAGTTTTTGATCGGGGGGTAGATAGGTTGATTACTAGGTATGAAATACTGGACTTTTCTTGTACAATCCCACTAAAAGATTAAACAAATATTAATTCTGGTATGCGTCATATAGCCAGTTATTGCCAAGTCTTGTAAGTTAATGAATATGATACGGAGCAATAATTAAAAAAAATGGCACAGCTCAAGTCTGTACAAACTTCAACAGACTGAAAATTACACAAATAGCAGCGTCTCATAATACGGGCGAAGTACGGCCCTGACATTTTCTGCTCCCACGCCTTATTCTGCATTTCCCGGTCACCAGCATCAACAGTTTTTCTTTTATCATCCTCATTTTGGTGAGAAGTCAACTCATACCCGCCAGGCGATGTTCTAAAAATAGTGTTTAGTGGTCAGTATCAACAAAATGAAATAATTCAGAAAGTTTGTAGTCGGGCAGCCTTGAAGTTACTTGTTTCCAAAAGGTTGACGACCCATGAGCTGTCTTGCTTAAGATTCACAAGTATAATCCAGTACGAGTTTCATGTGTGAGATAAATTCCATGATATTTTAACAGGCTGAACTGACAATGGGCAGAGAAGAGTACACACTTTTCAGCTTGTAGTTTTAACATTTAGCTGTAAAAGGATTCAAGCCATAAAAAAAAAAACATTTGTGGGTAAGTGAGTTGATTTTTCATTATGTCTTTCACACATAACTGCAATCATGTGAGGTTTTCTGAAACACAGACCAACCTTTGCCCACAACTATTACGGAGGAAAAAAAGCCGAAAATCACGAGGAATCCACCGACCTACTCTTCCAAAACACAGTGAGGATCCGAAGCAAAGAATTATTCTGAACACTGAAGATGAAGACATTGATGCTGTCCTGGCAAAGTTTGAGTTATTTTGGTGGTTTTTGTCATGCTTTGTGAGGTTTACGATGACAGCAATATGACTTTCATCCTATTTTAGATGTGAACATCACATTATGTTCCAACAATAGCCCCAAGGGTGTCAAACATAAGTAAAACCGAACCACTAGTAGCTCCAATACAGCCCACCAAACCACCAAGGAAATTGTAAAAAAAAAAAAAAAAAAATTAATAAAACAGATTAATTTTTTTTATATTTCTTAAGAGTAGTGCCACAGCAGATATCTCACACTGTAAACGGGGCTGAGATATCGGAAAATTCTTTCAAAGTCTTTGAATTTGTAAAAACATGAATAACACAACCGTTATAGGAGAAATCTTCCAGACTTCTTCATTGTATTTTACACCAGAAGTTGGCATTAAAATTGGACTTATGCTGAGATTTTAGTCATTTTCTGTTCTAATTATTTGGGTTGGTTTTTATTTTTTTGATAGAGAAAATTTGTTCATGAATACTTTACACCACAACTAAGAAAAACATTACATTTTAAATGTAAAGGTTATCATGGTGCTATTTTACCAGTCCGGCCCAGCCAAGACGTAATTGGGTTGTATCTGCCCCCTGAACAAAAATTTCGTTCACACCACTGGCGTATACTTAAATCAAGTGTTGGATTTTTGACGAAGATTGAATTTGCCGTTATCCATTTCTTAAAACTGTACATCACTGCGCTTTCCATAAAATAGTAAAACGAAGCAACACCGATACCACAGACGTCAACAGGGACATTTAACCAACAATATTTCTGATCATTAAAAAAAAAAAAAAAGCTAAACCGATTTCCCAACTACTGCAGGTAGAAACAAATCTCCTAACCAGCCTGGAAAGCATCATGAGCGTGTACTGTAGTGCTTCACTTGGGTGTGCTTTTGAGAACTGATGAAAATACTTGTGTGAAGATATGACAAGATGTTAAAAAAAAAAAACAGTTGCTGAGAGAAGTGGAAACAGTCGTCAGAAACAATTCATGGGTGCACACTTGTAAGCCGGGCCTCCACCTCTATCAGAATATATTTGCCTCTGAATGACCACGGCAGAGAAAATACACAGGTGCACAAAACCCTGACATCATGCTCAATTGGTTTGAAATATCTATACTTGAATCAACTAAGTGGTGTTTATTAGTGGGGGAAAAAAAAAAAAAAATCTAAACAGTTTCTGTTCCAACAAATTCGTGCTTTTTCGCATCAACTACAAGCATCCCGGCAAATGTAACGTCCTACTACGTTTTACAGTAAAAACACAAGCTGCAGGTGTGATCGCAGGTGAGCCATTTAGATGGCGGGCTGTAATTTGGCAGAACCGAACGCCGCCTGGACTGCCGCAGCTTTGGACCACAGTAGGAGCGAGTGCGAGCAGCCCTCCGCTGCACACGAACCAAACACCATGCAGTGATTTTTACACCTGAACCCCCCCCACCACCCCCACCCCCAGCGAGGGTTGAACCCCAGCAAGGAGCACACATAATGAATCCTGCTCATCAGTGATGTACTGACCCAGGACGAACACACACACACACACATACATACACACAAACACAAAGGGGGTCCACTCCTCCCCCACGACCCGCCACCGGTGCCTGTGGCGCCCACGCCTGGTCACCTCGCTCAGGGATCAAAGGCAGTATGTCGTTCTAATCAGTCCTCACAGTGGGCAACCCCATTAATTCAATTCTATTTCATCAGCGGTGAGCGGACCACCAGAGGGGTCGGCACATTCCTGGGGTCCTGCGGTCCAGGAGTAATCCCATCTCTTAATGACCCGAGATCAGACTCTAACCTCGTAATTGCTTGGAGACCGATTCGGTTTTGCTCGCCGACAGAATCGCGCGGCCGTTGTGGGGCGAAGAGGCGAGGGGCAGACATTGCTCATTTTCTGGACACGGTGGGCAAGTCGAGCAGAATTAATGGCGCCATACATCAAATAATTCCGGATGATCGACCCCCCCTGCTAAACCAGGCCAACACCACATTTTCACTTACGTACCCTTTAGGTGTATCAAAGAACCAAATGCTTCACTTCGAGCTCTGAAAAGTGGGATTTGTCAGGGAGCATTAGAGGACCATCACATCATTGTTTTAGAAATATCATCCTTCCCCCCCGGTTATAGCAGTGTTCAAATCTAAACTGTAGTTTCAATAGGTGAAACAATAAAACCACGAGACAGAAGCTGACTGACTCATTTTATCGTTTTGTGCGACGCTGCGTCTCTTGTCGGTGGCATATTAAGATGTTTACTGGGACATAAGATAATGAGGTTTTCATATCTTACCGTACCTTTGTTCTCCGGTGGACGGGGATGCTCATCACAGACAAATGAGATCTTTTGAGTATTGGTGCCTACACCTGCAGAAACAACAAGAGTCGGTGAATACGGTGAGTATCCAAAACAGGGGGGGAAAAAAAAAAACCCAATGAAACGTTTGCAAACGTGTGCCCCGATGTTCACGCCATCTGTTAATAAAAGGGGAAGAAAATCAGGCATACCTTCACTCAAGTCATGAAAAAAAATAATACCCACAACCCATTCAAGTACAGAACAATCTGCATCAAGAGATTTATTAGTGTAATCTTTGGTGTGGAGAACAGATAAATGACTGCGCAGACACACACTGAGGAAAAGCTATCAATAACTCTCCTGGCTGTCCTGAGAGAGAATATTAGGGGTCAGCAACAGAGTTGGCAGGAGGAAAAGGTCAAAATGAAGGCAGATGGCTGGAAAGCTCACCGCAAAAAAAAAAAAAAAAAAAAAGATAACCAGCGTTAAAAAGACATAAATAAATAAATGCTCTGATTAAACAGAAGCCACTGTTCTTTTAAAGATAACAAAGGAGAGGGTTCACTTGGGAGATGGCACTTCAAATCCCCCCCCCCCCACCCCCCCACCCATTGTGGTTCATAACAACGACACTGGTGTTGGTTAAAAACAGCCGTCATCCGACTCCTCTATGGTGGCAGCCTTTGGAAGTCACCACATCTCCGCCTTTGTTCGTTTGTCTATCTGTGAGCGAGAGAGAGACTGTGTTTCTGTTCGGCTCAATCGTACAAGGACACTTTTTTTTGGGGGGGGTGGCTTGAAAACAAGTGAAGAAATAAGCGCAGACACCCTTTTCCGCTTTGAATCACTGCTTCATCACACAGAATGAAAGCAATAAAAAATCAAGGTGGCAAACTGCAGCGATGAATGATTAAAGAATGGAAAAATAAAAAGACTTTCAAAATGAAAGATCAAATCCATAGTTATCAATGTCTTTTTTTTATTTTTTTATTAATCTTGGATCATGTGGGTCAATCACATATTCGTTCAGGAGCCACGGGCGGCCTGATGGTAAAGCACTCCTCAAATCCTTCAAACTAGTAAAACTTCCGGGTGCAAATGTGAGAAGTGAGCTTCAGTGTTGCTGTTAAAGGTTGAACCCCTGTGATCTATTGGACTTCAGACACAGCTGCTTTATTGCATCAAGTCCCTGAACCAGAGCAGTTGAAAGCCATAACCATTGCTGGGGGATAAAGCACTTTGAGCCACAAATAAAAAGGCTCCATCCATGGCGTTGGATCACAAGATCGCAAACATGCCAGAGTTCAGAAGACATGTCAGCGTTTGCTAGAATATTCTCAAAGGGTATTACATGACGAGAACGTCTATAGTTTCACAAAACCAAACAATTGCCAAAGAAAGCTTGATGTTGGGATCGTAGTCACCAAGTTTCAATGAAACTAAATTCAATGAAATGTCAAAAAAAGAAAACTCTTTAACTGTTGCATGATGCATATTTTGACAAATTCACCCTGACCGCATGACCTTGAGACTATTAGTTTGCCATCGTTCATGGCAGCATCTCAGCCCGGGTGTCAGCGTTGTGCTGCGTCTTCTACTCTGTTTTAAAAATCAAGGTTTTCTTCAAAAAGAAAATTCGATTTGTTCGGTGGTTTGTTCCACCAGATTGGAACCTCTTGAGGGCCCGTTTTGGTCCACGGACCTTACGTTGGACACGCCTGATGGAGCTGGAGAAATACCATGCAGTTTATTTGACAGTTCGAACAAACAATGATGTAATAAAGCCATCATGCAAAAACCTGCCAGTAATTATAATATTCACATATTTTACTCGTTATCGTGATCACATTTTACCAATAATCTAAAAATTACATGATCACAGCAAATGAATGCACCAAATAATGTAATAATACATAAAAATAACTGCATTTCTTGTAAATAACAGCTTTTTTACATGTTTTGCGCAGTTTGCTTCGCAAAAAAAACGGCCAATCGGATAGTCATATTTATTCATTGAAGATTTTTATTATTTGAATGCATTATTGGCAAGTGATTACATTATTGGACTTATTACATTCAGAATGGCCCAAATTATTCCCTTATTGGCAGTTAGTATGTTGTAAGCCATGATTGCTATTATTGGATTCTACAGACAGTTTCATGGATGAACGTTAAGTTTTAGAGGATCCCCACACAATAGAGGACCGGAGGGATTTCTTTTGAGACAGACGGAGGGTCCCACATTCCATCGCCGAGAGTTGTACCCGGAGCAGCCTGCATAAACCAGAGTGCAATCAGGCATGCTGGATATTTAAAGGGCTGTGAATCCTGTGTCTTCGGTGGAAAACCTCTTGTTCGGCTTTCACAAGGATTACCGCCTTTCCTCTTTACCGATACATCAAACGCGCAGCCGTAATTCTCATGCGCGCTCACGCCCGCTCGGCCGATGTCTTACAGAAGTTGATGAGGGAGGGAGAACAAAAAGTTAAAATGGGCTGCCTTCGTCGGGAGTGAGAATACCACTTCTGGAGCACATCAGTTGTTCTAATTTGACGAGAGACGGTGGAAGAAGGAGTCAAGAGAGACTCGTTTGTCTCTCTATTGAAAACCCACATGTAGCACAGCTGGAGAATCTACTGTCTTTTAGCAAGCCACTGAAACGACTCTGAATATAAACCGATCTGATGATAGTTTGCACTGGTTTGTGACGTACACGTACATTTTTCCTTACCAACAGTTGTCCCACACTGTCAAAAGTTACCGTCAAGAAGTATCGACACCGACGACAAAGACGGTTCTCAGGATGGATCGGGTTGGAGAACCACAACGTCTCAGGCCGAGCGGTCGGGGAAAAAACCTTTTGGAAACATGAAATGCTCCCGAATGCACATTCATCATGTTTTGCTGACTCTACTTCCAAGTCACATACATCACGTCCGACTTAATAGTCTGTAGAACATGATTCCCACTGCATTTTTCTTTTTGAAATGAAAAATGGTGGAAGACTGTGGCTGTTTATTCCTTTAAAAAAAAAAGAAAAAAAAAATCTGATTTTCATTGTGATGATTGTGCAAGAATGGAAATGGCTACCTCGCCAGATCTCTCTCCAGAGGATGATAAAAGACAGTAGCATGCCTGGTGTGAAGCCAATTCTTTCGTTTATGGAGCTGCTGTTCCGCGTTATGACATATGGTTGTTTATGTTAAAAAATAAATAAATAAAAAAAACTTGCGCAATCCTGAGTGAAACCTCATTAAAAGTTTGCCCATGACAACTGCGCATATATTAGATATATTTTCCAAAAACTTACAACAAACATGTACCTGATTGCGTTAATGTTTCTCGCAGCGAAGTGGAACTGCTGTTCGGCTAATGTGTCACAATGTGGGGGAGAAGCTGTACAACGCCCGGCTCTAAAGACTTCGTGACCAGTCATCACGCGGAGTGCGGATGTCGTTTGGCTCGCCGGCGCGTAAACAAAAACCGGAGTTTCTTTTGTTGGTATACTGCAACTCGAAAATGAGTCGAAAGCCCGTAGGAAAAATGTTTACTTTGGCATGAAATTAGAGACGTTTTCCCATTAACTCCACACAAAGCA
The DNA here is from genome assembly GCF_963422515.1 of Blennius ocellaris. Classification (NCBI taxonomy): domain Eukaryota; kingdom Metazoa; phylum Chordata; class Actinopteri; order Blenniiformes; family Blenniidae; genus Blennius; species Blennius ocellaris. The sequence continues at coordinate 5,042,877 of NC_137667.1, forward strand.
GGATCATTAACTACCTCATTGACTTCTCCTTATAGAATTCTATTTTGTCTTTTCTCCAGTTATGAATTTGCATAAATCGCAATCACTTCCTGGACAAAAGTCACGAGTAAGATTATTATATTTATGTGAATATGTTGGGGTTTTTTTTTTTTGTTTTTTTTAATTCCTTGATTTATTTTCGTCAAAGAAACCACTCCCCCTTTAAGGACGTACTTAAAAAAGTTCCAACGTGCCACTTATGGTAAACTTGTCAAAATGGAGGCCGGTTATAAATCATCTGGGTAATTATCAATTGATTGAAGCAGCTATCGCACTGTGAGAAACACTTGGAAGCGTAATACATCAATTTTAATGGCGTTTCTTAATCAGAACGCTCAGCAATCAGTAGAGACCAATTAGGGCTCGAGAGATAGAGACCCGCCATTAATAATCAAACTTGGCTGCCATCGCATTGGCTGCATTCTCAAAACGGGTGTTGGAGCCACTCTCGAGTGGACTATTCATTTCAGAGTGAGGGTATTGTTGAAAGATTCAAGATCTGTAATATGAGCTGGAAAACAAAGTGGAGGAATCGTAAAGCTGCAAAATCCCGAGCAGTTTTGTGTCGGCAAGACTGTCAAATCACCACAGGCTGGCGTGAGTGTAGTTTAAATTTTCCTCTCATAAAAAAAAAAAAAAAAATCAAAAGGCTCTTTTTGCAAGTGACTGAATTTGTGTCCAGAGAGAAAAAGGAGAGAACGGATAGGCTGATCACAAAAAGAAAAAAAAAAAAAGGATTGAGAATAAAGAAATACCTACTTGGGGAAAAGCTATAAAACTACAGCGGGGTCCACAGGCACTGAGCAATGACAGGAGATATCTTTACAATACCACCTTCAGCCACCGCCTTATTAACATTATGGTCAGTTTCACCACGAACAAAGTCTGCGTGCCTTTGAATACAAAAAGCAGGCAAACTGCAACACATAAAATGTGCGAGGTGCAGGGAGACTGAGCCCTTTATGTCTTTCCAAACAGGAGTTTATCTCTCTCTCACTTTCTCTCTCTCTCTCACACTCTCTCACTCTCTCACTGTTCGCTTCCTTGGCTGCATATGAGTGGCAATCACCTGCCTTTCAAGTCTACTCCAATGAAACGTACGTATGCAGAGAGAGGTTAAGTAGCCAGGTTTGCATTTGAGTGGCGTCGGTAGTATAACCAATTTCACTGTAATTGCTATTTCTGCTCTCATAAACACACACACACACCTCAATGATATATGTGGATTTCCTCATGTTCCGTGTGCTGGTTATTGAATCCTCGAGAACAGATCAGTCGGTAAATAAACCATCAACATGATGGCACGTATTCACACTGCAAACTGTGCCAGCTTCAAAAACTTTTGATTTAGAGAATCATATGTTACATATTAGATGAAACCAATCCTGTCAGCGAGTATGATACTGCATAGTCAGAGTCAGGGATTATCCTTATTTATTACTGTTGTGTTTATGCACTAAAGCCACTTTTAAAACACATTCTCATACACACTCGTTCTTATACATCGAAAAGAGAGATTCCGTATGGACACAACAGTACTTATACATCACGATATTCAATGGATGTAATGCTTTTCAAAACCTCTTTTTAGTACTTTCATAATGTGAAGAAAACTACCACCAGAGGCATTTTTGTGACAATACAAAAGAAACGTCGATTTTCCACACTTCGTCTCTAAAACCAACATCAAACGATACAACTGAAACTAAGTGGTTCCACTTGTAACCACTGTGTGGCAGCATTGTAATCCAGCCCTTACGTGTTTCTTACAGAGAAGAAGCCAATGACAATAAAGTAATAAAGTGTGCAATAATCATGAACAACGGTGAGTACATTGCACATGCGCAAAACAACCGTGTACCAGGTCCATGACACACATGTACAGTCGCAACGTATTAGAAGAGGTATATCTCGGGAGCCATTTTCGAACAATTGGGTTTTCAGTGGCTCCAAAGCACCGATGTGTAAACAGACTCTCAACGCATCGCTAAAGATTTTTTGGTTTTTACTTGAAAGTGCTATAATTAGAGCTTCAGTTGTTCCTCCAGTTTCAGCACATGTGGTGAACCGCACATAAACCCAGCGATCATTAAAATGCTCGACTTGCAATCGATTCATCAAAATACAGATGTCTTTTTTTGGTTGTTTTTTTTTCACATTTGCATGATATGAACATTCTAAACATTTAACATCACCCACAATCATTTCTAAGCACCAATTCTGGGTTGCAATGAAAAACAAAAAAAAGAATCTATGAAACCTCATTTGACCCGACCGAGAAATTGCTTCAACTCAATATAACTGAATCATGAGTGTTAACTACACCTATAAAAAAATATTAAAAAGCCATTTGGCTCTACAAAAGCAGATGTACAAAGAAACGATGTCTCTCTGCTTGATGCAGTGAGCATTAAAGTGGTTATAGGGGGCGCGTGTCAAGTTAACATTAATGACTCACAAACTTGTACCTAAAAGCATAATGATTCAATTCAACTTTATTTATATATTGCCAAAAACAACACAGTCACTTCTGGGTGCTTTTAAAAGAGAGAAAACCCAACAATCAAACTACGATCAGCAGCTTGACGCTTTCGGGGGAGAGCACAGTATTCAATATTTGTAGGTAAACATGGAAAAACACACATGTGGGCGTATTATTTAGAGCAAAGTTATATTATCATATTATCAAAATGCTTGTCAGTCATTAACAGAGCATTAATGATGAAGACACAAAAACTCCCAGTAAAATTGCTGTATCAAGTTCTGATCATTCAAGTCAATCACAAGAGAATACTTGACTCCAAGTACCCGTCAATCACAGTGTCACACCCCCACTTTTAATACATTAAAACAAATGAAACTCGCACTTGATCAAACAACACGAGATCAGAACTACCTAAAATGCCCCGAATAATCCTCCTTAATCACTGCCTAACAAGGAGGGATTAGAATTTCAAACAAGCCACCAGGAGGCAAGGAAGATGTTTTGGCTTTTCTTTTTGGGAGCAGTCATATTGTCTATCATTGCATACAGATTATCGCTTTAAGGCATTGGAGGATAAGAGTTTATGCAGTTTAAAAAAAAAAGATGCCATAATAGAAACTTCATCCTCCAAAGTCTTGTTTCGACGCCACCTTCAAGTGCGTGTCCGCGGCAAAAACAAAACAAAACAAACCATTAGACCAGGCTGCATTTCAAAAGTCCACAAATAAGAACAGCATGTTTTCATTATTACTTGTTGCCTCGCTGTAATTGCCAGATACAATTAATGATCCTGGTCATTGTGCTGCAGGTATTAAGGAAAACCTTGTGCCAACATGAATTAATCAGAGCTGCAGTTGCATGCATCGGGGCTTTAGGTGCTTGGGACGGGGGCCAATATTTTATAAGCCGTTGTAGTCCTTGGAAGAATACAGCCCGGCTCAGGCAAACAGGTTGTAAATAGGATGCCATTACAGATGCACATCACACCTTCTGCAAACACATGATTTATGAATCCTCTTAACTCAAAAGCTACCCTTCAGCCCACACTGTTGGAGTATGCAAATGAGACATGGCTGTAAGTCGCTCTTATGTATACTTCCATTAATTGTGAAATATTTACATATTCGGTGGAGATAAATGATTTCGGAGTTTTACAGTTGCAGGTTTAGCAAATCTCTCAGAATAAATTGCTCGGTTGAAGGATGGAGGAGGAGGAGGAGGAGGAGGAGGAGGAGGAGAGGCACCGCTTGGATGCAGGCAGGTGAAATCGGGTGAGTTGGAGCAAATCTGTATAAAAAGGTCATAATGATTTTAGAAGATTACTGCCAAATCCTGCTTGATAACAAATATTACCAACGCGTTAAATTTGCTGCGTGTTGTGAGGGCAAAAGACAAACGACAATGCAGACACAGCACTTACCGCCGCACATAAACCGCAGCTTTACTGTGACGGTCGCAGCAAAGCTCAAAAATTCATTTTTTTTTTTTTGTAATTTCCCGTGGTTTGGAGAAGAAAGGCGAGGGAAATGAGTCGAAGTGACATCAGTGACCAGTGAAATTTGTTTTCCTCTTGGAAGTAATTTGAAGTCTGGTTCGCCTCAAGCGGACAGAGCCGGCCACGAGCCTGACACGGCACCTCCAAAACCTGCAGCCACACCGTAAGCTCCGGCTCCTCCTCAAGGCAGATTCAATTATTTAATTTCAAATAAATTATTACATAATAGACCCATGTCCTTTTTAAAGGACCGGTGCGCTCTCAAATAACGCCCGATATATTCTGCATTTTTAAGCAGCGCCTACATACCTAGAAGAGGTTTCATATTGTATTATGGATGATGTTTATTCCAAAGTGGAGATAAGATAGTAAAGTGCACCTTATTAAAATGACTAAGGTTCATAAAAGAGACGCCAGGGGAGCTGTGGCTGTCAGATAGCCTCCGAGCAGAAATATTCCTGTTGCCAGGCTTAATGGGAGCCCCGGCATAAACAACTAACTATGGCACTGGTTTTATTGGTGGTGGTGGTGGTGGTGGTGGTGATGGGCCACGAGATAAAAAAAAAAAAAAAACTTGCACGTCAACAACCTTCTCATCTCGACCCAGACCGTGGAGCAGACCTGCTGAGTCATCATATGGGGCTAACAGGCTTAAGCTGCCCCCTGTGGGGCAACTCAACCACACAAGAGCTTCCCAGAGTGCCGGGCCTCCGAGACGTGGCGTCACAGGCTTTGGGTCAAAGCAAGCCTTCACCCCCCCACAAAACATGTCAAGTGAATTTATACACTTTACGTAGCCATTAGAATTATGGTAATGATTTAGATTCCGCCCCCCCACCCCTGAGCCTCTGGGCTGGTCTCTCTCTTTTTTTCTTTTAATATTCCAACACCTTGCAAAATTACAATCTGGTCTAAGCTATTCATACATTTAGTATTGGGTCCTTATCTTTAAGTATGGCCCTTGGCCCTGGCTCCTAGTGTCAGCTTGCTTTGCCCAAGGCCTAATGAGTCCCAGCGTTTTGTCGAGCTTGGCTCCGCTTCCTGGAAAGTATAGCTGACGGACTACATGGAAAATATTAAGGCCACCGCAACACAAGGATACGGGCTAATGCACAGCTCTCAACAAATGGCGTTAATACACATTATATCGTGTTCAACATGAATGGATCCGCACACACAAAAAAAACACATTATACACAAAGATAGTTGTGTCTATTTAGCTGAGCTCATATTTTATCAATCCTTTTCATTCTTTTACTGTTATGTGTAGTTTACTTTACTAGATACCCTTCCACCAGTGACTTGACAGTGTAAGACTTAACCCAGCGCTCCACCATGTAATAAAAAAAAAAACTAATAATCTGCATGATTATTTTTCACTTTCAACAAACTATTGAAAATAATTTAACAAATAATAAGTTGTCGATCCTTTAAATGAGTTTTTTTTTTAATCCAGAATGAGAATCCCACTATGGAAAGGCATAGTTGAAAGCGATCTACCAACACAAATCTCCACGGATGTGTGAGGTTCACAGCTTAGTGCGTTTGGAGACCATTTCGGTCTCCGAGCAGCGAAACTGCAGGCCTTTTAGAAATGTGATCCCAGCATCACCAGCCCTTCAGTGACTGTGTTGAAGAGGGCAGCTGAAGAGACTGCCTTTCATAGTTCACTGATCTCTAAAGAGCGGGGACAGCGCGGCATTTGCTCATGGACTTTCGCCCCGTGTATTAGCAAGCACATTACGTTTTGTAGTGGACGTCGATGCTAAATGTTCATATTCAAGCAAGAGATATCACTGCCAATGAAATCCAATAAGAGCTGCACAAAAAGGCACATGCGTAGCAGTGGTACGCCGAGCGTGGCAAAGTCACCTGACCAATGTCTATGACCTTGGATGCCGCATCGATGGCTACTCAGAAATAAATCCCACTTTTCCTTGGGTGGGTATTTGCAGAAAGTTTGTTTTGTCTAAATTTACTTGTCTGAACAGAAGCAACGTTTCTGAACAGTCCCTCATTAGACAACATGTCCACAGGGTGAGAAACTGCGAGTGTTCCAGCTACATATAATTACCAGGTGTGACAAACGAGAGAGAGAGAGAGAGAGAGAGAGAGAGAGAGAGAGAGAGAGAGAGAGAGAGAGAGAAAGAGAGAGAGAGACTGTGTCAGCCTGGTTTATTGTGGAAGGATTTCGCATGCCGTCCTTTTCCGCCGCTCACTGAAAATACCTTCATCGCTTCGATATCAAAGCCAAACAACTGAGGACGGATCAAGCATTCTCCCAACTCCACACATCAAGCCTGTTGCCTTAGGTACACTAATAAACACGACTGAGGCGTCTTTAATCCCGCCACAATAGCCAATTGCTGGATGTTAAAAAAAAGAATTGAGGCTCCTTTGGTGCCACTTCAGAGCAATTAACCGACCTCGGGCTGTGGGTGAACCCTGAACATCTCCCAACAGGTGAAGATGATCCAACTTAGGTCCTGCTCGTCTTTTAACAGCATTGCTCGCCACTTGAAGCGGGGAGAAAAAACAACCAAACAAAAAAAACAAAAAGCTGGTGTGTGTGTGTGTGTGTGTGTGTGTGTGTGTGTGTGTGTGTGTGTGTGTGTGTGTGTGTGTGTGTGTGTGTGTGTGTGTGTGTGTGTGTGTGTGTGTGTGTGTGTGTGTGTGTGTGTACCACCTTGATAAACACGCTGCCCTCGGCGAGCTGGAAGCACCACTTGTGTGGCTCTCACCGTTGAATGCAACGCTTACCGACAGAGGGATTTCAAATTGGCATTTCCGTGAAAACATAAGCAGACACGAGTACAGAAGTATATACTGTGGCTGCAGCGCAGCGGGATTGAATGGTATACACGTTTAAAGAGCACTGTATACACTGTGGTGATAAATTGTGTTGTGCCTATATAGTCTACAGTAGCAGTAAACAAATGAGAGATTTGAAAGAGGAAAAAATTATTATTCCTATCAATATAATCATTTTGAACTAAATAAGGCAAAATACAGGCTTTATTTAACCCTGTGGTGTCAAACTTATTTTACTTCAGGGGCCAGCTACAGTGGAATTTGATCTCAAATGGGCAAGATCGGTAAATAATCGCATTTAAATCTGTAAATAACTAGAACTCTGTCTTTGTCTTAATGTTTCAAAGTATTAATATATGATTGAGAAGTTCACATTTTATGAACTATCCTTTTATAACACATGACGAACCTGAAAATGTTAAATAAACTGACTGCAAATTGAAGAATATTATGCCTCGGTTCCACGTGTGCATTAACACTTGCAGATAACAGTGGAGCTTTATGACACTAATTACATCTAAAAAGGCAGAAAACATGCAGTCTCATGGAGATGGAACGCAAAAATATAAAAGGTCAGTTCATATTATGATCGAAATAACTTGAAATTATTTTCAGTGACACATTTTTACATCTGTGCAGTAACGCTGATCACCGGAACTGATTCACCACAGAAAACAGACTAAAGTGCACCCCTGGTGGTCAAATTGACATATTGCAGTTGATTTCCAGAATTTCAAAAATTCATCTTGCAGCCGAATTGGACTCTGGCATAAGTTTTGCACCCTTGATTTAATCCTTCCGCTTTGCACTGGGTATCAAATAAATGACCATATCTTCTTATTTGTTGTATAGATTCTGAATAGCACAAAATGTTGAAAGATGGTTAAAAAGGTTACGCGACATGGTTGTAGCTAAAGTTGTGTTTGGGACATATAAAAACATTATTGTATCAAATGTTTCCCCATTTTATCTATATCTTAATAGGCTCAGGGCATCAGTGGCAGAGCAACGGGTTAACGCTTAATAAATACAGCACAAGTCAGTTCTATTCATCCCGCAAAAGTCTCTCCACTGCACCATTAAAAGGCCTGTTGTTATTGCCAGGAAATTATTACTCTTACAATTATTTCACTCGCGATTGCCAATTACGCTGCACACAGCAAAAGCCACATGATTGCATGTAGCTTTTCGCTGCGGCCAAATTGAAATGACGGATGCAACATCACAGGCTGCACACTTAATACGTCAAAACCTTTAGAATGAGATCCATTGTCAGCCAGTTTTTAAATTATGCAAATGTTTCACCGGCCCGAGTGCGAGGAGTTTCTTATAGTATCGTCCCCCCCCCCCCCCCCACAAGTCAAAACCTTTTGAAAAAAAAAAAAAAGATTAATATACCGTCAAGAAAAGTTAGATGAAGAGAAAGCAGCTGTGCATGGAACACATATGAATTATGTAGTGAGAAAATTAGTTTTAAATTTAGCCGCCAGTGGAACTCGCCGAAGTGAATTTCATCTTTGCAGTTGTGACAAATACACGACAGCTAAGATGTCACCCTCAAGAGTACAGCGTAAGATCAAAGTGTGTTTGAGGCTTCTTCTTTTTTTTTTTTTTTTTTTGTATGTTTTGTTGTATCTCTCCAGCTCCTAACAGATTTTCAGCAAATGGCAGACAACAAAGGAAAATTGCATCCTTGCTCAGTCAAAGGGTGTTGACCGCTGTTTTGGCATTTGTTTATTTTTTACAAGGTACAGAAAAATGTTCCAATTTGCAAAAAAGCGTCGCCTATGAAATGGACTTCAACTATTGAAATTTGGGTAGAAATGTACTGGATCATTTCTTTAAAATGTGATTACGAAATGAATGAATACGAAAACGCGTAACCTTTTTAACCTTGCAGAAAATAGACTTCCTTGTCTACCCCGGGCACAAACACACACCCGATTGCTCTTGATTTTCATTCCGATTGGGGGCGGGTTGGTCCAGATTGCTCTTCTAATATCCTCCGCTCCAGCAGAATCACTGTAATTGCCCAGCCACAGTCACACTTTTAATATTTTGCTTTGGTGAGCGGGCGCAGATAAACAGAGGCATTCTATTCTTGGGAGGGAGACACTGGAAATGGTTCATCCAAACTGCTGAGGCACAATTGTGTGTGCGAGGATTCTGAGATCATGTTATTGGGCGATTTTATCTTATTTATTCAATCTATCAGCTTCTCTTGCATTTATGTCACTCCACACACAGGTTAAAGGATATACCTCTTAACCAGCCCCCATCTTATGTTTATGTCTTTTTATTACCGTTTTAGTTGTATTTCATAGTTTTATTACCCATTTTGTTTAACAACTTATGTTTTAGCATTTCAGCCATGTTTGGGTGAAAGAGCGTAATAAATAAATACAGTATGTTATAATGCAACATCAGCATCAGTGGAGTGAAATACAAATATGCATAGTAATAAACAGCCTTGAGCTACCTTAGTGTAATTCGCTGACCATAACAACAGAAATGGGTGTTTTGGCTTTTTTTTTTCCACTTGGCCTTTACTAATAGGATAAATGCCTGTGGGTAATTTCTAAATGAATTCCTCAGGCCAAAGCGGCTCCCGGCGGCAAACCTAAATCACATTTGATAAAGAAGGATTATCCCTGATTGAGTTTATTGCAAAAGAAGCTTGTGACAAACTGGAGGAACCCACGATACCCGAACCGAGGTGAGGCTTCCATGTCACAAACACACTCGCGCGCGCACACACACACACACACTACACGAGGATCTTTAACAACCTCTGATCATCCACCTGCAGTTCCAAATAGGCAGAGGCGTCTCTCTTGCTCATAGGCGGCACATGAGGTGAGGAGACCCCGGCTAAGTGGCCCCCGGATCGGAGGCAAACGCATTGTCTTCGCTCATCCCCGTCTGTTCGGCGAGGACTACCACTAAAGCCCTTAATCCCCCGCCTTGATTCACGATAGCCCGCTAGGTTTTCAAATGTCATCAGCGGGAAGTGTGTGTGTCCCGCTTCTGCACGACACACACACACACACACACTACACTTTATATTTAGTAACTCACGCGCACGGCGAGGCTCGTAAACAGGCATCAGTGCAGAGACCAGTGAGGATTGACAGCTCTGTTGTTTCGACATGAAGCCTCCTCATAAATCACTGTAACTATGGACTACAGATTTATATTTAAAGGGAAACAATTTTATTTTTTTTAAGTACACCACTTTGTGTGCCTCTCCTCGCTTGCCGGGATAACGAACATCGAGCGTTCCGAAATGATTTGGAAACTTTCTGCAGGCAAATAAACTGCACAATGTCCTCCACGCCACTTCACAGCCAAGGGTACAAGCAGCACTTCGCTGTAACAACACATGGGACTCGTGATGAGTAATGCCTGGGCTGTCTCCACAGGATGAGTCCTCGACCCGTGCAAGCAGACAACTTGCACACATTCTGTACGACACCGTAACGATAATACAACGCGTATTATTGTGCCTTTACGCACCGGCTTCATAGGGAATGTGGCGTGTGCACGCTGATCGTGTCGTTGTTTATTTTTGGGGAACGCATGCACGCCAAACATGCCGAGCAAGCAAGGTGAAAAAGAAGAAGAAGAAAAAAAAAATAGCATGCAGACAAATTTGCACAGTCATTTATTGAGTATCATTTGCAGGATTGTGGAATTAATAGTGCATATTTTTTTTCCCACGCTTTTAAAAAAGGGGGGGTTTACAACACACTGCATTTATAATTGCGAGGATCAATTCTGCTTCTTTGTTATCAACACTATTTTTTGTTTGGTTTTTTTTTTTTTCCCCCGTCACAAGCTGCAGGACACGAAGTTTTTAATTCTTGCAGGAGCGCTTGCGCACAACGCGAGCGCGGCGCACAGCAGCGGGGAGGCGACAGTCCCCCGCCAGGGGCTGGCAGCACAAACTGACGATCCTCCTCATTCATTCATGATAGGACAAGTGCCCGTAACGCCGTCTGAACTCCCACACAAACACAAAGCAATGTCAGGACGGAAGCGGACACGAGCCCGGCTCGACTCGACTCGGCACGGCACGGCTCGGCGTCTTACCTTCGCCGGGCGCTGGTTGCTCCTGTCCCCCGACGTTTGTCCTTGTTTCGCTACGGCGCTGATTGTGTATGAGTGCTTGTCTTTATCCCGCACAAGACTGCTGTTGCATTTTACAGCAAAGAGAGAGAGAGAGAGAGAGGTGGTGGTTGGTTGGGGGGGAGATTTAGGGGGGGGATTTAGGGGGGGAGGGAGGGAGGGAGGGGGACAACAGTGTGCAGCGGCTGCGCCTCCGTGCTGATCGGTGACCGGCCTGTCTGCGCGTCGCCAAGTGGAGCGGACGGGGACCCGGCGGCGAGGACGCGTCTCGCAGCGCGGCGGCGGATCTGAGATGTAAAGCGACTGCTGCTCGGACGGACTGGCACGCCGTGTGGCCACTTTACTCCCGGTGCCGCTCCTCCCCTTTCACTTTGTCGCGCTCACGCAAGCCCGACAGCGCCCCCCGCCCGCCACCGCGAGCCACTGCAGGCGCCCGCAAGAGCCGCGCGTCAAACCAGAGCCGCTTCCAACCGACGGGAGGGTCCGCGACCAATAACGGCCGACGTGGGGACGTTAAAAGCTTTGCCTGAGCCCACGTTTTAGTGGACATTTTAAATCAGTTGATTTGAAAAACAACACGAGACTAAACGATTAACCAACTCAACGGTTATTTCGATAAAGACTGCAACAGATGACAAAGCTGTTTCAAGTGTTTCCTCGGGTTAAATCCTTTTAAAAGGTGCAGCAGTGCTGGTTGTTTTTGTCATTCATTGGTCCTGCAGTACCCATAGCATGGCTGTTGTTGTTTTTTTTGTTGTTGTTGGGGTTTTTTTTTTTGCTTTCCCTCACATCCTCTACCTGGTGCTTAAATGCTGGTAATTACATTCACTTAGCATCCCGGTTGTAAATCAGTCCCTGATTAGATGGCTGGAATGAAAATCAACGGGGCTCTCTCTGGCTTGATCCAAATTGCCTCAAATCAATGTCCTTTTTGCCTCCCTAACCACTTTTCCATGCGCACAATGAGCGATGTGATGTGGTCTTGCAAAGGTGGGAAGAAAGAACTGTGTGAAGTCGGAAAGTGACAGCACAGTGTGGAGTGAAACGAAGCCTCTCCTGTGAAGGGCTTTCAGGAGTGCAAACTCGGAATAAATTATGTATGAATTTCATTCATCGGATTGTTTTCTTGTCTCTCCTTTTTTACATTTAGATAAATCAGCTTTATCTTGGCTGCCTCTCAGACAGACTACTTGTGGGGCAATTAACTCTGACAGGAACCTTCTAATCCACACCGGGCTTTTCAACGCTATCACTAAAACTTTCTATTTCTTGCATGATGGACTTTATTGATTTGTTGTGTCCACTGTTGTCACAGATCATCTCCGCTGGCCGCATTGTACACTGACTGATGTTTTTCACTTAATTTGATTGGCGTGCGCGTCAGGGCCTTGGGGGCGTGTCCAACCTGATTGATTGACGTCTCAATCAGTCGCGCGTCAAAGCTGTGCTCCATAATAATAATGGCCTATAAATAGATCTGGGCACGTTTAAGCGTAAACGATTGATTCGAGCAGACAATTTCTTTGTGGGACGTTGTTGTTGTTTTGCTCTCACGAAGCCCACGGATGCAAATTTAAAAAAAAGGGAATGGGGCAAGGTTTTAATCCATAATATTGTTTGGGGTGAGCGTCTGCCACCACATTTTGAAGAAGAGGATCTTACTCTCCAAAGAGCAGGGGGGCAATGTCATCTGATTGGAGTGTCATTTCAGTGTCCAAATAATACAAATTTTGTTCATGACACAAATAGTGTGTGTGAATCTTTTTACTCGTTCTTGGAAAACAATGATAATAATTGTTGCCTTTTCATTTCTTCTGTCCTCACACTTTGCTGAACATAAGCTCATATTTTCTTCATTTTTAACACAACAACAACAAAAAAAAGCATACAAATTAGTTTTTGACTGCTCGTGGAAGCTGTTTTGCAAAACATCTCTTGCTTACGCAATTTCTCCCTCAGCTTCTTTCACACATAAGTAGAAAGACAGAGGAGTGTGTGTGTGTGTGTGTGTGTGTGTGTGTGTGTGTGTGTGTGTGTGTGTGTGTGTGTGTGTGTGTGTGTGTGTGTGTGTGTGTGTGTGTGTGTGTGTGTGTGTGTGTGTGTGTGTGTGTGTGTGTGTGTGTGTGTGTGTGTGTGCATGCACAGGCCATAAGTAAATGATTACAGGTTGGAATTTGCACATAAACATGGAGTTTAAGACCCCCGTTTTAAATCTTTAAGCCAGCTTGCTAACAACTTCCTGCTCCAGCCCCGATACATGACCTGTCATCCGAAAGTCACCTCATTGTTCGCCCAACTTCTCAGCAGCATCACATCATGCAAGTTATTCTCTCTCTTTTTTTAAGGACTGCAGTGGTATTGTTGTGCCTATACTTGTGAGCTGGATATAAGGTTGTTTACACTGACCCGGCAACCTCCCGCCACTAACAAGGAGCGATTATTGGGCTGGAAATTCAGCAACATGGACTGAGCTGGCAAGAGGCAGAGATTAGGGAGTTTTGGGCGATCCAAGAAGATTGGTGGCCGCAGTTTAAGGGAATAATGACTCCTATCCATCAGCCCATCTTCCAGTTCAGGGCTGGAGCCAGTAGCAGGGTACACTCTGGACACGTCGCCAGTCCATCACAGGACACACACACGCGCACACACACACACAGACACACACACACACACACTTAAGGGTCATCAGGTGACCAGTCAACAGTTAATCTCATATGGATGCTTTTACACTGAGGAAGTCAAAGTACTCAGGTAAACAATCTGCATGCAACCTGCAGATAAGCAGTTAAGGCCCGGTTTCAACCCTGCAACCTTCACACTATCAGGCAAGAGCGCCGAAAATGTGTAGCCAGACACTTTATTTGTTGTCAATGTAATTGGTAAAGCAAATGTCATTGTACTGAATATAAATTGAAAATACACAATTGAATTCATTGTTACTTGTTACTTCAGTGAAAATGGTTGAAGAGCTGCTGTGCTGCTGTCTGATTCATGACAATTAGCCGAGAATTTTGAATCTTCGTTTCGTTATTCTCTGATCCCTTGTTAGAAAACAGACTAACACCTAAGCAACAAGGTCACCGAGGTATACCAAGGGTCTCCTCTTCTCTGCATCTCCATGGAAACCCCCAACGACTGAGGAAACTATGCAACATGTACAGAAGAGACTCTCACGACTAATAATTATACATCACGGTTAATTATCGCGAATGCCCACAGAGCAGGCGTACATGTCATAGGTCTTCTCCGAGCAACTGGAATGCGTCTCGTCTCAACCGCCTCGCCTGTTCTCCACTTCAGCTCGTCAGCTGTTTTCCACAACATTAGGCAAAGCTGTTGCCTTAAGAGTCACAATTACTGTAAGCCTCTGGTTACGAGAGGAGTGGTGTGTCCCATTAAAGATGAACTCACTCAGTCCTTCCAGCAGCAACTTAAAAGACGTTGAACTCGTGAGACCGTTCGATTGTTTTCAGCGCTCGGACCTGTCTGCTGCCGTCTGCGTCCGAATGGTTCATCTCGGCTGTTTTGCGCTTCCGTCCGCCTGATTACTTCGTAAATCTGTTTCATTTAAGAATCATTAACATCCAGACAGAGAGTCTTCCTTCTGCTTCCTGGTGAATCAGACATTAGATTGACTCTCACACAGCTGGCTCACATAATGTCACAGTGACACTATCATAACACAGCCGTCTGAACATCATGATGTCTTAAGTCACGGAGCTTTACCCAAGTAGCCAGTTACTTTTCAAATTTGAAATACTAATTAAAAATAATGCAAACACCACTGCCGACCCATCTCCAGCAAGAGTGTGAAGTTTCCTGTTGTCGGAACAGAAACCAGGGGAGAGAGAGAGAGAGAGAGAGAGAGAGAGAAAGAGAAAAGAAAGTATACAACTGATGATGTCTTTATTTAGTCGTCTCGGTTTCAAGGTCCTCTCACGAAACACAGTGCCTCACACTGTTTTGAACTTTCGTGTTATCCACCTATATGGCAAATATATTGTGCAACACATAGATAAAACATTTTCTCTGTGGTACAATTACAAAGGTTACATGCTGTGCAGGAGGAACCACACTTGGTGCATCTCTGAAGTCAGAAAAATAACAGTTTGCAGTTCCACCAGTATTTTCAGGAACAACTGTGGCATTTCAGTATTTTTTTTTAAAATTATTATTAGATCTGTAATGAGAAACCAATACACCCGTGGCCAGTGATATCCAGTAATGAGAAATCATTAAGACGTCACGAAGAAACAAGCTGCAGAAACTCAAGGAATTCAAATATTATGAGGAATACATTTAAAATAAAAATCTCATAATGCAGAAGGGATCGTGTCTGTATCACGTGTTCATGCATTTTTTATTTGACGCATTAAAACAAAGCATTTTAATGATCCCAGCAGAAGACATCTGTGAGAATTTAACATAGTATCAGGCAGTTAATTCATTAATAATGCATTGTGCTCTATTTTAAACCTAATCCTGTAGAGGTAAAATATTTTACAGTCATCCTTCTTTTTAGGCCACTAAAGTTTGGTGACATCATGCTATTCCCAGTGTAGTTACACCTAATTTACACCTAAGCAGAGGTCTAATAAGCCAGGGTAATTGAAAGCTCCTCTGTGTGCACAACTTTTCATTTGTAAATTACTCTCTGCAACAAAACTAGTGCAGTAAAACAAACCACATTTCCTCTGTATTGCAGTAGAAGTTCAAGATCTGCACTACTGATCAGGGTGGGTTTTTTCCCTTCTTTTTTTTTTAAGGCTAATATTCTCTATCACAAGAATGGACACAGTTTGATTCACTACATATCTTCAAATATGTTAAACGTGCAATGAAACGTACGAGTGAATTTCAAATATCGTGTTCACTTCACTTCAATGTGTGCACTTTCCAAAGCGCTCTCGCGCTGTAATATTTGAGGGCCCTCTACATCCAGCGTTGCATCAAAATGTCACACTCGGCAGAGCAGATAGGGGGGGGGGGACTTATAAGGGGTCAAATTCCATTTTGCGGTAATTTCAGAAGTCTTTCAGCTGTGCCTTTCAGCCACGACGGCGTTGTGAGATGGTGTGCAACGGTGGGTGCTAATTTGTGGCAGAGCCCAGCGAGCCGGCTCTGAGCCTGCAGGTATCCGCTTTCAATTAAAAAAAAAATAATAATTTTTAAAAAATGGGACTTTTACATTGTACAAATATAGCTTTCTGTCTGAGATCTTGCTTTTATGGAATGACTGCTCCAGAGGATTAAAAAAAAAAAGAAGAAAAAAATGAATATCTCGTTCCATGATGGAGCAAGTGCTTCGGGACCAATCGGCGTGGAATTACATTCAGTGGCACGACTTGGGAAGGGCGAGAAAAGCAGTGCGGTGCTGTTCTACACTCAATGGCAGCCTTGCTAAGGTAATAGACGAAGCAGGGAGCAACACTGAGCCATTGTGGTGTGATAATTAGATATAGAGGGAGTGAAGCTGTATTACACAGGAAAGAAAAGCTAAGAATGGGTTGAAATTTGAGGATTGAATTGACAAAAGGTGACTCACTTCCTTACCTAATATTATTTTGAGGCTTCAAAAGATAAATTCGTGGGAGCTGTGAAGAAGTTGCCATCGACTGTGATGGTAATTATAGTTAACATGTAACCTAAAGCCGCTTTCAAAACAAAAGATTGAGGCTTATTTGAATAAAACTGTTGTTTTCTTTTGTTTTAGTTTTTTTTTTTGTCAGGGCGTGTTGAGATCTGTTTTGTTATCTTTCCCAGGTTGTTTTTGCATTCACCAACTCGGGTGATTCTGAGGGCACGGTGTTGCTTCTGCCCTTTGCTGTTCTCTATATGTACGTGACAAAATCTGGAGCCTGTAAACAACAATAATTGGGCTCAGGGGGGCT
Source organism: Blennius ocellaris (assembly GCF_963422515.1). Classification (NCBI taxonomy): domain Eukaryota; kingdom Metazoa; phylum Chordata; class Actinopteri; order Blenniiformes; family Blenniidae; genus Blennius; species Blennius ocellaris. The sequence goes on from NC_137667.1 coordinate 5,059,726, forward strand.
GTGGACACAAATCTCATCTATGAGTTTGAACAACACTTTCATCTCGCTGTTCATAGGTTTTTGCTTTATTTATAATTCCAGGGGAAGTGAATTGAAATAGACCATGAAATGAAAAATAGAAAGAAAAAAGTTCCTTCAGTCAAAGTGCTGTATAGGACTTAGTGGCTGTGTGGGTCTTGTTTGCCTGACTGATGCTTTCATTCACTTCCACAGGCATAAATCAACCTCCTCTTATATATTATTTACCTCAAGCTGTGCATCATGGCGGTTGTGCTCTGCTCTTTGACGTCAATGCCACCTCTTTTACCCTCGGTGCCAGGGACTGCCTTTTCATAAATCCCCGTCAAAGAGTCAGCAGCACCCATTGATCCCAGTGAATTTGGTAATCTCACGAGAGTGTCAGAAACACATAATGCAACTGTCTTTTGTACGCATTTTCCTTGGCAAAATGATGCATGTTTGTGCAAGCCTTGCATTTTCAATAATTGCCACTGGTGATATAGAATAATAAAACCTGACTGAAGTGGAGAAATGCTCCTCTAACAAAGTGGAATCAATGAACCCGAGCCAGGCAGAAGACTTAAACCTACACGCACCATGCTTAGGGTTAGGGAATGGCTGGGAAAAAAAACGAAGAAATGAGATATCTTCTGTATTCTCAATAAATCGATTAGAGCAGAAAAACAGGAGGAAAGTCTTATTAGATGTCAGCTCCCATGCCAGACTGATCCATGTTTACTCGCACAGGCATGGAAAATGTAATGAGTTTTAATACGAGAAGTGTAGTTCACATTTGGTATTGATTTTGATTTACTCCGACTTCAATTAAAACTCTACACATGAACACTGGAGTGGACCCGGGCAGAGGAAAGTGTTTACAGAAATGAAACACCCGGGTTGAAAATGGATTTACAAGCCAATTTCTTAAAAACACAAGTGTTTAAACTTAGAACAACTTTGAATTACTACGTTTAAAGGTACAGTGTGTGTGGGTTTATTTTTTAATATGTTTCCAAGTCCACACCAGAAAGTAACAGCGTTAGTTATGATTATTACGCTGTCCTTAAAGCAACAAATCTCTGGTTTAAGGACTTTCCCTGGAGTTTGAACGTTGTCACTGAGCACAGATGGGTTTTTTTATCTGAACACACCAGTTTCACATTACAATAACATGCATTTGAGGTTAAAAGGCAACTAAATGACTGTAAAAGTGAGATATTCAGTTGGATCCGGATGGATGAAAGAAAAACATGACGGCGTTTCATTAACATCTACGTGTTTTGCCGCGGGTTTGGAATGTTGAAGCTTAAATTCAGCAGTCAGTGACAAGAATGGTGGATTGACTAGTCAACCCCACAGAGGCTGGAACTATTTGTGTTTACCGACTAAAAGTAAAACTTTTTGTATAAACAAACTTAAACAGAAATTAAAAACGGATGGATTAGAAATCTGACTCACTACTGCCCCCTAATACACTAAAGCATCAGTAATCAAATTATGCATTCTTTAATAATGAAAATTTTTTGAGCATTGAAAAGCAAATTACGTCTTCAAACGTTATATTTGTATTTTGTGCATTTTGGAGACTCAATTCTTGTTAAAGTTCAAGGTTTGAGGGAAGCCTTGACAAACTATTAAATGGACCCCACCCTGATGTGGGAGACTCCTGTAGGGAATATTGTTTTAAGTAGAATTACAGAAAGAATGGGAGAGTCAACACATTTATCCTATTAGAGGGAAATGAAGCAGACAGCAAGTCTGCGTCTGTCCATTATGAAATCCATATCTGGCTGGAAATGAACCAGCATAGGTTCAGTCTCTGAGCGACGTCAGATCGCGGTCTGACCATCAAAGGACTCGCTAAATGATCCATTTGCCGAACGACTCCGTGATCAGTCGGGCAAAATGCGAGTGAACCTTTGCATCCTCAACAGGGTGCATTCGGGGCCTCTTTTAAAAAGGCATGCACAAACATCACGCCGGGGCAACATTTATATTCAGGATGATTCTCTCCGGTGAAGAGACGGGAGCAGCAATGCCAAGTTTTCAGAAATGCAAATGCTGTTTAAAGGAGGGCCTTTGGGTGGAGGTACTTGGCCTGCGTTAAATCATAATGACATTTACGCTGCTCCCCGCCCCGAAAGTATCAAAGAATTTCTTGCCCCGTCTTTGTTTGAGACAGATTTTCTAATGTAAAACATTCCTCCTGTCTGTTCCGGTGTTTCTTATCTCTGTGCTTGTCAGTGAGCACAGGTAGTTAGTACGGCGCTGAAAGGCTGCCATTCCCGCTGTGATGTTCAAGTGGCTTTTTGTATGGATGGAATGTGAATTCAATTGCCAGTCTTATGAGAATAAACCCGGCAAATTGTCCATGATGTCCCTTAATGCCAGCAGCTTTTGAGGTTTTGAGGTGTAAGTAGAAATGCTATTGTCACGTTGCTCCTGCAGCGCCGGCGCCTGGAAACCAAAAACAATTAACCGTACTATTTCCGTGGAAGATGACCACGAAACTCGCAGTCTTTCTGCCGCAGGTGGCGAAAGGCTCTTTTCTAATTAACAAGTCTAATTACATCACAACTCTGCAGAGTTTTCTGGCACACATTGTGTCTGATTGTTAGCTCTGAGTGTGTGTGTGTGTGTGTGTGTGTGTATATGTGTGTGTGTGCAACTTGTCATTGCAGAGTGTGAATTTTGAAAACAAGGCATAATGATCAATGGTGTTGGGGGGGGGGGGGGACTTTTTTTTAACTCAGCTTGATAATTGGCACGAGAAGGGCTCAGCAGTTAGATACTGAAATTAAACAGGCTATGGTTTGTATCTGATATCTCGGAGATACAACAGCTCATAGATAGCGTGCAGACTGGTTGCTAGATTGTGAGGCAGATTTATCTACTTGGCCATTACAGTCATACAATTAACAGTTGGGGTTTTTTTTCTTCATATTCCGCCTCCAAATGCAATTTTTTTTGTGTGTGTGTGTGCATGTATGTCAAAGTAAAATTTCCATAAATAAATGGTGTGCACACTGGCCAAATGGGAAAAGAATTGCTGCTGCTGTTGTTGTTGTTGTTAAATGAATATAAAGCAGCCAATTATTTCTTTCTAAATAGCAATGGATAATTTATCCTTCTATGTTTAACATGAGCAAAGTTGGTTATTGTGTTGAATCCACTGAACTGAGTCAGTCCCCCCCCCTGTTGTGATCCTTTGTTGTGAATGAGTCACTTAGTGCTGTGTAACATAATACTGAAAAGCCTCGACGACTGACAGTAACATTTCAGTCACCGATAATCAAATACCGAACTACATGTCGTGATGACTAGAATTTGTGTGGACTTTTCACTTTTGACAGCTAACGTGTTACAGCAACACTGGAATAATATGTGCACATTATTAATGCCAACCTAACTGGATGAGACGAATGCAAAATTACTTTCCATGCGCCCTTACTAGTGAAGTCAAAAAATAAATATTGATTCATCACAATTGTCAGTGACTTGTACAGTACTACATTTTTCATTACATTCACTTTAAGCACCGTCAATTCCAGCACAAAATGGTCTAAAAGTCCACTTTTCCATCTGCGTGCTGCAAACAGACTCAACAGGTCCAAAAACTCATCTGCTTAACTCTTAGATTAGTGGGAGAGCTTAAAAAAAAGCATATAAATGTCAGAAATGTAGGTGAGTCAGTCTTTCTGCTGCCCTAAACTTGCCAAAACCACAAGTTTGTTTTGGTTTTTTTTTCAGGTTTAAGGAAATAAGGGATGAGTTGGATGGTGGTAATTGGTGCTACAGTGGAAGAATTCTCCACCTGTCACGGGGAAGGCCAAGCTTGGTTTCCCCAGCCGCTGCACAAATAGGCCCCACAGAGTGACTCCGTGAACCGGGGCATCACCTGCCCCGTCTGCAGGATATCTGCAGCCAGCGGTGCAGGTCTGGGTCAGATCCGGTCATTAAAGACAATCGCCACCCCACACACACACACACACACACACACACACCATAAATACAGACCACAAATAAATAACGAACAGGGTGAAAACCTCCATCAAGCACCTCATGTGTCTTATCTGCACTCGTCTGGGGTTTTTCTTTTTGCACACATAATCACTTTATTGTAATCTTTTTGTTGCCGTAAAATGCCTGAATTACTTCAGCTCACGGTGATAAAGCTTGATATTTTTCCTCATCACTCAACAATTTATCTTATCTCGCTGTTCGTTGACGTTATTATTTGAATTCCCACACGCCTGCATGTTCTACATAAATCTCCCTTAAATGTAATTTTATTATATATTTTTCCAAGGTAGCACAGCCAGACAAAAGCTGTACATATATATGTATATATTTTTTTTTTTTTTTTTTTTAAACATGCACGCCACACTTTATTCAAGTGTGATTAAAAACAGCGTTGTTTTCCCCATCTGCGGGATTGCAGAATGTTACATCGTCCCAACTAACCTATTGAAAAAACCTAAACTCCACCTGAACAAAACACAAGACACTGCACACCTCAGAGGTTTTTTTTTTTTATCTGAAATGAGAAGTCCGTGTTGTTTGCTCCTTTTTCCTGCTTCTCTTGTACCTCAGTATATGGCAAAAAAAAAAAAAAAAAACTCTCCCCCCCAAAAAAAACAACCTGTTTCACCCAATTATCTCTCCCACAGGGCACAGCCAGGCAATTTGGCTCAGTCAAGACTCTGATTCATTGAGCCAGATGATTTAAAGCTTTTGGGGGCCACAAGTCAGCCCACCAGGACTGAAACTGCACCGTGATTCTCAGTTGATACTTAGCCGTGCGAGTTTCTTCACTGGAGGTTGCAGGTACAAAAATAGCATGTTATTTCTGGTCTTCCTCATTTGTCACTCTGAGAAAACCATTCTTCTGAAGGTTGGCGATATGGTATAAATGTATAAGGGAACACAACTTTCATGTTTTGCACTTAGATCACGTGGATAATAATAATACTGACAACACATTAATCATAGAGGAGCGTTAAACGCAAGCGCACAGTTTCCTATATGTGTAGGTAATTGATATTCATCTGCAGAAGTGTATAGATCTTGAAAAGTAGATTTCTGCATTTAATGAGGATGACACACACACACACATAGTGTCCTTGGCAAGTATGTTATCATCATTAATATAAGCCCATTGCAGATCCAATTAATACATGCCTGCAATTCTCAGAGGATGTATTCCCAATAATTATCGCATGACATTCACGGCTCAACCGCACAAAAGAGCCAATGTTTCATCTGATACCTGTGGTCAATATAGCTCTGACACATTATAGCCAAGTTAAGCCATTGAGAAGAAAAATTAGCTAAGAACGCCTCCAAAAAATGACAAATGAGCCTATTCTTGCTGCGATCCTTTATAGAAAAATGAGTCTGTACACTTTCTTGTGCCTCGGGCTAACCCCGTCCGAATGCTGTTTAAAGCCATTAAAGGGTTGATCAATGTGCCAAGTCTTTCTGCATTGTTCCAATTAGAAAAACAATACTGCAAAGAAAAAGAAGCTATTTTAAGTCATGCGCTATCAGTGGGGAGAAGCAACGAAGAGGATAATTGGGTATTGACAAAAGAGTGTGAAAAGCGAAGACAGCATGCAAGACCACTCTCCAATTTACTCTGTCATCTTGAGGCTCTGATTATGCTGTTTACTGACCAGATAATTGGGGCAATGCTCGATAAAAACAAACATTTTAGGCCGAAGCATCAAATACAAGCAACTTGCATGAAAATATCCCCAACGCTTAATTGGAATGACGCTTTTTTTTTTTTTTTCTTAATTTGCTACAGCTATTTTGTGAGGCCTGACGCACCCGTGACTTCAACGCTCCCCATTGTTTAATGCACTGTTATTCATGGGATGGCGCAGTTTGTAAAAACATAGGTGGCTTTAGTGCTTCTTTAAGTGTTAACTGGTGCTAAGTGTCTTGTTAAGACTTTATTGATCCCAATCTGAAGGAGCTTTTAAAGAGAAAGTGATCCACATTGTTCTTTCACTGATTTGATGTGTTTTGTGATTTAAGAGGCTTAAAGCTGCAATATATTATATTTGTGTTGAATCAAACAACAGTACTGATGCCAGCTTAATGGTGTACAATAACATTACTCTGTTGGTGGGAATCCAGCTGTGCTGATGCTACTAAACCTCATAGCTCCTCTCTTTTGTGGGGTACCACAGGGTTCTATTCTGGGACATATACTCTTTTCTTTATGCATCTTTTATTGTTATGCCAACAACATTCAGATTGACCTACCTATGCTGCCCAGTGTAAGAAACACTATGAACTTTTTTCAGTCACTTAAAGCAGCAGCAGAATTGTTCATTTAATTAAATGGAAAACTGAATCCATCACGTTTGTCTCTCCATCTATATAACATTGTAATTTCAAGCTTGCATACTTTGCCTCACACATACTGACGAGGTTGTGAGAGCATTTTATTTTCAACCTCAGTAAAATCCTTCCAGAATCAGGGTTATTTGAAAAAGACAATTCATGGTTTTATGTGCTCAATGTTAGATTACTGTAATACTGAGTAAAGGTCTCAAGCAATCCTCACTCTCTGCTGCTGCTCGCTTTTTTTTCACACAACGTTGCCATGTAAACACAAAAGTTTTCACTCAGATGTGAGCTCACTCCATGTTATGTGGTACAAAGTGACGTTACATGACCGAACAGGCCTGGTGTCAGTAGATATATGCATAATATTACTCCTCTTTCCTCACATTCTGTAGAATATCTTGGAACAAACAGTGTTCTTAGAAATAAAGCTTTCAATGATGCGAATAATGAAAACTTCGAATAGAGCTCTAGGATCTGCAAATTTCATAAACCCATATTTTTTTTCCCTGCACAATAGCGCAGACCAGACACTTCATTTAGCCATTTACAATTCAGCAGTAACCTTCACGGTATGCAAATGTTTTTCAGCTCAACTTCAAAACGCATGCCTTCAAGACTCACATTGTTTCAGTAAATACTTTAAGTGCATCTTTAAAACTTCAAACACAAAGAAAAATATGCACTTACCACATATTGTATGCGAGGTATAGGCGTCCTTAAACATAACCTCCATACAGTCCTGGAGGAACCAAACATCACACAGAAGAAAATGATTATCACCATCTAATGTGGTCTCTTTTTAATTCATTTTTCAGTTTCGCTGGATGGAAAATTGCCATTTTGTTCATTTGCACAATAACAAAGTCTGTGTAATTTGAAAAGTATTATACAGATTGTATATATACAACTATACAAGTTGTACAGAAGAGAAGTGGCCCGATGGTCAAACACACATGACATGACATGCAGCACGATGGATATACAATAAGCATATTAGTTCCAGGGTCACATACAGCTGAATTTAATCTTGAGTGGGATTGAACTGTAACATAGTGCCATAATAACATTCATAACATTGAGCGTCGGTTATAATTCAAGAAAATGACCAAAAGTGATTGTGATCTCAGCACAACTTGGGCGAAATACAGTAAAATAACAAAAAAAAACCATCTCCTATACCTGTTGGATTATGCATCAACTCACTCTGACAGCATCCCCGCTATCTTTTATGGCAGCGTCACCGATATCTCAGCTCCGATCTCAGTGTGGTGTTGTGTCCATTACTCTTAAGAAATCTGTTCAAATATCAACGTTTTGTTTTTTTTTAAATAATAAAAAAGTAAACTTGCTCGGTGGTTTGGCGGCGGTGATTGGAGCCTCTTTCTGGGCCTTGTGTTTGACATCCCTGACATACAGCATGAAAACCAACAAGTAGCAATGAATTGCAGTGACAAACCCCTTTAAGATGAAGCAGCCAAATAAACGCGACTCACATTATATTTGCTGCAAATGATCAATTTTACAACCCAAAGCTGAATCTCGCTACAGTCCACTGCTTATCTCTGACCCACACGTCCGCCCGACAGAGTGGCAGGCCTCTCTGCGTCTCGGTGGGAGTTTAGTAACCCGTACCCAGCACAAGTCTCATGGCTGGGTGGAAGACAACAGAGGCCATCTGTTGTCTGTCTGTTTTCCTTGGTGCCCTGCCACAAACACTGTGCTGCCAGAGCACCCAGGAGCACCCATGTGAACCGCGCTGCGCCCAGGGACCGGCTCACTGAGGCACCTTTATGGCCTGCTGGCTCCACGGGGGGGTGGGGGGGGGGGGGGGTGCCCATATTTTGCCAAAAAGCCCAGACACAATGGCAGCGGTGTTTGGGAAAAAAAAAAAAAAAGAAAAAGAAGAAGGGATCGTTACACAACCGTGCCATTAACCTTAATTGGAGCGGCTTGGAGGAACACAGAAAAACTTTCAGCGCTCTCAGACGGGGATGTTGTTCCCCCGAGTTGCATAAAATCGAAACTGATCTCGGGCGGAGTTAATTGAATCACAGAATCCTTATCTTCCATGCTGAGGAGCTGAGGAGTAACCGAGGAGCAAGTAGTGTACAGTAAGACTTTTTTTTTGTTTTTTTAATTTTCCACCTCCTTGGTTCTCTTAAACATCCCTGAAGCTCTCGCTCTCCCTCACACAAACACAGAAACATTACATGATTACATCCCTCCACCTCTCTGTTTCCTGGTGATCACGGCGACACCGCCCTAGTAATACCCATCCTGGCTGACGCTGGTGTCGTCGAGGAAACACAAACATAAGAGGAGACAAAGGGGACTACTACAGGACAGCTCCCTTTGAAAATCACTCAGACAAAATGAATAATTTGTTTGCCTTTTAAAGATTCTCATTTCTCTGCAAGGTGGAACAGCAACAGCATAGCGTGTCGAGACTAATTTCAAACTATTCAGAGGCAAATATTGAAATCATATTCAAGGAGGAATATGTCTGAGAGACCTGAGAATATAGCTTAAATAATCACAATGTCCCAGAGATTCAGTCCTGTAGTACACACACACAGAAGATAGATGGTGTTAATAATATCTCCCATTCATCAGAGAAAATAGCCCACAGTACTTCCTCCCTAAATCTGTTATCTCATGCTGATATTAAGCCCCATAGAGACTGGATTGTGAGAGGAGATTACTGTGACAGCAGGATTTTCCAGGCCAGCGGGTCACTGCTCATCCTCTGGAGCCGGCAGCGCTGCCAGAACTTATTCGGCTGTTCACTTTTGGACAAAAACGAATATCTTAGAGCATGAAGCTAATCTTCTATTTACTGTTAATAGAGCTTCTCCGGACTGTATGCTGCTTTGTCTGTTTTTCTTTCTTTCTTTTTTTTTTTTTTTTGCGGGGGGTAAATCTGGGGACATCAGATAAAAGCTTTAAAATCCCCCAAAAAGGAAAAAATAAACTTCATTCTTTTTTTTCTCCCCCTTTCCTATAACTGACTAGCTAAAGCATTGTCTGAGTAGTACAATGAGCTGTAAACACATCTATTATTTAGCTCAAACAGAACTCCAGTGTGAGATGTTTTTAGTGTGTTTTGAAACGGTTTGTGAATGTCAACAGCTTGACAGATTGTGGAGATGCACACAGCACTGAATGAATAGTGTAAACACAAGATGAATCATTCCTGTCACCGGGAATACGAGCATGTAGGGGAGGAAATGCACCTCTCTGCAGATCTGTCCTTGGCCTCGCAATCCCTGCGAATCTCAACGTTTATCGCCTGCGATGACTTTTGGTAACTGGAATACGCTCGATGTATATACGATTTTTTTTTTTTGTCAAAATAAGAATTGTCAATATGGTTTCCCCCTATAACGTGTTGTTTACATAGTGAAGCGGCTCCAGTTGGGTCGTGTGCTGCTGAAGATCTCTCGTTCGTCACATTCCTGATAGCATGCCATACGTGTTGACACTCCTGAATGCAAGTGCGCAGTCGCAGCTGTAAAGGCGCAGAACTCCTCATACAATATCGCCCAATTAGCTGCTGTTATGAATTCATCCCTGCGCTCCTGACAGTTTTTGCTAAACGTTCGCTGAATTGGATTTTTGCATCCTCCGCCAAAAGCGCTATATTTGACTCTGCCACACTTTTGCAGAGGTGTCAAACACATTTTAGTTCACATTCGGCCCAAATTCACCTTGAGTGTAACCTTTCAATTGTAACTTGAAAGTTTCCCTTTTCTTGTGGTGCAGAGTGTACTAAAACCAAACAATCACGACTGAGAACTACTACAATCTCAACATAAAGAAACATTCTGATGCAAACTACGGCAACATGTCCCCAAATAAATCTCCTATAACTGTTACATTAAGCATGTTTTTACAAACTCGTATCTTTCTAACAAAAGTTTGCATTTTTGCAACAAGGTACTGTTGCTATCTGTCATGGCTGCATCACCAGTGTCAACCTCGAAAAAGTCCCTCCTGCAGAGCCTGCCAGAGGCAATGGAGCCTATTACTGCGCATGTGCACCTCTCCCCCTCCCTCCGCTCATCCAGTTGTAAACAAACATGGCGGATCCGCAATGGTATTACTTGAGGTCTGTATTCTAGTTTTATCGTCCATATCAGTAGTTTTATAGTTGAGACTCACCCCTGATAGCATCCGGCGCGTCATCAGTCCATATGGATGTCGAATGCTCTCCATTTTCTGCACGTTTACGGCGCGTTCTGTGTCCTCTGCCCAGATCCCTGTGTGGTTTCAGTACAAAATCAAGCAACAGCGCCCTCACGTGGCCCGGCATACTAACTACAACTTCCTTTTTTTTAACGGATGAGGTGTTGTCACGTGAATTGTCCTGTAAATGTGCCCAAGATCGATAAAAGTGATTTTAAAAATGCTGATATTGGGGCACATTTTGGTTATTATTATTTTTATTTTATTTATTTTTTTATTTTTTTTTATTATTATTCACAACTTTGTTCAATTTAAAGACACCGATTCATCTAAAAAAAATATGCAATGACTCGGTGATGAATATATATGGCACCAGTTCATCCTTTCATCCATCTTATAACCACTTCATCTGAGTTAAGTCTGGACAAATGGCAGTGTACACCCCGCACGCAGCACCATTCAATCACAGAGCCAACAGAGACGAGCTCTCGCGCACACATCCACACCGGGGAGCAATGGAAAGCTAATTTACCCTCCGATCTTTGGATCGGGGAGCGGCTGGAGGTTCAGGGAGAAGATTCACTCGCTACCCGAATGAACTGTTTCTCTGAATAGCCAAGGGTACAAACCACAGTAACCCCCCCACCTCCACCCCCCTCCATCAATTTCCTTACAAGCCTTCTGTCACTTACTTCAGAAAGTGTGTCAAAGCCTTCAAAGTGCTGCTTGGTATCTGCTGGAAACACGAGGCAAAGCTATAAAAAAGTCAACCATGACTGACAGTAAACAAGGTTCACCCGTTGATCAAATCCACATAGTGTGAATCAGAAGGGAATTTGGAGCTTCTTTTAAAATAGTGACCACACCAAAAGAGTTGCAATCTCAGACTCATGTGTTCTTCGTGTCTTGTGTTTCCAAACCTGTCATTTTTTTTTTTTTTTTTTTTTTTTGTGGGGGGGGGGGTGTTTATCTTTGGATGTACATGAAAATATGACAGATTTTTGATTTTTTGATGAGGAGTCAGCTTTTTTTTGTATATCGTCTTCTGTGGGTCCCAAGGTTGCAGGAAGAAAAAAAAAGGTGTGGGGGGGGTAAAAAGTTTTTTTTGTTTGTTTTTTTTGAAGGGAAAGCCTGGAGGCATGACGATTCGAAGGAGTGAACATTTCATATTCAGGAAGGGTCGAAGTGAATTCAGAGTTTAGGTTGCCAGACTGTGTTGAAATATCTGGAGTTGGTGAGTCAGTAATAAAATCTAGTCAGAGTCAAAACTCTCATGTGCTAATAAGACGCCATTAGCAGGAGCAAGTTGCAGAGTACAGGCGTTCACAAGTAAATAATAACTACATCATTAGCGCTCTCAAGTGTCCTCATGAAAACATCACTAAGGAAAATGTTTCAGTGCACTACAAGAGGGTTGAAGGTCAAATAGTCTTTTGGAAACGTCTCTTGAATTAATGTACCGTATTTATTAATTCAGAGTAATGCATGAAAAAACAGATACCAGACACAGCCAGACAAGCTTACACTGCCTTCTGTCACTGCTACTGATATGGGTGCCTTTGGTAAAGTCATTATTGAAAATTTGACCTTGCATTGGTAGAAAAGAAGTAAAAACACATTTATTTCAGCCTTTAAAGAAAATCAAGGTAAGCACAGTGTTTGATAAGAAGATGCTCTATTTTACATAGTTATACCAGTAGCCTTCAATACTTTCCCAGGTAATAATTATCACTACAGGCTAGACTGTTAAAGTTGTAGTAGAGTGTTTGCACGCTGCAGTATTTCACTCCATGGTTGTTTTGTAGGGTTTCCACTAGAGGTCAGGCGATCCCACATTATTTTCAAGGTTATAGGAGCAGTTACAGAAGCACAGGAAGACGTTCTGCATTATGAATTGGCATAATAAGAACTTGCCATTGTTGTGCGTGCTCTAAAACCAGAGTTCGAATTACGGGGGAGCTAAGGGGAGCTGGGCTCCCCTGAAAGGGACCTGAGCTCCCCTGAAAGCCTAATTTGAAAAATTTAGGTGGAGCTCTAAAAACACTCACGCATACCTATTCTACAAACTTGAGAGGTCTGATCGGAAAATAGGGCTCCCCCGAAAGCCACGTTGTAATTCGAACCCTGTCTAAAACACATGAACGCAAAATGATATAATAAAGAATCAATCCATGGGGCTTGTTATAGCGTGTGTGTGTGTGTGTGTGTGTGTGTGTGTGTGTGTGTGTGTGTGTGTGTGTGTGTGTGTATTTTCCTTTGTCTTTCATTTTCAACTATTTTCTCCATTATTTATTTGTAATTTCTTTGGTGCATTTCTCTCATTTTCTTTAGCTTTTCAGTTTTTCTCCTATATTTCCCTTTATTTACTGTTATAGCAAATATAAATAATAACAATTGAGTTGGAAACTCAAAAAGACAAAAAATGTTTTTTATTATAAATGCTATGAACCTTGATGATCTCACCATGTTGTGTATTATATTAGATGTATGAATATTAGATGTTTGTGATTTTTGTGTTCTCAGGTGAAACCACTAGAGGGCAAAAGTGCTCCTATTCCATATTGTGAGTAGAAAGGACTGACTCTAGATTAAAAGAAATGTGGTTAAAAATACAGATTCAAGATTCAGAAATGTGTTCAAGAATGAATAATAATGAATATTCTGCAGCTTCAGTCGGGACAAATCTTACAATTCAGCTAATCTGATCATCTCACTGTAAATCTGAATAATAATGAATACATACTCAAGTAAGATACAAAGATATATCTGGAAAGAGCTACTCGGAAATGACGTAGGTCCCTCACAACACCGTGTATCACGCAAAAAAAGAAATAAATCTAAATAATCCATATGCAGGACACTCAGACAAAAGTAGTTGGATTACTAATTTCCTAAATATTTATAGAATGTTAATACTAAAAAGAGTATAAAATAGGTACCACATAATTATATATATGTGGCCTCATGTTCTGTTTAGGAACTTTTTAACCAGTTTTGTTATTTTATCCATCGTCTTTTTTTGCTTTAAAAAAAGGGGTTCATCAATATTAGCCGAGTGTGAGAAAGTATATTGTAATAGAAAATAGCTAGACTGGTGGAAGTATGAAAGAAAGACGAGTGTATTGGAAACTAGTATTGAGTGAAAGCCGGAGGAAGAGAAAAAAACAACTCAAATAGCAGTTCACAATTTATTTACTGAATAAATTTGGACAAAAACACCAGAATCTGTTACGATACAATCAGAACATCTGAGGCAGATATCCCACCATGCACCACCCCCCTCCATGAAACAAAAAAAAAAAAGAAAAAAAAAAAAAAAAGACTAAACATTAGCACCAAATCAGAACTTAAATAAAAAGGTAGCTTAGTCTACAAAAACAATGAAAGCAATAGTCGTTTCTTTTGAAATCGAAAAAGCAACTCAGAAAAGTAGCAAATTAGATGATTTTTTTGTTGTTGTCAAACTTTTCTTTAAAAACAGAAAAAAAAAAAAAAAGCACCCTCTGGTCTCCCTTCCCACCCCCTCCCTCCCTTTCCTAGGCAGGCTATAGCATTCATGGAGAACATGCCGATGACTAGATAAAAAAAAAAAAAAAAAAAAAACACAAATTCAAGTAACATTGAGATACGACAAAACACGTCCACTGGTACCCGCCCCCCGAGCACGACCGTCTCACAGAACCAGAGAAAAACAAATAACAAAACATGAGGTTCTGGATGTCGTGACAATACGAACCACTGAAGATCTCCTATCAAGTTTTTTTTTTTTTTTTTTTCCTAAAAGGAAAGAAGACAAAAAAAAAAAAAAAAGAGAGGGATACTGGGTGGCTGTTGGGGCACAGGAATACTGGCACAGACAATATTTTTGTCTTCTCTAACTTCGGACAGACGTCGGCGCCCGTCCCGTGTCAAGATATTGCCTACATCATACATGGAAGAAAAGAAAAAAAAAAAAAGGAATCTCTGGATAAAGAAAAACCCTGCAATGTAGTTTTAAATATATATATTTATATTTATTTATATATATTCATATAGCTGTTACACTTTAAATAAATGTTATGCTCTCGTTCCTACAACTGAAGAGTGAATTTAAATTAAAAAAAAAGGAAGCTAATTTAAAAGGTGGAATCGACCGTTCACCTAACACGTTAAGTGCATGTTGCCGCGTTGAGAGGCTCGCCAAGAGATTGTTTTATTTATTTATTTATTTTAAGAGTGAGGTTTAGGGAGTGACATTTAAGCAGCAGTAAACAAATGATTGGAATTGGCAGAAAACAAAAACAAAAAAAGAGGTGGTGGTGGTGGTGGGGGGTGTTCACGGAAGAACGCTGAAATCAAGGCCATTGGGGGAGTTTAGCGACTACGTCTGAATAACGCAAAATGGGAGGGGGACGAAACTTAACCGTGGGGGATGGGGGGGGGGGGAAACAAAAAAGAGGCCTAAGCTGTGGTTCCAGGTCAAGAGGTCACCACCAACAGAAGTGGGAGTGGTTAGTCTGACTGGGTGTGGTTTCATTCATTACCACCTAATGCAAATGGTAAAAGAATTTAAAAAACAAAACAAAAACCTCCTCAAACTCTGATGTGTGGCAGTCTGTCAGTTCAGGTTGAGTTCTTCTCCGTGGTTTGTCGTGTTGGGACGTCCCTTCATGCTTTCCGTTGTGTCAAAAATGGCGAGTGTGTCTACAGTGAGCACCACATTAAACCAAACACGCCCCCCCCCCCACCCCAAAAAAAAAGAATATTTGCTACATCGTTTGCAACTTGCATGTCTGACGGCGGCGTCCCCCCCCCCCCACCCCACCCCCCCACATCTCTACCGGATCGGGCTACCGCCGACGTATAGATGCCATTTGTCATGCCGGGCTCAAGGTTTTCCATGATGATGGTGGAAAAAGGAAAATAGGATGGAAACACCTTTTTATTATGAGTGACAAATTCATCTATTTATTTCTAAACTACCGTGTTTGTTTTTCTTTTCTCTCGGGGCTCGGCTGGGGGAGCGCGGCGAGCCGAACCGTGGCGGAGGCGTCCGGTTTTTTTTTTTGTTGGGTTTTTTTTTTTTGTGCTTGCTGTGGTTCGCTCAGCTGAAGAACTGCTCCAGCTCCTCCTCCATGTTCACCTCGGGCACCGTCTGCTCCTGCTCCCGCTCGCCCCGGCCGTGCGCCCCGACGCCCCCCAGTGCCCCGGAGGAGGCGAACCAGGGGTGCTCCAGGATCTCCCGGGAGGTGAGGCGCTCGGCGGGCTCCCGGCGGAGGACGGAGCGGATCAGGCACTTGGCCTTTGGCGACAGCGTCTCGGGGATGTTGAAGTGGCCCCGGCGGATCTTGCTGAACAGGGAGCCCGGCTCCACGTCGTGGAAGGGGTAGCGCCCCACCAGGATGGTGTAGAGCATGACGCCCAGGCTCCACACGTCGGCCGCCTTCCCTGAATAGCTGCCGTTGGCGTTGAGGATCTCGGGGCTGACGTAGGCCGGGCAGCCGTGTTTGTCCGACAGGGAGTCGTCGTGGCCGTCCAGGATGTACGTGTCCTCCAGGCTCTCCAGCTTCACGAGGCTCCTGCGGGCAAAAAAAAAAAAAAAAAAACACACTGAACCCTTGACGAAAACACACACTCTCCTGAAACAAGACTGCTGGCACTACGGCGGCTGCAGACCGCACGTCAACCAACAGAAACCGAGGCGCAGAAAGACAATCAAGTGAGGGTAATTTGCTCTGATGGACATCTTAAGTGTTTTAAATCCATCGCTTTCGGGTATCAGAGGAAGTAGAGCGCATAATTCTCTCGGCTTAAGTCTGACATTTCTCTTCACTTAGAGTTAAAAAAGAAAATCCAAGAGGCATCATTGTACAAACAGGCCATCTCAAAGACCCACACAATTCAAAGGGAACACAGTTACGGGAGACTGATATAGGCGAAGGGTTTGTGCTCGATAAGAAAAAAAGAAAACACACACTAGATTTTGTTTGGCCGTGCCCTTTTCACCTCCAAATGGCTCCCGCCCATCGCAGAGCCAGCAGATACAGTAGTGAGTGAGACAATAGTAGCAAGCTGCTCAGAAGTGTTTCTGGAGAGGCTGGTGTGAGGAAAACTTTCTACGTGTCAGTGCTAAGAGACACTTGTGGGCTTGTGCAAACGCTGCCATCTGCATGTGACGTCCAGAAGAGACGGCGTCCGCCAAGAGCGAGTAAAAAAAACAAAAAAAAACAAAACAAAAACAAACTAAAAGCACATGACGAATCAACACTCCTCAGCGCTGCACGACGGCTTCCAACGGCTCTTCCTCAGCCACAATCCAATGCTTCCAATAATGTGCTACGCTTTCAAATAAAAGGGAGCTCAATTGTATCTTTGAGCCCGAAGGCCCATTGTTCCTCTGCGAGATGAAGAGCCATGTGAATTTTAAATACAGCTCACTACTGCCGGGGAAACGGCCCGTTTTGAGGATGTGCAAACCTGCAATTACAGTTAAGAGGGCCTACAAGGCAAAATAAGAAAGACTTAGCCCAATTTAATGGCAGCACACGTTCTTATTATATTTAAAACCGCACCAGAGGCGACACGCATTCATCAGGAAGTGCTTTTGCAGGCTTGGCGTGGAAGGAGGAGATCAATGAGGCCGTTTTAAGGGGCTGCGCCGGATTTCCCGTAAAGGCTGGCCTCTGACCGATGCTCTTTAAACAAGCTACTGTTTGGGCAAAAAGGGCCAACAAACCGCCTGACAAAAGAAGGTCAGAAAACCTAGTCATGCAGCGGAGGGCTTCCGAGGTACAATGCTACGTCTGGTCTTATTAATTTTCTTCTCCCTGCAGGTCTCCGTGGCCCCGTCTCTAAAGCGGCTTTTGTTTTGCGCCCTCATATCTCTGTACTCTCCTGTTCACTGATTCAAGACTGAAAAGGCGTAAGAAGAGTCTTGACAGGCCCTACAGTAAATGTGACCCAATACTGCCTGGCGCTATCACTCTTAAAATTCACCCGACATCAATCATTTAATAGGAGGGGAGCGGGCCTCTCGCATCGCAGCCTCCGAGCACCGCGGTGTGACACTGAAGGTTATTGGACCCGGACTAAATATGTAAGGCGGCTCAACTTCTCTTTTCCACAGTTGGGAGCCAGAAGCTGACGTCATGCTCCCAGACAGACGGCACTGAGGTGCCAAGACGTTGGATAAGAGCGAGCTGCACAGAAGCTGCTCTTGAGAAGCTTTCATGCTCAAACTCGAAGACAAGTCAGTGACAACTTCCAGAAAGAGGATGTAATTATTAGCCTGATTCAACATCCTCGAAAATCCAAAAGGATATTTACATCCTCAACAAACTGAAGTCACTGCAGCAACAGATGCCAGGTTTTTTTTTTTATTGCTGGTAGTTCTGCAATGCTGCCACTAGGGGTCAGTAGATCTTCATTCTTTAAATAGACCTGGACAGTTTTCTCCTGCTCATCATTGCTTAAGTGCAGAAGATCAGCTTGATTGATCTCCTCTGCAGAAGCAAACCCTGGTAACTACTTTGTAAATGCGTTTCAGAAAAATATCTGGCTCCGAGTTCTTAACGCGACGATGACGTCGACACACTTCCTGAAGATAGATTGTATTTATGCATCACACGTAATGTATACAAGAATAGACCCGAGTGCACCGAAATAACCTGGGGGGGGACACAAAGGGCTTATGTTTCCTGTATTCTGATCAGCATCAAGGAGGTGCATGTTCCGTTAGTATTGTCTCAGCTTACACTATCCCTGCTGTAAGCTGAGATATGACACACAACACTGCCACTTATAATGTTGCAGAAAATGTGGTTAAGATTAAAAAAAAAAAAAAAAAAAAATGAATTGTGTCACTGATGCAGAACTCACCTGTCCTCATTTTTGAAGACAAACTTCCTCAGTTTCAGGTCACGGAGGACCAGTCCATTATCGTGGCAATGTGCCACAGCCGACGCTATCTGATAGAAGAGCCTGGCGGCTTCGTCCTCCCGCAACTTCTTGCAGGTACGGACAAAAGAGTGCATGTCGCCATAGCTTCTCTCGAAGAACACGTACGCTCGCGTCTCCCCGAGCAAAATCTCCAGGATTTGGTTGATGTGCTGGTGCTGGCCCAGCGCAAAGTAGGCCGCCAGCGACTCCTGGTACCGGCCAATGTCAAACACCTGCGATCACAAGAGAGGAAAACATTCACCGTCAGTCTTTATCTGAGCAGATTAGAGGCTGAATTTAGTGTGACGTGCGAGTGCACATTAGGACACTCGTGTCCTTTTTTTTCATTTCCTGACTGCATTGCCTCCATAAATCCCCACAATCGCCTGATGCTAAACGTGTATCGTCAGGATTTCTTGTCAGAGGCAAACATGTTAGTCAAAAGTATTATTCCGCAGCTCAGGGGTTGCAGTGTCTTTTGTTTCCATAGTAACCCCCCCATTGACTTTCAGCACAAGCAGTCCAGGTGAGAGGGCTCCTCTGCTCGCCTGTCAATACGCCCCACAGGTCTCCAGATCTTAAGTTGTGACCCGAGCTCCACGGCTTGACAGCCATGATCAATCCTGGAAGTGCCGATTGATTGTCTTTGTATTGAAAGCGGCACAAAGCAGATGAGGTCAAATAGCAGTTTGCTCATTGGATGTGCCAAAGGCCATTCATTTGTTATTGCCATGACAAAACATTATCTCCAGTCAGAAGGCACACCGTTATTGGATATGTCAAGCCTTATGAGTCCAAGGGTGCGTGTAACTATCGTCTCAATTCATCAATCCACTTAAGCCAGCTTAAAGCTGGAATGTACCTCAGGGAGCATCCCATTGGCCTTATAATCAGGAATACACCAAAGTCAATATGGGCTATAAAAGTGGGAAGAAGAGGCCATAAGGTTGTCCTTCAGCTTAAAGGGAGCAGTGCTTTATTTTTATGGGCAGATAGCGGTGGGTCAATGTTGGAGCCAATGTCACAACAGCTGGTTGAACTTGTGAAGTTCCCTGAACCTGTGTGCTTTTCCTCTCATTCCACCAGATACTAAAAAAAAAAAAAAAAGATAAAGACTTGCGTTCCCTGCAAGAAAGGAGGAATAAAGTGTAGTATGAAAGAGAGGAGCCAGAATAGCAGCGGGTGGAGAGAGAGTGTGTGTGTGTGTGTGTGTGTGTGTGCGTGCGTGGTTACTCACTCCTTTGTCAACGTTACATCATGCAATCTGAACCACGCAAGCTCAACCCCATTCACTTTTTCCATTAGGCTGCACTGCCGGCTCTCCATTTACAATCCAAGCAATTATTCACAAAGTGGAGGACTTGCTGCAACGGGCAACGCATGCAAACACCAACTAAGGGACGACGTGCATTGAAATCAAAAGGGTGGTGGTGGGGGGGGTACATTTTTCCATTTGCTTAACCCTTAAATCCACTGACCTTACAGACGAGCTCGTCCCCGCTGTGCAGGTGGGCGGCTCTGAAAACGTGGTCTCCCTCCAGCGGCTCCAGCAGCAGGTAGTCCCCGATGCGGGAGATACAGTGCGAGGAGTCCGGGGTCTCCGGCGGGCTGGGCGAGCCGAGGTTGGGGCTGAAGCTCTGGTGCGACTCTGTAGTCCTCAGGCAAGACAACTCCTCGAAATCGTGCGATTTGTGCCGCGATCTCCCATAACGTGAAATGTTAATAGGATTTGACCTCTGTATGTTCATGAGGAATAAGTGCGATAACTCCACGAAGTCGGGGGGGGTGGAGGTGGTGGTGGTGGGGGATTCCTCCTCTTCGATCGGGGGCACCACTTTGTTGCAAAAATAAAGAGTAATTCTCCGGAGGATCGAGTTAAGCTTTAGAAACTAAGACAATCAACGGGCAAGCAACAACAACAACAACAAAAAGTGAGTAAGAAGAAGAAACGCTACTCGTTACTGTCCATCTGCCCCCCCTTTGTTTTCCATTCAGGGGTAAAATGAGAGGATTGAAGCTCCGAGTCGAGGGAGAAGCGTTTGCACCGGCGAGCTGCAAACACATGAACACAGAGACCAAAAAAAAGCAACAAAGGCTGACAAAAAAAAAAAGTTGTCTTATAAAATGAATGAAGTGCTGAGTTCCCCCCCTGCAGCTAGCTTATCTCGCCGGTATGGCACGTTTCTGGAGAGGAAAATATATATATATAATTAAACCGGAAACTAATTCGTCGGAAATAACTTCCAGGCACCAGAGAGGAATGGTTAAGAGAGAGGGGGAGCGAAATAAAAAAATAAAACGAGATTTCCCGAAGATTATTTATAGCCGAAATTTGACAGACAAAAATGCTGGCTAGCAGGTGCAGAGCTAACTAGTTAGCCTCGGGTGCTAACTAGTCCTCGGTGAGTTGCTCGGCCTCCGCCGGGATCAACATCCAGCCTCGGTGATTGTCATCCAGCACAGCGGGAGAAAACCCCATCCGGAGCTCTTTGTGTCGACGTCCTCTCGCTTTATCCCCACTGGAAACAAGAAAAAAAAAACTGGCGTCCCTCTCTGTGGCTTGTACTTGCTGCTGCTGTTGTATAAATATATATATGTTTAAAAAATAAAAAATAATAACAGAAGCTTTAACGTGAGGAAGGAAGGGACGGCCGACTCTCCCGGGCCAATCCCTGGGTTCAGCAGGACATCCTCTCTCCCGCGGTGCCGCTGTGCTTCTTACGTGGCTCGGAATCTAGTTCCATTCAGCAGCAGCAGCAGCAGCAGCAGCAGGAGGAGGAGGAGGAGGAGGAGGCCAGCCGAGCTGCTCACACTGCACACACACACTGCGCCTGTACGGAGGAGAGAGCGGCCGTCAGCCGAGGAGGGAGGAGGGAGGAGGAGGGAAGAGGAGGGGGCTTCTTCTTCTGCACACATCCACACATGCACACACGTACACTGAAAGACACGCCCCCGAAGACGTCACGCCCAGACCCGAACCCTATTGGCTGAGCGCGCCGGAGTTCTCGTATGCGGCGGAGTCATGTGAGAGCCATGTCGAGTGGCTGGCTAACCCCCCCCCTCCACTCCTCCTTCTCCCCTCTCACCCCCCCAGGAATCTGAATGCATCGCATGCTGGCAAATTGGATGAGGGGAGAGGGAGGGAGGCAGAGAGTATAGCTACTGTACGTGCTGTGTTACAAATGTGTTTCCTCCTGAAATGTCATTCAAGGGAAGAGCGAGGGGGGATCCCTCTCTCTCTTTCTCCCTCCCTCTCTTTCCCTCTGAATAGATTTTATTCAGACGTGAAATAATTCCCCTTTTTGGTTTTTTTTGTGTGCAAAATTGCAAATACATGCGCAGCCATTAGGGCAGGAACAATATATACGAAATGTCTTTGCATATCAATTTTCTAAATGTGCACATCCAAAAAAAAAATAATAAAAATACTGAGATGCAATAAATTATGTTTCCGTGCACTGTGGGTTCAACACATTTTTCCAATCAGATGGAGCCCTACTGCCCTACATTGTTTTGACAACAGATTGCATTTCACTGCATTATTTCACAATTTGATCACTCCAAGTGTCAACATGCCAAGGAGAGAGAGAGAGAGAGAGATTTGGAAAGACATAGACGCCATACACTTAAGTGTTTATTTATCGCAAATTCCCATTTCTACATTTCAATAGTAAATATTATCGTATATAGTACAGACTATAATGAATGATACAAAAATGGAATATCGGTAGGGTCACACACTTAAGATTTAACAGACATAACATAACATAAACATAAATCAGCAGATAAAGCTCTTATTTAAAATGTAAAGGGGAAGGTATTCGCTTTGATATAATAATAATCCCAGTTAGATTTTAGTGCCAAGTGGAGAAAAAAATATCTTTGAGCACAGCTTTTAATAAATGCTGGCACGGAGCTGTGGGTTTTTTGAGACATCTCTCGTAACAGATTCCTGTCTTGCACATGTTGTGTTGTTCAGTAATGTATTACAAAGGGAGGAAAAAGGGGGGATCGTCATTATTCATTGTTCTTCCTCGATTACCAAGAGGTGTGACAACAGAATTGTGCAATTCCTCCTGGGCCTCCATGGCGGTGGGAGGAATGCTTGCAGCTGGACACAAGACACTAACGGAAGTGTTTGATTTAACCTTTATTCTCCCTCTCGTGAGGCGGCAGCAGCAGCAGCGGCAGCAGTGCGTGCACGCATACACAAACACACACTTCTAAATCTTTTCTTTTCTTTCTTTTTTTTTTTTTTTTTGCTTTACGCCTGAATAAGCCCCCGCAACATGGAAATTCATTTTTCACACAGAGGCCTCTCATCTCAGAAATGGTGGTTCGCGTCTGCAGAATGCGGCTGCACCCACAAGCTCCTCACGCATATATGTGTATGTATGTTTCTGGGTTCTGCCTGCGATATAATCTCTTGTGGGCCACCCACTTTGTTCTTTGTTACAACGCTGGAACATTCTTCATCAAACAATAGCTTCACTCTTGCTTTACACTCACTCGGCTAAACACAATACAAACATCCTCCCGAAGTATGGAAATGCTGCAGGACACCATAACCTGGAAAACCACAGCGACACATGCATAGTTTAGCAAAGTATGCCACTGTCTGCATCTACACCCCCCCCCCCCCCCCCCCCCCCCCATCACTCAAACCCCAAATGTGGATTTTGTTAAGCCTAAACCACAGCTGTGCATGAATCAGAATAATAATCCACAGATTCCTCTTGCCCCCATTCCCCGATAACACTGTGTGACTCATTCGCAGTGGAGAGCGGCTCTCGAGAAAATCCATGGAGCCTCATCAGCTCTCCAGACACGCCTACACGCCGAGGAGTAACAGCAGGCCGGCCTGGCAGTGCCTTCCGGCGAGAGACCCTTGTACGTGCACGCCACTGAAACGAGATGAGTCCTGGAAGACGACAGAGGTCAACGAGCGATGGGCGAACGTCTCTTGACTCCCCAGAGCGGCGTTGCTCACCAACGTCTTAATAGGAGGCGTTGCCCAGCAGAAAATGATCTAAGGTCACTTTATAGTGAATGTTGAGGTTTCAGTGAGATAGTCGGGCCCGAGGTCTACCGGAGGAAAGTAATTTTTTGTAGTGTAATTCATAATGGCTGCAATCAAGTGAAATTGCCACGAATGCATCATGAAACCCACACGGATGAGGGTTGGTGGTTTTTTGCTTGGATTTCATATGGAGAATGCAGCCAATTTCCCTTGCCGTCACATAGCAACACAGCCAGCTAACTCATGTTGACACCGGCAAAAATCAGAGCTGTCACATCCACACCCCGTGGGTAACTTCCACGTCGAAATTTAATCATGCTGGAGAACGATGGAGGCAGAGGCATGGGAGAAATGAGATCATACAGTGAGAGGAGATGGTGCGAGGGAGAGCGAGGCAGCAGAGACGGAGGATGAAGGAAACGTGACGAGAGGTGGAGAGAGCGTAAGACAAGAGAAGAGGAGTTTAGAAAGAGTGGAAGTTTTTAGAAACGGTCCCGAAACTCTTGCTCACGCTGAATACATGCTTGTGCAGGAACTGATCGCTTTAATATACTTAAAATCAAATCAAGGTAAGTGGAGTTTCGATGCGACGCAAACGCCACAAACACATTTAGTCATTATGAAAGGACTGAATTAGGTCAGAGATATTCTCAGTTTTGTTTTGAAATTCAAGGCCTAAAGTGAATCGGATGAAATTACCCTCAATTTCAGACGAGTGGAGGGAATAAAATTTAAAAAAAAAAGATGGGCACATGTGCCACATTCTACTCAGCATGTCTCTGTGGGACCGAAAGCCTGTATTATTTTACTGAGAAACCCAGAGATAGAGCTTCAGACTCTAGGGCATGAAAGAAGAGCAAAAACAAAAAGAGAAGAGAAGGAGATAATCATGTATAATATCACGATGCTCCCAGTCTTCTCATTCTCTAAAAAAATAATCTGCATGATGCACAGTCACACAGCAATTGCAATCAATCCAAATGCAGCACAATTATGACTGCAAGCTTCTTTTTGACTTGTAATCAGATCCACCAATTAAAATGACATGGTATACAATGGAAGAACTCAGGCTGGTAATTGCAAAAAAGAAAAAAAGCCCAAACTAATGTTCTCTTTTCTATATGCATAAGATGCTCAAACGTAGCAATTTTCATTATGTGGGATGTGTTCATAATTCTCTCTCAGACACAATGAGGGGTTTCATCGTGAGGGAGAAAATGTATGTACAGCCGTGAGGAGCTGAAGTCAAATGTACCAGAGGCCGATTCACAATACTGCAAAAGTCCTGCTGGCTTTAAGGTTTATCAATAGTAAGAGCCAAACGGAGCAAAACTAACTATCTGATGTGCATCCAATAAGATCAATAAGCCATCAGTTCATCAATCCATTAAATGGTTATCAGTCGCTCAGAGTTAAAATAAACAAACACATATTCACACCCACAAGCAATTTCGAGTGATGTAACTTAAACCTAACATGCCAGCATCTCGTTGGACGGTGGACAAAAGTCAGAGAGAGACGAGAAAATGCACCAACACCACCATGGATAATGCTACTCGTCTTCTCCACCCTGGCTGGATAAATGTGTTTAGGCCAGAGAGGTGTAGGACATCCTGTATTCACAGAACAAATGATATGTTTCTGTGCAACATAAGTTGTTTCTGCACTTTCCGGTTCTGTACACACATGTGCATTTGTTAGTAATTGTTATAGGTTAATCTCCGTAGCCTTACTGCTATCTTATTTCACATACTTGTCTATTCCATGAATGAACAGGAAGAACAAGAAAGGGCATGAGTCAAGAAAAAAAACAGGATATTGCTGCGGTGAGGTGCGAGCGCTACCACATCATATAAGGCTTTGAAATCAACTAACTGTCATTGCGACCTAGATCAAGATGAATGTGTATAGAATATGCAACAGACGAGCACTGCGACTGTATTGTACCTATCATTTCCAAAGAATGGTCTTTGATGGGACTGTTGGAAATGTGGTGACACATCCTGTTAAGACTACCTTAAGGCGTAAGGGAAACGAGTTGGAATACCATTTGAGTCAGGAAGGACATCCATAATAAAAGAAAAAAAAAAAAAAACATCTACAGTGCAAGGAGCAATGACTTGGTGTGGTGACGACTGTAAAATAACAAGTGAACACTGACACTAGATTTCCCGTTCATAAGGAAATGTGGTAAGGACATTTTTAATAATCAAATTTATTTTGATTATTGCACAGTTTCGATTGACATTTTTTCACTTTATAGTGGCGCATACGCTCCAATGTTTAAGAGCAAAGAACGCATCGTTTCTAAAAATAAGAAAAATCAACTGGATCAGGAATGAGAAAGAAATCCAACACACACGCACACACATGCACAGGGTTTCCCGAAACATTCCATACTTGTGACACACCGCGGCAACAAAAGTTTACCATCTTTGCCCTTTACCCATTCTTCCCAGTTCAGGAAGAAGGAAATGCACAGCTGCATAGTAATGAAAGTATTAAAAAAAACTAAAGTATGCACTCAGCAATAAAGTAACCCCCCCCCCCCCCACCAAGGGGACAATTCTGCAGATCAACCCAAGATTGTCACTTCCTTAGACCTAAACTTAACCTGCAACGTTACAGGAATTAAAATGAAAAAGTCATGTGCTGATTAATTCAGGATGTACTGCCTGAAGTGGGTTTTTTTCCTTTTTTCTTTCCTGGGACATTCTTTCCACTTTCCCCTCTGAGTTGGCAGGAAGTGTGAGTGGCTTTGAGTGACAAGTCACGCAGGCAAAAGACCTCCTCCGGTTGGAGAGGAAGGATCTCGGCTGGAGGGGAGACAGGGCTGGCGTCACAGGCTTGGATCTCTCCTTCACGAAGCCAGACAGCTGAGTGAGGACTTGTGGCAGCTCTGTCACTGGACGGGGTGACTCACTCAGTCATAAGTGGAGAGGTTAATAATAGTCGTACATTAGAGCTGCAGAAGTGAAATCGCCCGGCTTTAGCAGCTTAAGCCCCTCCAAATGGCTCGCTGCAAAACAAAACAAAACAAAACAAAACAAAAACAAAAACAAAAAAAAAAAATACGTGTCACCGCTAACATTGCTACGTCTCATTTATTTGACAATTCATAGATGAAGATGGCAACGGTTTGACAGTGGCTGTCTTTAAGCTAAATTGTCGAACTGTTTGAAACGCATGAAGGCATTACCGCGACGTGCAGCGAGTGTATTTTTAAATGACGGACACATTAAAGCTTTCAGCATGTCAGAACTGTCTGGGAAAAAAGGAGGGAAAGCCCCAGAAAACACAACATCGCCGGCGTCTCGATGTGTGTTCTCTCTCTGCTCTGCGTGACAGCAGATATTGTCTTCGCCCCATTGTAGAAAAAATATTTCCTGGCATTGCTACACCTGCAAAGAACTGCCTGAGGCACGACAGCAGAAAAAGAAAACAGGAGGATTTATTAAAATTCCCAAACACTTGACATTTTGAAAAGGCGAAGCACAGATGCCAGCATTATGCTGCTTTTGGTGGCGATGAGTCAAGAATATGCACGGGAGTCCTAGGACACAGTTAGGAGAGGTCTCTCAGTAGACGTTGTGTATTAAGAGACGCTATCAAGGTTTTTGTCTGAAAAATCTTTGTACGGATTTCTTTTTCTGTCAACATTCAATAAGGTATAGATGTCACTTTGTGCTGGTAAAGTTTGCATTGCTTATCTTTATTAAGAGGCGTGAACATTCAGTCTCACTTAAATATTAAAAAAGAAATACTTAAACACAACTTAAATGTCAACATCCAAAGGTTGAAGGCAAAAGAGGCATCATTACTACAGAATTTCTTGTATACCAAGACATCAAGGGATTTTTTTTTCTTTTTTTAAGATTGCGCAAACACTTGTTGAAGAGTTGCAAGTCAAAGGTCAAAGGTCAAGGTTTTCCCCTGATATGATAAACAATGTTTGTGATAAATAACTTGTACACTCTTAATGCTGTCATCAGAAATTTTGTATTTAGATCTATGAACTGGCTGGAAGTGTCACACAATAAAATTATAAATGTTTTAATCGGACCAAATGGAAAGTAGTGTCAGGTGCACAGCTGCACATTGGAGGCACTGGAGACAGTGTTTGTATGAGTTCTTAATATTCTGTTTTATTGTTGATGTCTGCTTCTATGTTGCTTATATAGTGCTCACTGTTTTGACGTGTTTTTCCTGTTTTTCTATGGACCACGTCTGATTTATCTTTGTATTTATTTATTTATTATCTCAAAAGCATCTGCTATATGCATGTTTATCGAATGACTGAACCAACATTATGTCAACTCAAACCTTGATAGTCAGCAGAGGCTTGTGACTGTGAGGTGATAATTCCTGTTCAAGTATAAACAGGACACCTGATCTCTGCTGTGGGTGGTGTAGGTTTGACTGAACACCGCAAACAAAGAGCTGAAAACTCCACGTAAACACCCGGCGTCCCGTGGTTGTCACTCTCACCTCGGGGCAAAGAGGAATGGAACGGGAAGATGTGAGAGACTACAACCAAACTAAAAACACATATTAATGGCAGATAGAGTAATAACAGACGTGCAGGCAGTACTTATCTTCAGAAAAGCTGGATTAGTAGTGTGCCAAAGTGGGTGGCAAGTAGTTTGTGGTAATGTGATAGAAGCAAAGGTGGGTGTAAGAAGACCAAGATAGAATGTGAAAGGATTCAGCCATGATGTCTCATCTTTCATATTGAAGACAGAGTCTCTTATACTATTTGGTTGCTCCCATACTTCAGTTCCTCTTTTCTTGCATTGGAAATGTTGGAAAAATTCCTGTCTTAGCCGCTAGCTTGAGCAATAGTGAATCTCCAGCCTGTAACTCCTGGCAGGTGAAACGAGTGCACACACGTAAGCGAGCGGGCGTGAAGGCAGATATGCCAACCAATATTTTATTCTTTGGAAATACAGAATTGCCAGAAATCCATTTGTCATGATGTTTGATTTCTTGATTTGCTGCCAGGATGCCAATGATGAATATGATAGTTTGAATTTGAGTGAGACACTGACAGGTGAATCCTTCTGAGAGGTACTGGGGCGATCCTAATATTCTGCTCCGCATGTATCGGAATCAAAATTTTCGAAACTCTTCTTAAGGCAATGCACTCTAGCTCAACATCACTGCAAACTACCACCTCAAAAAAAAAATCAATATTCTGTCAAAAAAAATAAGGTTAGAATTGATAGTAGTAGGCTATGAGCCCTGAGAATTGTAGAACTGTGGGAACTATGAAATATTAGAAAAAATAGAATTTCCTATAAGTATTCTCAATCCACTCTCTGCAAATCATGTACATGATATAAATGATTGCATGTAAAGTCTCTAGTGAATTGAATAAAGTCGTCCTATTTCCCAAAAGACCCTTTCAAGTGGCTCATAAGAGGAGGTGAATGGTAATACAGATAGCATTTCATAAATGAAACGCGGTATCGGTTACTATGCAGGCAGCCATTGTGTCTAATATGAGTGTGTATCGGTCACAGTCAAAGGAAATTCACATTGGTGAAGGTCACTTTAAAAATGGTCTTTTTCAGTGATTCAGAGCCAGAATGATAAGCTGGGAAATGACGAGAGCACGCTGTCCTTGTCTGGCCTCTGCATGAGAACACGCGCACACACACACACACACACACACACACACACACACACACACACACACACACACACACACACACACACACACACACACACACACACACACACACACACACACACACACACACACACACACACACGTATCACTGCAATTCACGCAACATTCAAACTGCTGCCATGGCAACCTGTCTCCATCCCTCAGGGAACATAGTACAGGACTGCAAACATAAACACACACACACACACACACGCACACGGAGTAAAATGCACATATGGGACCCCATGCTCTAATCTCCTGGGAGAGAACACTCTGCTCGGTTTACAGCCCATTTTGTGCCAAAAGGTACATTTCATGCCTGCTTGGAAAGGAAAATTATGGCAAGGAGTCCCGATTCACTTTGCCTTTGCTATACCGTGCATCACAACTAGTCACACAACTCCATCATTGCATGATTATGGTCGGCTTACTGCCACTTCCATCATCTAAAGCGAATTACCGCTTCATTATGATGTATTCATTTTGTATGCAACAGCGTTTCTCCCATGTTTTCTCCCGATCAGGCGGAACAGCCTCTGTAACAGCTTTTAGTCCAGGCGACATTAAAAATGAACTCCATACAAATGAAATCCATTTGGGGGCGAGGCAGCTGCTTCTGCTCTTTTCAATTTCAGAGCAATAATAACTGCTACCGCAATTATTTTCGTGATATTATTGTGCAGAACAATCAGACAGGTGGAGCGGACTGCGGCATGTGGAAGAGGCAGCAGACTTTCAGGTGGGGGGTGGGGGGTGGGGGGCGGGGGGGGGGACGTTGATGAAGTGTCGGTGAGGACATCACTCGCTGCTGCACTTCATCACTTTAGCTCAAGTTCCTGCTTGTTGGGCTTCTCTGTCTCATGTGACAACCCTCATCTCAGTGTTTGAGACTCACACACACACACGCACACACGCACACACACACACACACACACACACACACACACGCGGGAGACTGCTTTGAAATTTCACTTTTGTGCAATCACTCATTATATTTTGGTGTGTCAAACAAACCATTGTTGAAGACAGGAGGGATAACCGCTGCATGAAAATCAGTTTGAACAAACACGACTCTCCCTGTGTTTACTCTAAACATTGCCTTTAAGGACAGTCACAATAGGCAGAGCACTCCCACTGCACTTTGAAATCTGGAAGGGGAAGTTGTCATAGCGAAATGAGATGTAGGCCACACCACACTGGGGGCAGAAGATGTCAGATAAGCACATCAGAAATATGTTTAAATGATTAGAATCGCAAAGGAAAACGCCTGCCTTCTGTAGCAGTCGCCACATTTTTTTTTTTTTTTTTTTCTCGCGTGGGCTGTTCTGAATGTGACATCTATTCACATATTGGGGATGCACGGCTATTAAGATAGTAATTGAGCCATTTCAAAAGGCCTCCCCCTTCGGGCAAAATAGCCTCATGACTGTGAAAGGCAAACCAGTGGAGAGCGGATGAAAACGAGAACAGCGACGGACCTGCGATTACTGTCAGAGAAAGTCAAATTAACAGTATTAACCGTGACAGTAATGATCTTTTTTCGGCTGTATCTGGTTAACAGAGGCTGGCATGTCAAACAAACCATGCCTGTGGCAATCAGTGCTGGGCACGGGTCAATGTATTTAGCATAACCATCACAGCTCAAATATCTACAGCCTGCAACCACAACATTTGCGAAGGCCCATAGAGAGGACTGCAGAGAGTCCGTTTCCTCTTCTCCTTGCTCGCTTTTTCATAACGACGTCTGACACGGTTACGGATAATGAGAGGGGTGGCTTTATCTGTGGAAACCCTTCTGATGAAAGCTGGGATGGCCATTACCATAACCATTCATAATGTCTGCCAGATACAACGACGCTGCCGGTGGAACGCCGCCACGAGAAAGGCAGCGTGGTTGTTGGTGCGGCGTCGTGTGTGTGTCAGACCTTTTCAGATCTCGCCAGTTTGTTGTATCTTTGATGGGGTTTTTTTTCCTCCTCAGAGAAGGGCATCCCCTTCTGTAGCACACCTCTGCAAGTGGAGCACAGATGAAGCGATAAGGCTGAGGATGAGAGCGGCTCATCATCGAGTTTCTCAGAGTAGCACCACAGCCGTCCTTTTCTGCTGACAGGAGCAAGCAGTGCTTTAATGCTGACCTCTCAGGTGTGTGTGTGTGTGTGTGTGTGTGTGTGTGTGTGTGTGTGTGTGTGTGTGTGTGTGTGTGTGTGTGTGTGTGTGTGTGTGTGTGTGTGTGTGTGTGTGTGTGTGTGTGTGTGTGTGTAGGCAAATAAAAGAAAAAAGACAATGTTTTTCCAATACTCGCATTCCCACAAGAGTCATTTGTTTTTGAAGGTCATCGCCTCATGGCGCCATCAAAGGGGTCACCAACGCAGCTTTTGTGCAACAAACGTGATGATGCAAGGGCTTCCTGCCTGAGCTGTTTACACACACACACACACACACACACACACACACACACACACACACACACACACACACACACACACACACACACACACACACACACACACACACACACACACACACACACACACACACACATTTATGTATCTGCATCTCCATTTTCATTTGATTTAATTCTCGCTCAAACCTAATTACGCTTCCTTTGGTTCCCTTCACACACGAGCACACACATGCGCGCACATGCTCGAACGCAACACACAAACATGCGCGCAGATGCTCGAACGCAACACACAAACATGCGCGCAGATGCAAATAACACAAGCATGATGTAATTATTGCAGCCTTGGAAAATTCTATCCATTTCCTGCTGCGAAATGACCTGCAAATGAGTGTCACCGTAACCCAGTTAAAAACAGTCACTGAAAACGAACAATACACACACACACACACACATGCGTACACATTTGTTTATGTAGTTATCTTTGCTGAACGTTAATAGGGTATGAAAGACACCCACTGTGAATTGTGTTGGTAGGCCAACTATCCCGAGGTGGATTCAGTCACGTGGTTGCTTTTGCAAAGTTTTTGCGTTAGCACTTTAAGGGGGAAAACAAAAAATAGATGGAAAGCTATTTTCTTCACATTCTCCATCAGAATGTTGGTGTCAAACACTAACCTTACAGCTGACGTTGCCATTTAGTGTGTTGATGATCCACAGTTTCTCAAAAAGAATTTATCTGGGATGAGTCATAATTGGAAAACATCCATTACCGCAGAGGGAAATGAACATACCACCACTTTTGTGTTACATATTATAATCTCAAATATGTGTGGGAGTTGTTTCTCGTCTTTGATTGTTTACAATGACAAGGAACGTTAATAAGCACCATAATGATAGCGGAGGCTCGAAACAGCCACACGGCTGCTGCAACGGATAACAATTAGAACACAATTATATTTGCTAAAGAAAGGGCATTAGAGAAACGAGAAGGAGCCATGTTATAAACTACCATCCTCAGAACTCCATAAAAGCCTGCAGACAGGAACGATCACTTTTACACTTAAACTCATTCCAGGAACTATATCCGACCGTGTGAGGGCAATTCTTGTCAGGTGTAGCATGGCTGCCGCACGTATTGTCTGCCTGTGAGAGATGTTGCTTCTGGTAAATTACTTCGGGGATGTAGTTTGGATATGGTGTATTATTGCTCTGAAATGTGTCACCAGCACCAGCGGGCCACTGCATTATATGAAATCTAACAGATGGCTTTCAACAACCTGTGCAATATGTTGAGGTGACCCCTCCGACTTCAGATGTAATAACTGCCGAAGAAATGACGGAGCGAACCAAAAAGCAATCTCCTCAGACGGCGATAACGTCGCACTTTGGAGAGGCAGAAAACAAGGCATCAGATTGGAAGAAAATATCAAATATACGGCGGCGGCGGATCACACATGTTGGCAAAATAAGCCCTTCACTTTGTGATCGATTTCAGGCGATCATATGAGAAACGACACGTGGCAGTGCATCGCTGGGAGGCCTCTCAATGCTGAAGATGAGCTATATGTATTCATGATTTATGGGAGATGTTGCCGGGATGATGACACAATGGGGACACCAGGCACTAAAGAGCAGCAACAATAATGGTTACACACAGGGTCAGAGCCAGTCGTCTATGATGATCACAATAATATTTCTCAATTAATACTGTTTAACTTTAAGTTGGGTTTTTTTGTATCATTTTCAAAGGGAATTCTTTCAAAAAACTGGTTTCATTGATTGTATATACTGGTTGTAATTTCTTGTGACGTCTTGTTGCATAATTCCACTGAAATGACAATGCATCATGTAAGGTAACATATATTTAGTTCGTGGACAAGTTCTGTTCAGTGTGTATATATTTATATTGCAGCTGCAGTCCACCTTTGAGGTTAATTGGAAGATGGATTGATGGTTCTTTCTGACAATATCACTCATCGGCTTCATTAATAAAGTGACTTCAGTTTTAGTGAAATCCCAATGCAGTTTATGTTATAACTTATACGCAACATGTAAAAGGTGCACAATAATCTACTGACATTACTGCTTGTGCAGCTGTTTTCCCATGCATTGGTTGTATAGTAATGAGGCAGGGAAAAAGTGTAAGGATAAAGTGTAATAACATGCAGAAAGCACCCTTCCAGAAAAATGTATTCAGAGTTTATTAAATGTGCAATAAATGTCATCAATGATTCAAATTTAAGATTTGCATTGATGGATTTGTGCCGTTATAATAAAGTGAGTATTTCTTCACATATGACAAAGACTAAACACTCAAATCCATTAAACCAGCAGCAGATTCTGTGTAACAGCGCAGCAGCGAACACGTAATTTGTGCTGAGTTGCAGTTTGACTGCAAATGTAATGGGCCTCTTTCTTCTTTTTTTTTTTTTGCAGGAGAAATCTAGGTTCAGCCCCATTGTGGAAAAAAACGAGCAGGCCCATTATAAGCCAGACCCCAGCCCTGTCTCCGTGTTACAATGAATCTGACTCAGGCTTGCAGCGGAATGAAAGGCTACTGCCTGCTCGCTGCTCCTCTCTCACATTGGCCCGCTGCCAGAGCTCTAATTTAAGCTCCAGGCCTTCTGCTGGGAGAGTGGGAGAGTAGAGGAAGCCTACCCCAGGCTGAGTGCAGCGGGTGGGAGAGAGAGTGCTGGGCCCCTGCTCCCCAGAGTGGAATTGATGGCTGTTAAGCTCATCAATGGGGATGAGTCATCTGAGGCAGCCAGCCGCTTCATTCCTCCCGGTCCGCCTGCCTGTAGAGTGGGAGAGTCAAAATGTCAGTTGCTACCTGCTCTCTCTCTCTCTCTCTCTCTCTCTCTCATTCTCGTCTCTCTCTCTCTCTTCTCTCTCTCTCTCTCTCTCTCTCTCTCTCTCTCTCTCTCTCTCTCTCTCTCTCTCTCTCTCTCTCTCTCTCTCTCTCTCTCTCTCTCTCTCTCTCTCTCTCCTCTCTCTCTCTCTCTCTCTCTCTCTCTCTCTCTCTCCTCTCTCCTGGATCATGCCTGCTACAGAGCACATAATGAGTTCGGCTTCCACTGTTGTGCAACCACGAGACAAACTTTGTGCTGTGTTGGTATTGCAACACATTGCATGGTGATGTTTTACATGTTTGCCCAGTCGCATGAGCCTGAAGTCTGTGTGCGTTTCCATGCGTTCACGCACTGGGTCCTCATAACCTGCTGAGCAACAATTTGCATATCTTTCTGAATTGTCAAAGGTCGAGAGCTATCAGGCAGCCAGCAGTAGGCTGATGGTGGTTGACTGAACATGCATCTGATTCCATTTGGGCTGGTTTCAGTTTCAAAGCCTCCCACCTTCCTGTCTCATAATCACTCCTACAGATTTTCGAATCAATCCGAGGGCCCCCAGCTCAGACTCAAGATGACTTCTGATCAACAACTGGCAACGGTTGATGCCTGAAAAACTTTTCTCTGTGGTCTCGGATGGATGGTTGGTGTCCACATAATCTCCAATGATTGCTGAAAATGTGAGTGGCCACAACGTGAACTCAACAACACCATTTTAGTCCAGAAATTTCCACTCCCTCAGCAGAATCCAAAGGCGCTTTTTTTTTTTTGTTATTGCATTTCCATGTACTGCTGTATATCTGGGTTGTGACTGGGCTATAAATGCTATCTTTAAATTCTGTGGCGAGCATGTTACCAAGACTGCTAGCTGGCTGCCA
This sequence comes from Blennius ocellaris, assembly GCF_963422515.1. Classification (NCBI taxonomy): domain Eukaryota; kingdom Metazoa; phylum Chordata; class Actinopteri; order Blenniiformes; family Blenniidae; genus Blennius; species Blennius ocellaris. The sequence goes on from NC_137667.1 coordinate 5,095,007, forward strand.
AGTGTTGTGCGATAGCATCAAATTGAAGGAGATCGCGGCGTCGGAAGCTGAAGCAGAATGTACAATGGATTCATTTTGACGCAGGCGTCGTGCTTATCAAGCCACTGCAACCGCAAACACATCTCAACCGTGCTACAGGTCATTATGCCCTCTGCATTTTACTTTCCCTATGGTGTGTGTGTGTGTGTGTGACTCTGTGTGTGTGACTCTGTGTGTGTTTGTGTGTGAGTGCCTGCCTGCTTGTGCAATCTTGTTGGACAACAGAATGTTAAAAGCCCTCATTATCTCTATGCTGACCAGAGTCATGTTGACATGTCAACCCTATTACGTGCTATCAGGGTGCATTGAGGCTCGGGGATTAAACTGTGCTGTTAGGAAAGCGGAGGTACCCGCCCGTGTGGGAAAGCAGGCGAGTGCAAGTTTGGAGACGTGAAAGGTGAGTGTGTGAACGATGTGTAAGACGGGTAATAAGAATGAAACCAAAATCCCCCTCGATGTTGCTATTTGCAGCATCCTTGACTGCCTACACCCTTGATCTGTAAGACAAGCTGCCCACCAGACACGTGTTTGGCTGAAGTCTACACAGAGTACAGTTGGCGTCTCTTCTCTTCTCTTCTCTTCTCTTCTCTTCTCTTCTCTTCTCTTCTCTTCTCTTCTCTTCTCTTCTCTTCTCTTCTCTTCTCTTCTCTTCTCTTCTCTTCTCTTCTCTTCTCTTCTCTTCTCTTCTCTTCTCTCTCTTCTCTTCTCCTCTCCACAGGTAACATGTATACAATCATCTATATAATAAACATATATCGCGCCCAGCCTGTACGTGCAAAGGAGGGGGAAACAATTGCAATCAGATGAGACTGTACGTGCACATGAAATAAAACCACGCACATCTATAAATACAGAGACTATAGTTGGAGCTTGTGTTTGCACACGCTCACACATTCAGACATAGAAACGAACACACAGGAAAGCCCTGTAGTGACTCAATGCCACAATAATTTAGGTTCAGAACGGCAACGGACCACTCGTGACTCAGACTTTCCATTGAGCCTCCGACTCTCCCGTTGCAACTTTGCGTGAGTGTGCACAGGTGTGTGTTTTGTATGTGTTTGTACAGTGTGTATAGCATGTCTGCCGTTGTTCATATAACCACGGATGTGCACGCTCTGGGGCTTCACCAGCAAAAGTAGATCAGTCTCACTTGCTATTGTTTTTTCCTTCCAGCCCAACTGACGCTGTGCATGCTGTGTTTACACACCATGTATGTAAGAGCTTGCTCACGGCTGCAGGGAGCACAGGTCAGGATAAAGCATCCGAGAAGCATACGGCGGAGTTTTAGAAGAGAAATCTCTATTCTGACCCCTTGACAGATCTTCAGCTTTCATGCTCATGCCATCATGCGGCACCTAGCTGCAACCACCAGAACATTAAATGAATTCTCAACTGTGCCTGCACAACAAGCAACTTCAAAGTGCAGCAGTGCTTTAGCTGAGAGTTCTTGGCTCAGACATCAAACGTGGTATCACTGTAACTTTGCCACAGATGAAAAGGACAGGATTCCCTACTTTTTTTTTTTTTTTTTTTTTGCTTAATACCTGGAGAAAGTATCCCAAAATCAAGCCTTTGATATGGCTCCGACAGCAAACGAGACCAGCCACCATGAAGTCTCACTCAGAACGAGAAGAAGCATGTCGACCAATCACGTGAGTAACGTGACCATAACGTGACCATATCACACAAACTGAAACTTTACAGTACGACCCCCAGATGTGACTTGAAATCATTGTGATGCACCGTTATTGATCTGCCGCGTTCCCTCAGCCTCAGTCAGACTGAAAGTGAGGAGAATTTCTGACTGATTGAAGCTTCAACGTCGTACATCCGCAGAGTGAGATCGCTCCTTTGAAGTGTGCAGTCGCGCCATGGTCTGGTGGTTCTGGACTGCTGTGTCACATGGTTCCTGCCGGCCAGGTCACGTGGAAGCGCATTCTCCTTACTGGAAGACAGGAAGCACTGGTCTGTGGTGTCTCACATGCCTCACATGTCTCTCTGAGATGCTAGCGGGCTCATTTATAATGCATTAATGGACAGGGCCACAGGAAAGCCGGTCTCTGATGGGGTGGAGTGTGTGTGGGGGGGGGGGGTACCAGAGCACTTCCATTCATCATAGCTGGATGCAACTCACAGCAGACAGACCTATGATGTAGCTACTTGACTCTTGTCCGCAGCACAGCGGCAATCAATAATTCTGTAAGCATTAAGAAAACTACAAATGTAGCTACAGAGAAAATGATCGAGCTTTGCCATGTGTCCACCCCTCCACGCATTAATCTTCATTTTCTTCCTAGAATTTTTAGAAAAAAATAATTTTGCGGGGGGGGTGGACACACCCCGTCTTCTGACAGAGTTCTGATGTAAAGTTTTTCAGATTTTACCTCAGCCCCGAGCTCTCGCAGCCCGCTGTCTTGGCAGTGTTGCGTCTTTTGTCTCTTGTTGTGGCTATCATCCGAAACATGATGCAAGGCAGGGCGGTGAGTGAGAAACATGTGGCTGGTGGCTGGGCTCTGCCCGGGGAGAGGGACCTCACCTTGATTGTTGCTGACGCTGGGCTGCCTTCACTCCGGGCTTCGCTCAGGCGACAAGCTGCGGCTCGGAGAAGTTCGCAGGCACATGACGATACGGCCTTGAACTGCGAAGACGGCCGAGATGTCCCGTGATTTCAAAAGAAAAACGCACGGGTGCGCACAGCGCGTGCAACCTTCAGCAACAAATTACTGCCACGGTGACACAAAGACAGAAGGCAGATGTTTTTGAAGATCAAACTGGGGCTTCATCTTCAAAGTGCGTGGAGCCCCCCCGACACGAGTGAGATGAAGTTCAGCCGATGTTGTGCGCGCAAAATTAACAGTCACACTAATTACCACGTTCTTTCTAATATCAGCCCCAGCGACTCGCAGGAATTTGGCCCCGCTTTATTTCGAGGCTGTCTTTAGCACCTGGATGCTAATTGATTCTTTTCTTGGAAGCCATGCCAGGTTCACTCCTCCGACGCAGACGGGCAGAGGCAGGACGTGAACGGGCTCTCAGTACTTCGGCGCAGAGAGGTTAAACTGATTCTCCTTTCGCTAATTCAATCTCATAAAGGTCGGGACGACGTATGCGTGCATGCTCTGAATTGGGTGCACCTATCTTTCAGAGATGTGGGCGTACGACGTGGGTGGGAAGTGTGGTTACTGGGCGCAAAATGTTGGCCTCCGGTGTATGTGTTTATTTTTTTATTCCCCCACCCCCCCACCACCACCAGCACCAGCAAAACTCTCATAGAGGCAATTATCATCATAACCACAGCATTTCCGGCTGTCAGTCTTCAGCGCCATTTCTGCTGGGGTCATCCTTCTGAGCATGCCGGAGTGAAATAAAGTGGCGAAGGGGTCATCCTTCTGAGCATGCCGGAGTGAAATAAAGTGGCGAAGAAACAGCAACAACATTCAATTCTTCACTTCCCAATAGTGAGCATGTGCTGCATCTTTTTTTTTTATATATATATTTGTTTTTCGCACATCCACTTTCCCTGCTCAAATGTTTGGAAACTCAGTCACTCTCAGGAGAGACATTAACACCAGCCTTGACTTATTAGCAGCATAGTTCAAGGGTTAACGCTAATGCATTGGCCCCCGGGGGTTACTGCTTCGCAACAGCAAATTATCTCAGGAGTTCATGATCTATGCTTTCATAATGACATGATGAGGGTTCATTGCCACACACATGAAGAATCGCTGCATGTATGCAGGCTCACGTAGACACACAGCCAGAGCATCTGCGGCTGTGCGTGCATGTGCGGTAAATACAGTAGATGCGGGTTACAGAGAGTGACACAGTGAAAGCACATTAAAACTCCTGCTCCAATAAAATATATGACAGATGAGTTCAGCCAGAGCAAAGATGCAACTATTTTCTTTTCAAGAAATAAAAAATATAATTAAAAAAAGGAATATGTGAAGCCTTTTTAAAAAAAGATTTTTTTTTTTAATTTTTAAAGGAATAAATATTAGATACATTTTAGAACGGAATGTGGTGTAAATGTGATCAACATTAAAATATGGAACCAAAACAAGATGTAATTCAAAACTACAAGTGCAACAGATAGCAAGACCTTTGGCCTCCCCAGCTCCCCCCGAGCACTGCTCTGCCTGCTACCAATGGGTCAATTCGGGAAGGAATTTCCTCTCTGGGGATTATTACAGTGCTCCAAAATAAAGCAAGAAAAAACCCCATTAAAAACAGAAAATATATATAGGGACACAAAACCCAGATGTTCACCTTTAAAGTAAAACCAAGCACAACTAAAGCTATTCATTGCCTATAGATCTAGACAACATTAAACAACCAAGTCTTTTAATAATGAAATTAGATAATTAGATTAAAATGGATACTTAGACTGACACAAACCACAAGCCACATGTTATTTCGGAGATAACAGCATTGACAATCGCTCTCCTAATGAACGTTTATTTGTCTGGTTTCATACTCAGTAGAAGGTGGGACTGCATGGAACAGAGGGATGGGGCAATCCCTCCCAGCTTTTGAATGAACGGCGTGTGTTTGTAAGGAAAAGGACAGCTTTTAATTGTTTCAAGGTCAGCTTTGAAGATCAGCCATTAAATATGAGTGACCCCCCCCCCCCCCCCCCTACCACCACCACCACCAATGTCCGTTTTACTGAGGCGGAGACCTTAATAAAAAACCCAATTTGTTGTGAACATGAAACTTATTAAATATTAAATTCTAACTTCTGATCTGCTTTGCATATTTTCTGCTAATTACAGCACGGGAGGAAATGTCTCCTTTGCATATTTGAAGGAACAAGAGAGCAAGAAAGTGAAAGAGGGAGACAAAGAAGGAGGGAAAAATAAAAGGAAGATTACATGGTGCAGGCCTCTGTAATGAGATTGTCGCCATATATTCCAACAAACCTTAATACCTCTCTGCAGTGTTTGAAGATTGTGCTTCCATTTGGGCCAGCCTGGATGGGCTGATTAATCACTTTCTAATCAAGATGCCTCTGTGAATAATTCACCCCCTCAACGTTTTCTGAAGCACCGGGGTGACACACTTCTTAAATTTATCTAGTCTCACTTCCTCCATTTCCAATATTCATCATAGAGACAGACAACTAAATGTTTGATTTTGTTACAGTGTTGCTGTGGTTGATATACTGCAATGCAGTAAAAGATGGCCAATAGCCAACAAGTGACAGAATTGTACAAACCGCTCATCCTTTGAAAGAAAATAACAGCAGTTTCTATATGACATCATATTCTGGACCAATTTCTTTCCTTGCAGCTGCAGAACACAAATCTTCCAGCCTCTACATGAGTTTATGCACTATTACTTCGCATTTACTCTGACTTCTTTCAAGGCAAATTGGCCACTGACAGGTGGCCCGAGAGCACAGTTTGCATGCACTTTACATAGATTTACATTAGCTGGCATTGAAAAATTGTCTATACGGTTGCACTCACTGAGTGATTTGCATGTTATGTTTGATTTTCTTTGCCAGGGCTTTATTACAATACTGATATAAGTGGTTTCTCTATAGTTGCAGCGTATTGTTAGGGGGGGTGGGATTGTCGCAGAAAAAAAAAGTTTTCATTGTCCTTTGCTGGAAACCTCTTTACTTAAACTCATATGTGATTTTTAGGTGCAACAACTTAATTGAACAAATTTAAAGACATTTTTTAAAACAATAAACAAATTGAAGCTTTTAATTTTGCTTCATCGTTACACACCATTAAAAGTATAAAATCAAGATTTATACACAACTCAATATATTGTATATATTGAGTTGTGTATTGTAAGAGTGCAATGTACAGAGTTCTCTTTGTCTTCCAGCACCATGTCGCAGTCATCTTTATATCTTTATGCACCAAAGCTATGACCATCAGGCACAGTATGACCATATTTTAAATAACTTCTCATCAGTGTCATTGTCCAGATGGCCGGTGCAATGTGGCTAATGCAGGAAAACTACATGCATTTTGAAACCAACCCCCCCCCCCCCCCAAAATTGCCTTTTCACAAATTCTTTCTCTGAATATGTGTAAATTGTTGGCACCAAGAGAGAGATTGATTCTAAAAATAAAAAAATATTTTTAGCTCCACTTCTTTCTCGTGCAGATGTACATAACCTTTTTTTTTTTCAGATTTATCCTTTTTCCCTTGTTATTGCATTCCACACGTTTCAAATCCAGCCCGACTTTATTTGGTTATGAACGTTAGTCTGATTCTGCAGCCTGGATGAACATCTAACAGCTAACAGAGCTTTTCACCACCATCCACTTGCCTCAGGTCACTCTCTCACATCACACAACTCCTGAAGAAGAAAGACCGTCTTCTTTTTTTTTTTTTTTTTTTAACCCCCTTACACTGTTCTCTTATTCTGTCTGGCTCTCTCTGTCGTCACCGATTATTCATCCAGGAGCAAAAAGTCAAGAGTTTATCTCTGTCTTCTTCACTGTAGCTCTATGGCTGTGTCAATCTGCCCCCACCTCCTCCTCCACCCACCCCTTCTCTTATCATCTCACCTCTCCACCAGACTGGAATTGGAAAGGAGGCAAATTTATGATACTTGCAGAGAATTTTTTTTTTTTTTTCCAGGGGAAAGCTAAGAAGAAAGTGGCATAGAACGGTCCGCCAGCCTTCCAGTGCATACAGATATTTGGGGGGAATTTATGCAGAGTCGGAGAGAGAGGGCTGCACGGTAGTGCAGTGGTCAGTCTGCATGTTCTCCCTGGACGTTCGTAGCTATTCTGCTAGTAATCATACGTCCTTTCACAGTGTAAAAACTGTTGACAAATACTACATCCTGAGATTGTACCCTATGCATGATCTCTTTGAATGCTTCCATGTCCTCCCATGACTCAAAATAAAATGTATTATACTCCAAATTCAATCAAAATTTTGAGGGGGGGGTCAGGTATGTTAAGCATACAATGAATTTGTTTTGGGATTCTTTGCTCAGCATTAATTAAAAGCAAACCAAAAAAAATACTCATTCATTTATAGATATAAGTACATAGCCATAATTAATAACAAACAAGAAAAAAGATCAAGTGACATATTTCCAGATATATCATATATTAGAAATGTAGATGGGCGTGTGTCCCCGTGATAGGCTGCTGACCTGCCCATGGTGTTTTCTCAGTGGAAAAATAGGTGTAGAAGATGGATGGATAAATGGGCGGATGACTGAAGAGGGAGAAGACACCGACAGGAGCAGCTTGTTTGCAGCACTTCGTCTCAAGGAAACGACAAGGAGGGGTCACATCAGCGTTGGCATGTCGCGTTCATGATTTATGAAGGAGTTACAAGATTGAAATTAGAAGCCTCGGCATCAAACCCCCCCCATCGCCTTCATCATTCGCCATCTTATCAGCTTCGAGCTGAGCGAGAGTCTTTTGCATACTTCCAGCGGGTTTTCCATGTGGGCCACATTATTGTCACCTTGCTGAATTGCATTACAGAAAGTGAGAAAAGGAGGAGAGGGAGAGAGAGAGAGAGAGAGAGAGAGAGTGAGATGGATTCCTGACCGGAGTGGTTTCAATCTGCACAAAGAGGGAGTTTCTGTCCTGCCCTCTCAGGAATTAGCCTTCAGACTCCGGCAAGCTTTTGTCTTAAGACACAATTCGCTCTCGCTTCAATTTCACCACAGAACCGATTCATCATGGTTCAATCTGATCCGAGCCTTGGGGTACACTTGCACTATTTCATGAACTAATTAACAGCTAAACTTGCTGCTTTAGCCAAAAAAAAATGTAAAAGCTCGTAATGCACTTTGAATATTGGTGAGAAAAACTGTAATGTGGTAGAGTTCTTTTTTTTTTCTTCTCCTCCTCCCAGCTTCTGAATTCATGTGGGATGTCGGCCTAATTTTGGCAAAAACCGAGTCAGCATATCACTGTGTGAATGCATGCCCAGACTTTTATTAGGACATTGTTTCATCTTGGAGTGTGAAGCGTGGCGTCTGAACATGCAGATAGTTTAGCATCTGTTGGTCCAGGTTTTTTCCAGGGTTGAGGTCACCGTTTCTCTTTTGCCTTTTTTTTTTTTTCTGTTTCAATGACATAAAAAAAGGTAATAACAATAAAGAAAGAGCTCATCTCTACTCACGTCTTCTAAACTCCAGGGTTACTTAAATTCAAGAACAAAATGAACGGCTCAGCAGAAGGTATTTGAAGATAATCTGACTCTAAAATAATAAAATACAAAAAAAATAATAATAATACAAAAAACAAAGTCCGTTTCCTGTGACTTCCAAGCCAAATATTTAGTATGTATAATGCAATACAATGTTTTAGCATGTAGTAATATGTGACAAATAAGAGTGGATGGACAAAGTTACCTGTGGGTGAATGCCTGCGTTTAATGATGTAGCGTTGACATGACAACAAAAAACAGCCACACATAAATATGCAGATAAATGACAAGAAACATTCTGATCATCCATGTAGACCAACACATAAATGATACTACGATTCTCTACCTATGGAAATGTGCTGTTTTTGTATCTAGTAAACCATGTATGCTGAACTAATGACTGCTAATGTAACCCACTCGTGAACATCTAAGCTTTTACTTAAAGGAGAAAAAAAAGGCCTTAAGAGGCATTAAGGAACATCACATGATCACATCTTGCATTTATCTGTTTTAATAAGTAATGCTAAGTGATACCGTAATACAAGGATTCGGAGATATACTCTATGATGACAGCAGTGTTGTAAGACTGGCATCACTTCTGGGTCCCTGAGCAAAACCCTGAGCCTTTATTACTTAATAAAGCGTTTGAATTGAACCAACCACTGATTACATTGATAACACACTATTTCATTTTAATGTCATTTACGTCTCACAGTGAGATGAACAGTGCATTGACCTGTTAGTGGCGAGAACAAGTACTCACTGCTCTTTCGCAGTGTTTCTCAGCTCAGTGCAGCCTGCAAACTTAACATCCAACAGAAAAGACCACTGCTTTTTAAACTTGCCTTGTTTCTGCAGTTTGTGAGCTGTTTTAGTCTTTTTTTGGGGGGGAAATATTTTGAGGTGTTGTTTGTGATGGTCCTAATAAAAGTATGACCAGATGCATCCGTGAGTTTGTTCTAGCTGTCATTTGAAGTTCTTTTAGGTTCAATAAAACAATCTGTGTTTCACATTTTAACAATGTGGGCACTTTAGATCAAAGAGAGGAAAAAAACAGGCTTTGAATTTTGAAGTGTCGTGAGTATTTTTTTTCTTTAGGTATCCTATTTTGTCCAAAAACAAGTGTCTGAGTTTAATGTTTGACTATATTTTGCTTTTGTGTGGGTTTATCTGTCTCTATGTGTTGGGCCCTGTGATGGACGACTTTCCAGTGTGTAGTAGATTGGATTAACTGCTGGATAAAGTGTGTAGAGAAGACGGATGGATCATTTGTTGGAAAGGTAATCCATTCAGGTCTTCATTTATACAAACACCTTTAGAGCATCCCATTATCGGACTAATCCTTTTAATCCTGGTCATAAATCGTAAGAGAAGTGGGACACTCAAAAATACAAAGTCAGAAATAGAAACTGCTGTAAAACGTGAACTAACTGTTGTTTTTAATTCTGCAGGATTTTCAGATGTATTTGTGCGAGGAGCACTGAGCCACAGCTTTTTTTTTTTTTTTTTTGGGGGACTGTGGAAAATACATTTACATCCTCGGAGTGCATTTCTGTTCACAGGGTGTTATGTGGGATAGTGCTGGAGTGGCTATATTTGCAGCGCCGTAATGCATATAATCAATAGAAACTGGCTGAAAATCACAGTGATCAGAGCATGAAAGCCGTGAGTGGCAGAGAGCAGAGAGCCGCAGAAACATACATACGACAGGCCCGCCAGCCGCAAAGATGCAGAGCGAGAGAGAGAGAAATGGCAGCATCAGCAGCAACAGCATACACAGACGCACTGTAGCCATTCATTCACATGGCTGAAAAGCAGCTTCAAACAGACTGTGAAATTCATCTCGGCTCCAGAGTCTGGGAAAAAAAAGGGGGGGGGACACAAAAAGACAAAGGGAAAGAAATCGAGGAGAGACAAAGGAGCTGAGAGAGTTTGACTGATAAAAAAAACCAAACAAACAAGGGGGGGGGGGGGGGGGGGGTGCTGTCACCAGCCTCAGCTGGAGTTATTGATGTTCAATTGACTTTGGAACATCTGCAGGCCCATTTGGTCTTGTTAATTATACAGCACTAATTTAACTGGTGCTGCACATGCTGGCAGAGACGCGGGTGGGGGCGGCTGGTGAACTGTGGAGCGCCGCGGCCCAACTTCGTCTTCAACTCCCCCTCAACCTGCCCGACGACGACGACGACGACGCTCTCAGCTCCTGCACGTCTCCATGGTAATTATGGTGCCTCTTGCGTGGTTAACTGCTCCGGTGCCTGCCTATTATCTACCTACTGACGGGGGGAATCCACCATTAATATGTTGTCTTGCAGCTTGGATGATGCAGAGCATTTGTGCACTAAATAGTGTGAAGGCGCTGCATGGGCAATTAAGTGGCGAGACCTCAAATGACCTCTGCAAGTTTCAACATTTTTTTTTTTTTTCAAAAGATTTAAATCCCAAAGTTCACGACGTGTATAACTTGCATGGTTTTAAATGGGAGATGCCAGGCTGCACAGCAGTGTGGTGTCTCGGCACAGTTTTTTTTTTTTTTTTTTTACAATATCCAGAGTTTTAACGAAGCTCTTAACCACCCCTGTCCAGAGTGCAGCTGCATTCAGTCAGCCTTCATTTCGCCTCCCTCTTTAAATAAACACACCGTCACGCATAATCAGCGAGGCCCTGTGATCCACAGGTAGATCACCTGATGCAAGTAAACTTTATGTCACTTCCATAAATGTTATTTTGCACACTGTACTGAATTAATCACATGTATTGTTTCTCGGAAATATGTCACATTTGAAAGTGTCTCGCATCACCCAGATCGCAAACAACACAAAGCGTCCCCGCCGCAACTGTGTGTCGAATTGAATGATGAAATCTGAATCCAAACGATATCGCGTCCATCGAGAGAAACGTGGCGGGCATCCTGATCGGTTATATAAGGAGAGCATACAGGCAGAGAGAGTGCAAGTGCATCGCGCGCACACACACACACACACACACACACACACACACACACACACAAACACACACTTGCACAGACCCTAGAGGCCTGTGTTTGCCTTTCCTGTAATCTGAGCTTCCGTTCTCTGAAGAATGATGTAACTGAATGCCAGCCCTGAACCACGTAGGAGAGCCAGCCAGACAGACACTGTGAAACGTGTGTGTGTGTGTGTGTGTGTGTGTGTGTGTGTGTGTGTGTGTGTGTGTGTGTGTGTGTGTGTTTGCCTGCACCCTTTATATCTGTTTGCCCTGCTTGTATTACTATTTACTGCTAATTACAAAAGAATGTCATACACTGAAGTTGTTGTTTTTTTAAGCTGCATCCTCTCTTCTGATAGTTTTTTTGTTGTTGTTGTTGTTGTGCGGCTGCAGTAAACATGATCTTTTATTGCATCACGTTGCCCTGCAGATACTTTTACAAGGTCAGCAAGATGTGGCAGTAGGCCAAAACACACATAACTTCTGCAACACTAAATCTTTCACTGGTTAGTGGACCATATATATATGTTTATACTAGTGTTTTGGGAGCCGGTCGTGCAGTTTGAACCATGCATCGAGGGCGGGGATCTTAAAGCTGACGTCTGAATGAATGACAAAAGGCCTGTAAACTCTCTTTTCACTTCCTTCCAGCAGTCGACAGTGAATCCTCACTGCTAAACTGTAATGAGTCACCATGCAGGGCTCCCCTCCAGCACAATCACAATCCCCCTCCCGCTGCACTCTGCTTCAGCATCACCTGCAGGAGGTTTAATTCTACACATTCTTTTACCCCCCCCCCCAAATGGCTTTCACACCTCACAAACTCACCTCAACTCTCAATAAAAGCGAATCTGGAGGAAGTGGAAGAAGGAAATGACCCTATGGGATTGGCAAAGAGTCAAGCTAACAAAAAGAAATATATGCTCGGTGGCTTATAGTTTAACTGTCTACCCTGTTGCAACACAAGCATGTTGTGCAAAAGAAAGGGTCTCATTCATTTTCCTGGTGGTGAAATAGGTCAGGGGTTTCTTTACTTTGTAACACTGCACTTGATGCTAAGGGGGCTGCCGTGTGTGCGTGTGTGTGTGTGCGCGCGCGCTTGTTTTCCTCTCCATGTGACCCATTTGCCGATCGACCACAGTGTTCCCCACTCTGCTGGGGTTTCCATGCCAACGCAGCCAGTGGCAAGACAAAAGATGAGGACTCACTTGGTCTTGATCAAAGAGAGCTCTGTTTCTGTCTGGTGCTCGTGCTATCGAGTGCGTTCGGAAACAGGCTGCGTACGTGGAGACATGTTAAAAACAACAACAACAACAACAAAAAAAGTGCTGCAAAGAAAAGTGGTTTCAAATTCACCTCGACAGCTTTTAAGGGACACATGACTTTAAAACACCATTTATGCTCTATATACTAAATTAGCTGGACGATTCATGCTGGCACCACTAATCATGAAGTGGATTTGAAATATAATCCCAATCCTAAAGAAATCATTTGTGACATCCTGCAATAGAAGCTGACTGACAACATGTTGAATGCTCTCATGTTTACATTTTATTTTCATTCAAGTGTATTTGGGATTCGATTGCAGCAACAAGTTTCGACAGACATGTGCATCAGATGTGTTGTTTTTGCTTGTTATGGGATAAAGTTTGATGAAGTTTGTGCTTGGATGCCACGTTATAGATTAACATGTTAATATATGAGACTTTTAGTAACTGATTACTCCTGTGGACTTGACAACCCTGTCGAAGTTAGAGAAGTTCCTTCTTTACTGAGCCGTTGTTTGTCTTCTTCCAAAATGCGGGAAATGTAATCTTAGCCTCTAATTAAACAGTAGTTTACAATTATAAGGGCTCTCTGTTGCCGTCTGGAAGACGAAGGTGGTTTATTCCAGTTGATTCCATCATTCATTCGTATCTCTCTCGAAGCAGTGTTGTGGTGAGTTTCAGCATGACTGACGTTGAAAATACCCGACTGGAATGATCACTGATTAACTCAATCAGACCAAATTTAATGTGTGCGTGCCACCATTTGACCTCAAACTAACTTCCGCTGAGCTGCATCTGTGAAACAATCATTAGACTGACCCACACAGAGCGGATAGCTCAGCTAATGTGTTTTTAAAGTGCGCTATAAATAAAGTTGTGACTATAGGCACACTATTAAGACGGCCTAAAAACCACAGGCAATTATACGTAATGGGAAAAAAAAAAGTTTCTTTTCAAACTAATTAGACAATGTTTTGTTTGAGTAAAGTAACTTTTTGAGTGAGTAACTGGGACTGTAACTTGCCCCAAAGTGGTTCCAGCACACACAGAGTCGTGTCTGTTTGTTATGCTGTGGTAGATCACAGTCAATCCAGGATTTTTAGAGCCTGACGGCATTTCAAGGATATTATTCACAGACACATTTTTAAAGTATCATGATGTGAAACATGTTCAAACCTACAATATCGTCCGACAAGGACTGAAGAAGTCCTTCACCTTTACTTATGTATGATCCAAACATATCCCAGATACCCTTTTCTATAAAGTTGTCTATAAAGCTTTATACGTAGTCCTATTAATGCCCACCTTGTCTTTTACTGTTGAAAGAAGTTCTTTCGGAAACATTTTTCCTTCACAGCTTCAGGATGTATTTGTGCCACTTTTACATCAGTTTTTCACATTCATCCCCAACAATACGGCTCCAGATGGCAGCATAACTCGCACTCTGGAAGGCCTTAGAGCCCTGTCCGACGAAATGAAAGAAAATTCTGGTGTCGATCCATGGGTTGACGATTTGATGGAGCAATGGTTTGACAAGTGGCGGTCGTTTGCGATGTCAATATTTACTTCTATTGCAGTCTTTTTCGCCATTCCTACCACCTGTGGGTGCTGCTGCATCCGTTGCATTGGATCTCTGTGTAACTGTGTAATAGTTGCGGCGATAGAAAAGAAACCGATGCCCCCGCCCTACCAGATGTCTCAATTGGAAAACCCAACCTACCAAGAACCCCTTCTCTCTGAACCGGATGACATTATGGAAGATGTAGCATAGTCTTCGAGGTGCCCAAAGCTCCCCGATTATGAAGACGTGGAATTCATGGCAAAATAGGAGGAATTCCAACACCAGAAAAGATCATAAATGATAATTATGATGAAGACTATGTTTAATGCACCCAAATAGCCTTCGATAAACTACTGTACAATATTTAAATTGCTTCACGGCTGTACATTATTGTACTGTAATTTATTGAGCTAAAACAAATAGTTTCACATTGAAGTTAAAACAGGAAAAGAAACAAAAAATATAATTCAGATTGAAATGAATGGCTAAATATCGCACTCTGCAAATATAAAGAGCAGAGGATGCGCTCCTATCAGGAGCTGCCCAGTGAAAACACAATCAATAAATCCAAGTCCACATCTCACACAGAATACAAAATACAATGTTGACAAGACCAGGATGTAAACATCAGCTGCTCATCAAAATGCCAAAAACAACACCCAAAGACTGTGTTTACATGCAGATTTCCCTGTGTGTAATTAATACTCATTGTCATTCATAGAAAAATATTCACTGTTGCACTCTTTTTTTTTATTATTATTTATTTACACAACTGATTGCTTATATTCTGCATTTTGAAATGTAGTTACAAAATGATCCTTTGTTTCCACTGGCAATGTTGTTTGCAGAAAATTAATAGTCTGAGCTACTGCGGTGAGGCAGGAGTATCACTCTTCCCAAATGAAAGCAGTTCCCTGAGCTGCTGCATCTGAACCGAGCGGTGATGAGTAAAACTGAAGTCGCGCATCTACAACGACAGCAAAGCAATATTTTTTTTTTTTTTTTTTACTGCTCTCCAGGCGTATTACTAAATAAATGCAGCAGCGGCTGTGTTTGCTGACACTTTAAGAGACATTCAATTTGATTATTAGCAAGGAAAGGAAGATAGAGGAGACGAAGATCAAGTGAGAATGAGAAGTACTGGATTGAAAAATGAGATTGGCACATGGGGAAAACAAAGAAAAGACGGGTTGAAAACTGGAGGAGGGAGGAAAAGGCATGAGATGGAAGAACAAAAGAGGGACGGTGAGATGTTTGGAAAGACAGCGAGAGAGAGGGAGTGTAGTTCAGACTTTCAAAGAGATGCAGTGCTTGGCTAATTTGCCAGTGCAGAGACCTCAACCAACCAAAGCCAATTTGTGCAGCTCAAGGTGACCCTCAGGAGAGCAAATCAGTGTGTGAGGGTGTGAGAGGGAGAGAGAGGGAGAGAGAGAGAGAGAGAGAGAGAGAGAGAGAGAGAGACAGAGAGAGACAGAGAGAGACAGAGAGAGACAGAGAGAGAGAGACACCTGGAGAGACACTGTTCCCTTTTTTGATAAATCCTCATCAACACTGCTGTGAACAAACAAGTGCTGCTTTCACCTATCAAAAGGTCTCGGTCTCTCACACACACACACACACACACACACACACACACACACACACACACACACACACACACACACACACACACACACACACACACACACACACACACACACACACACACACACACACACACACACACACACACACACACACACACACACACACACACACACCGTGCATCGTCATCACGGGTGTAAGATAAATGATCACGTCGTTGTCTCTTCCAGATAACTGCCTCATCATCCGCCAGCCATCCCTCCCAGCTGATCAATCATCTTAATGTAAAGCGATAGACTCCGACTGCTTTAACCACAGCCGCACTCATGACAATGATCGCTTATTATAGCTCCTGTGAACGCCTCCTGCGAACACTATCGCGTACAAAATGTAACCATAACACAGCTTAAGGCTGCGGAGGCACTTAATACTGGATGAATGGTCACTGTTTAAAGGCATGAAGTTGTTGACATTTATCATGATGCTTTATGGTCCTGGCCTCAGTCGGCCGGAAACATCAACTGACAAAGGGGTTTTCATGAAAGTAACAAAGCCAAAGCGTTCAAAGTAAATCCAAACAATGCAGTTCTGTCAGAAAATCTGAGATGTTCTGCGTGGGGTGCAGAAAATGTGAATCAAACAAAACAAACAAACAAAAAAAACCCTCCTAAAATATGGATTTAGTTTTGATTTCACTGATGGAGATATACTCGTCCACTTCGTACATGAACATCTTCTGCATTCGCTGCAGAACTAACATGCAAAGTCTGAAAGGTTGGATATTAACTCAGAATTTTATGATTTGCAAATCTTACAGGCTCATATTTTATTCATCATGGAACACAAACAAAATCTCAGAAGTAGAAAGTGAGACATTTTTAACATTTCATGAAAAATATGGCCTCAGTTGGAATTTATAAACAGCAATGGATGTCAAAAAGATGGTGTGAGCAACGTCTGAAAGCCTCTGTGTGTGTGTGTGTGTGTGTGTGTGTGTGTGTGTGTGTGTGTGTGTGTGTGTGTGTGTGTGTGTGTGTGTGTGTGTGTGTGTGTGTGTGTGTGTGTGTGTGTGTGTGTGTGTGTGTTGCCGAGTGCCTACAGATAAAGGCACCATCAATGCTGACAAGTGTACGGGGGTCTCAGATGAACATATGCTCCCATCCCAACAAAGGATTTTCAGAGAAATCCTTGTTACTTCAGCAAGATAATCCTCGAGAGTATAAAGCGTCTGGACCATAGACAAGGAGAACGAACGCAGTCCGGTTCAACAAAATAATAAGAAGAGTTTGGAGTTCCTCATTTCCCATACATTTACATATCTTTGGTCAAAGAAGAGCAAAAACAAGGCTGTCCCAACATTTTTCAGGCTGAAAAATTAATGTGAACTATCATCTTCCGCAACAAAGAATAATTTTGATATAATATTGTCTATGGGCACACGGTCCACCGGTTTTGTCGTCGCTACCAGTCTTTGCTTCATAGTTTTGTGCAGTGTTTACATGTTCCCCACTGTGTGTGCTTGGGTGTTGTTTGCATTCTCCCAGTCCAGAAGCATAGATTTAAGGTCAACAGATAACTACAACCTGTCCAGGGTGCACTGCATCTTCTCCCATTGTTGTCTGCGATTGGCTCTGTAAGCCCTGGTATGGATAAACTGATAAAGCAGATGGGTGGTTATTGCCTAGCAACCAAATGTTCTGCAGATATTAACTCCATCTAGTGTGATTCAGTCTATTAAGAGAGGAAAATGCAGACGGCGCTAATGCTGGTGGATGGAATGGTTAATACCGCGATGGCAAAAGTTAGCAACAATTGATAACTATGATTCTATTGTTTCATAGTTTAATTGGCCATTTGCTTTTTGTATTTGTCGCCACAGCAAATCATTTCAACTGGCAGTGTAGCAATGGCTAGTTTTTACACTGGATGGCCTTCCTGCTGCAGCCAGGATTCAGCTACAGACTACTGAAGTGGTGAAACCATTGACATTGCACACAAATACAGAAGCAACGATTTTGCTTTTATTCACCCACTTTTCATGAGTCGAACTCAAAGATGTAAGACTTTTCCTCTACGTACACAAAAGGCCTATTTCTCTCAAATATCATTCACAAATGTGTCTGTGTTAGTGAGCACATCTGCTTTGCGGAGATAATCCATCCACCTCACAAGTGTGGCATATCAAGATGATTGTTGCACAGGTGGGTCTTAGGCCAAGTTTACACATACCTGGGTATCTGAATAAAACTGTGATATTTCTCTGCGTTTGAGGCCGCGCATTTACACATAAACGCAACTGCGACTCACTACAAAGCATGATTCATGAAAACTCCGGCCACAGTGGGGATCGGAAATCTGTGTTTCTGTTTGCATCTAAATGGGGGTAGGCGGATATTTATGTCACAATTCGTGACATCCTGTTTTTTTTCCAGGTTTCTGATCGCTATCATGGCTTCATGCTTCTTGCAACATTGCCCCCTACAGGTTTGGCATGCTCATAGCAGCTCTAACCAGCTATATATGTAGATCAGTATCTATCTATCTATCGATCTATCTATCTATCTATCTATCTCAGAGTTTATCAGTGATGTTGCTCTTGTTACATAATTTGAATAAGTTATAAAACTTAGTTTATGTACACAAATTATATGACTCACATGCTCATACGCTCCCTGTCTCATGTGACCAGGATGTGTGACTCCTGGCTGAAAGTTACACACTTGTTGGATCCAGCCACCGCCCTCAATGTGACAATAACTATCACCGCCATAGGTTGTTCAAAACTGCTCATTTGGTGTTGTTTCTTCATCTTTTAGTCAAGGGCAGTCCATCAGAAGGCATAGGCATATCTGACAGGGTGTATTGAATTACAATCTGCACATTAGGGAAGACGCTTGCAAGCTTGTTGCATTATGCCATTCATATTGTGTTTGCGAGCACATAGGAGTGTACGGGATGTGAAATGACGAACACTCTCCTGTATATTGAATTAATGGCATCAACAACTCCCTGCGGCATTTCTCTGATATATGCACATACCAGCTCTCCCTACTCTGAGAGGAGATAAACAAAAACAGCTCAAAGCAGGCGGTCTCACCCATAGGAGACACCTCCATCCACGGACACACTCACTCACGCTGGCTCACATGCAAATGAAATAATGCCTTATGTTTGGCTATGCAGCCACTATTACTTATACATGCACATGAATATGTATATCTGCATATACTATATATTTTATGGAGACAGTATGCACTTAGTATGATACTCGAAGGAACCAAGCATCATTTTGTGTGTGTGTGTGTGTGTGTGTGTGTGTGTGTGTGTGTGTGTGTGTGTGTATTTTGATACAGTGAATCACCAACATTGCCAGTGTTCCTCGGGGTCTCCATCCGGATGACTCATCCCTCATCAAACGGTAGCCTGTCGGAGAATCTGCACACTTTCATTCACATATCCACTCACACTGCCATTAATACAAAAAAATAAACAAAAAAATAAATAAAAATTCGAACACATGCAAGAAGAAACACACAAACGCCCACACTGCCCGAAACACAAAGGACTTTCCTTTTCTGTACTCTGTCAGGGGTGTTTTGTATACGTGTATGGCTCTGCAGGAGAGGGAAGCCCCTGGCAGACAAATGTGACTGCAAGTGTGTGTGTGTGTGTGTGTGTGTGTGTGTGTGTGTGTGTGTGTGTGTGTGTGTGTGTGTGTGTGTGTGTGTGTGTGTGTGTGTGTGTGTGTGTGTGTGTGTGTGTGTGTGTGTGTGTGTGTGTGTATGCATTAAGAGAAAGATCACATGCTCCGTGTGATGAGTCATACACGGGCTGGTGTGCCAGGGAGCGGCTGGCTGACTGGTTGTAAGCAGCTAGGCAGGAAACTCATCAGCTATGCTCCGCCGAGCTCGAGACTCTGGCGAGAATCGCACAACACTCCCCGACTTTCTCGTTAACTGATGTTTGATTTGCACTTGGCCGCAAAGTAGCCACCTTTACATGTTACATGCTGTTCCGTTATGGAAGCAGCCACACACTTTGCAATCAGTGACTTTAACATCCAGTTTCACACCTCATTACTTCATTTAATGCATCAGAAGATGGATACAGATGGTTTAGGAAGGAGGCAGTTGCAAGATGGTAAAATTGTGCATGCGTGCTAATGGCTCAGCCCTTCTCCGCCAGGTCAAGGTCACAGTCAGTTGTTTATCACTGTTTCATTATTTGTTTAATGACTGTAATTCCTGTAGTTGAAAAGATGCCCTTGCCAGAGGATTGTAGGAAGTTGCACGTTTTTAATTTTGCCTTTAACAACCAAGGCAAAAAAGAAAGGAAGGGATGCATTTTCAATGTCAAATATAACAGGGAGAACACAGATAATGCTGAAACTTCAACAAGTAAAGGTGATATATATTTAATATATCAACTAGAATTTGAGTGATACTGAAATTGTGGTTGATTCAGGGAAAACACAAGGCAAACTTTAATCCTCCAAATGATGCCTACTCCCAATGTTACCCGAGTTGAAGCGGCAAAGATATACAGTAAATCCTGAAAATATATTTCTTTCTCAAGAAAATGCCTGTTGTTTCTTTGGCTACCGGATTTCTGCAGCCTTTCACATATTTTCACATGCTAATGCTATATGGCCAGCAATGATGGAGTTAACTTTCATTGCTGCTTTTGTGCAGTTCAGTTGGAGGTTTAATGGTTTTTTAATTTTTATTGTCATTTATGTAGATTGACTTAAGAATGTTGCCAAAAAAAAAGCATTACTTGAAATCACCTTTGTCAATAACCTATGGTAACGCAATTTAATGGGTTGACTCATACAGGGTAAAAGATGAGCTTCTTGTTTATTCACACATGGAATTTCTTGGAATGCACTGAGATTTGAGGCACCTTGAATAATCGCAGCTCAAGCGTTTATCCTCCAGTGCAAGATCCAGGCTGCAGCTTTCTCTTTGTATAAGACCAGAATGATTTCATCCTGACATCATTTCAACACATATAGTGCAGGTGGGCTCTCATTTAAGCACATTACCACACATTTAATGCTTTTACATTTAATCCTGTCAATATAGGCCAATGGGTTGCAAGTGTCACATTTTTCCCCCCCTGCAATATTACATCTGTGTATAGAAAAAGTAAAACATATGGAGACTAATGTAACTGTCTCAGGCTGTCTTCATTACGAAGAATCCACCTCAGGAGAACTTGTGTGTTTTTACCTTTCATCCATAGATCCAAATGTGGAACCTATTGTAGTGATCCATGTGTTATAAATGCTACTTTAAAGATTCAAAGGGAGAGAAGTTAAAAAAAAGGAAGAAAAAAGGTGTGGGGGGGGGGGCATTGTGTGCCTCTGTGTATGTCTGTCCAAGTTAGGAAACGATTGAAGAGATAAGCAGCCAGATCAAGCTGGCAGGAGAGATAAATGGCTTCAAGACAAGTGTGTATGCGTGCGTGCGAGTGTGTCGTTGCACGCATCAGGCATGCGAGCGCACGGAGGGTTGCCAAAAAGAGGGACTTTGATGAAACAGCTGTAGGCGATGGCAGGAGAATGATGAGACAGTGGGTCAATCATCACTTTGTTCTAACTCGCGCCTCGGGGGGAGCACATATGTGATTGTGTGCCTCGCGCGGGCCCTTCCATCCTCACATTGAATGAACATCACCTGGCAAAAAAGAAAAAAAAAAACATCTTTGGAGAACATGGGCCTCGTACCCATCTGTAACCCCCCCCCCGCTGCAGATCAGGCTTCTTCTTACATACTCCTCATGCTCACCTCCTCCCTCTTCATGCCCGGTGCCGGGCTTTACACGAGGCCCGAGATTATGACATCTGGTGGCCTAGATAAGCAGGAAACACACTGAGCACATCGGCTGATCAGTCAGTCGAAAGGACGATTAAAGCGCATAATCTACCTGATACGTAATGAGGGGAAATGGTCGGGATCACAGGGGCAGACAGACGCCAATAGGACCACTCGGAACTGAAGACTGCGCGGCGTGCTGCACATCTGTCATCCTCTCGAACGAAAAGCATCGAACAAAATACTGACATGAGTGCGTGTCCAATATACACACCTGTCTCTGTGTGTATACGAGTACATGTTGATCCATGTGAATTTTGAGATATGGACCTTAAGAAGAAAACCATCCCACAATTCTTTTGTTTTCTAGTGGAGCTTTGTAATGCTGTTGGGTGGACTTTTAACATATTAATAACAGAATGTAGGCATGGTTGTATGCATATATGCAAATGCTGTTACTCTAGGCATAGGTACACATGTATGTTGCGCATGGTGCGTGAGAACATCTTTAAAATATGCAAAAGGATTATGTGTGTGTTGCAGGTTAGTTGACTGTGTGAGTGCATTGTGCCCCCCCCCCACCCCCCACCCCACTTGTTCCAGATGCAAAAGATAATGTGCATGAGTCACTGCCTCGTGGTGTAGAATATCAGTGATCGGAGTGTCCCTGATGAAGAGCAACTGCGGAGAGCGACAGACAGACAAGAGACCCCACGGAAACAGACTGTGACAATGCCGCCTCGTTTCCATGGCGACCGGGCTCTGCCCGTGTCACCGGGAACATAACGTTTTCATCTAATGAGGCAAACTGGATCATTTTGTCCATTTACCTGTGTACCTAGTAGTCCACCCCCCTCCCTCTTGCCTCCCCTGCCTCGTGGCTTTTATCACCGGTGCACACATAGGGAGGCGAGGAGAGGGAGGGAGACAGGAGGGAAGGAGGCAGGGTTATGACTGCAGCTTGTGTATTTACTTTATGCAGTGCTGAGAAGGTAAATTGCTTCTTTGTGCTCTGATGTGAGACTCGCCAGACAAATGCGAAAAAGATTGCCTTCTCTAACTTAGTGATTTGCACCACGGTGGCAAAGTCAAGGTGACCCCGACAACACCTCTTCTGCTAATGCACGCCACGCACACGCACACACGCACACACACGCACACGCACAAACACACGCACAAACACACGCACACGCACGACAGTACAGTGGCAATGTATCCATTTAATGAAGTGTAAACAAACCTGCCATCTGATTTCAATCTAAATGTCTAACGGGGGACACACGCGAAGGCAAATCTCACATTATGAATATATTCCCACGGCGGTAAAGCAGTAATCATCGCCGCACTGTTGGCAGTTAATCTATGAAGCACTCGGAGTACCAGTATCTGTGCGGTTACCATTTGGGACAGCCTGTACTGAACTGTACCGTGTGCATACACAGCACACAGATGGTTTCTTTAGGGAGGTCAAGCGCTCTCTCGCCTTCTATCCCTCACAAAAAGCCTCTTTAAAATGATCATTTATGGACTTTGTTTCCTCAAAAAAAAAGAAAAAAAAATATGTGGCTGTATCACGGACTATCGTGTCCCTGCAGGATTGCTATAAACCTCTTTAATCTCCAATCAACCAAAAAAAGAGTCCCGCCACCAAGATTCTGAGCACAAACTCTAATTACATCCTGCTGTTGCTCACTTAAAATGACTGACAGTTTATATACAGATAAACCCTAGGCAACATATTAATCAAACCTGATTGATGTTTTCTCTTGCCGTTAAAGGTTGTTTACATCAGTGATGTGCAATGCAAATTAGTGGGGGCGGGGGCTCACTCGCATGTGTGAATTTAGCTTCTCCAGGCCTTCATTTTCCACATAAAATGTGTTTTCATTTGCTTAATCCTTCAGACTGAAGAATTCCATTTCCCTAGTAGTTCTCATTGATCTTCCATTATTATTTTACATATGGCCACACAGAACATGTAGCCATAGTAAGACATTGATTTTATGTTAATTTATGATGTCCCTGAAACATTCTACACTTTCATGCAAGTGAACTATTATACTGCTGTGCTATACTTTCAACAATAAGCAATTGATGAAATAGGAAGAATCAGTGAGGATTAAGAACATGGGATTTGTTTTAATACAAAATATAAAAAAATATAATTTGCATGTTTGGAATTAAACATTTTTAATTGTCATGTGAGAGGGAATCACTATTTCCATTCTCTATATGTGTGAAAATGTGTAGCAGAATTGACGAATAAAGCAACTTTGACTTTGAATTTGCTGGATTGTTTGACAGGCCTGATTGATGCCTTTTATTGGCCGATTTTGGTCCACGGGCCTTGTGTTTGACACTCCTGCCTTGTAGGTCTCCAGGTAAAGATGGCCACACATCCCCCGACTTGAATTAATTAAGCCGACTGACGAGAATTACGACTAATATTCCAATATTTGTCAAATATATGTCAAGAGTTTTTGTACTGGATGTTCAGGATTGTAGGCTATAGAATGGCGAGGGGGGGGGGGGGGGGAAAGAAAGTTTGAAGTAAAAACCACACAATGTCACTTCTTATTGTAAACACAGTGTTTGATTCTCTCCCAGATGGCTTTCTCGCTTCATTCCACATAGCCTGACCTCTTCCTCTGCCCTCTGCACCCGTCATCACAGCAAAGCAAAAGAGCACCTTGCCTGGATTTTAGAGACCTCTGCACGGAGTGAGATGGTGGACCAAGATGACTCACACGTCGCTTCAATACAACTGTTGAAGGATCACAGCAGCTCCCAGTGCCACAGAAAGTACAGGCAGGGAAAACACTCACTGTGATTGATAACCTGCACTGGGGAAGTTTATTATATCTCTGCCTAATGACTTTCACACTGCCGTGCAAAAAATGGAAACCAGTTGCAGCCATTAAGATCGGGAGTCCCTTAACACTTCGGCTCCGCTTCTGGAAACTGGCACGCGGGATCATGGAAGCGCTTACGGTTTGTAGTCAACAGGCGGGGGAAAACACCATTTCTTTGCACAATGCTGATGTCCTGCAGTTCGGTTCCAAAGCCTGCAGGTCTATTGGTGGGGGATGATCTCACCATCGTGCCCACGATGAATGCCGGATCATTCAATTATAGACCAGCACAATGAATCATTCTCCTCTCCTCTGTCAATCTCCTCCACACTCAACTCATCCGACACCGCCAAACCACAGAAGATGGCCCTGTTATCTTCATAATATGGATAAACAGTGACAGTTGCTTCAGACAGAGGGCCATTTTGATGGCAGTAGATCAAATGAGAGCTCGTTATGGAAAGAGTGACAAATCAGTGTCTGCAGCGAGGCTTACTGTCAGGGTATAAAAAAAGGACCGCAGTCCTGCTGGGATGCCTGCGCTCGTGCACTAAATTCCTGGCCAGAATGAAATTAGCCAAGGAGAGCTTCGGTCATGTGACCTCGCTCAGCTGACAAAAAAGAGATATTATCTGCTAACATTTCTATTTCTCCGGGTGTGTGTGGGAGAGAGCGGGACATTATTTCCATTTTGTCCTTTCAGCCCGTTTCTATCTCCCTCGCACATTCACATACTTGTCTTGTTCCACAGTAAATGTGTCAGTCATGGGTCTCATTGCTGGAACAGCCTGTCAGATCCCTTCCCTCCCCCCCCCCCATGCTCTTTTTGCTCTCTGCTCTCCATTTTTGGACATTTCTGAAAGGATGTTGCAGGAGAGAAGGGTTTCATGCCGAAAGAAAATGGTGGCTCTCAAAGCAAAGCTGTGTTTCTTGGGATTATTTGGACTTTGTGGTGATCCACAAAGAGCCAAAAGGGAATTGGTCAGCATTCAAGATCTTACTTTAAGGCTTTGGCGATTCCGTAAGTGTTTGCTGTTTTTCACAGAAGTCGCTCAGCGACTTTTCAATTTATGAAAACACTTTCTAACTCAAGATTGATTGCTATGAAGATTAAGCAACATGAAGTCATTAAAAAACAACACGCTGTGAAGGGGAATTGGTTAAATATTACTCTGAGTGCATTTCTAGTTGAAGACTACAGTTGAGCCCATTGACAAGACGGTTTGCCTTCAATTCACATACTGTAGGTATTTTCATGTCTGTGGTCTGCTCTCCGTCTGGGAGACGACCCAAAGAAAATGGACGAAGGCTGTATGGAGGGCACCGACCTTTGGGGAGGAAGCCCCAAAGTTAATATGACACTGTATATTTGACAACCAGTTGCATATTTGAAAAATAATCTGCCTCGAGCAGTTGTGTCAATAAGCTGAACCCGAGCAGCGGGGGTGCAGCATTTCTTGAGAACTATTTGTGGTTTATTTTACTGAGAGTCTCCCTTTTTTTTTCTCCTCTCCACCATTAAAACATCAATCTGGAGCAGCACTGCAGCAATCCCTTTACAAGCTCCTGTCCTCACCAGCACTGGAATTGACTCTGTTCAAGCCCAGATATAACAGCAGGGTGCACAACACACAGAGGGCCATCTTATACGTGCACTGTCGTCATGAGGATTAATTGGGAAAGCTTCCATATGGTTGAAAAAAATTGTTTCGCTGATGAAATGCACAAGCCAATTATCTTCCTTTTTTTTTTTTTTTAGATAACTACATCTATTTTTGAGAAAATCTGGAGGAATTTGTATAAGATGTACCATTGTTGACCAGTAGAGGCACTACAGAGGAGTATGCTCATGTGGAAACACCTGCTTTTTCACTGATCCACCCACTGCAGTAAACCACAAGTGGTAGAGTTTCAGCTCTGTGCTAACAATGGCAGCCGGCTGACGGCTATATATATGTATCCAGTGTAGCTTTAATGATTAGAATGAAAGATGATAACTTTGCAGGTACTTTATGAGAAAACAAATTGATTCAACACATTTTGCGTTACCTTGCGATGTGGCATATGTTTCAGCTTAACGCGACATGTGAAACGTCAAATTGGATCAAACCAATTGTGTGGCCACAAATCACCGGTTTGCCTCGGAGCAATGCTAGTATGCAATTTTGTACAAAAATGTAAAACCAAATACTGTATCCCTAAAATCCCAGACAGCCACTTTAATGGGAAAGGAGGCAACAAAAAATAAACAAACATTACTTACGAACAAGATCTGTTTTCCAGTTGAAAGACTTCAACAAACAGCCTTGTGACTGTGAACGATGCATGCACACAAGAGGATGATAGATGACACACACACACACGCACGCACGCACACACACACACAGGATCAGGGTTTTAATTGGGCAAGACTTTGTTTTCCTCCATTAACTTGCAGATACGAAAGATTCAGTCAGCCAAGGCCCCGGTTATTGCACAAGGCCTGGACCTGTGCCATGTTGCACAACTAGGATAATAGGTGAACCCAGAGGAACAGGGTTAACCTGGCCAGGGCCAGTGCAGCCCGGTGATTGTGACTCCACAGGAGCGTCAGGAACGTTCAGGATCACTTCTTTTTTTATTTATTGTTACTGAGCTGACAGATCGAAGATGGACAAGGTCTCTGCTGTCGATGAATCAAAGCAATCTCTCCTGTTACGTGACGGGTAGCCGGTCAACCCCCGATGAGGTGGACACCGTGTGTGTGCGTGTGTGTGTGTGTGTGTGTGTGTGTGTGTGTGTGTGTGTGTGTGTGTGTGTGTGTGTGTGTGTGTGTAATTGCAAGGCACACAGACCCGCCTGTGCTATCCCACCATGTGTTTCCTGTGTGGGAATGCTTAGAGAAGCATAGTGTGCTTACAGTAAGTGTGTACGTGCGTATGTGTGTGTGTGTGCGTGCGTGTGCGTGTGTGTGTGAGTACGCATGTAAACTTGAGCGCGCACCAGCGAGACAGAAAGGAAGGGAGCGGCAGTGCAGAGAGAGCAGGAGAGCAAAGGAGTATCCAGGGGGGGATCAAACCTAAACCACAGGATATTTCTGACCTTGAGTGTGAGCGTGTAAAAGAGAGACGTTGAGGGGGAAAGAGAGGCGGAAAAGAAAAAGAGGGAAAAGCCGAGAGGAAGGAACAAAGAGATGGAGGGAGAGAAAGAGGGAAGCCGAGTCTTTAGAGGGTAGCTGGAAAACCTCCAGAATCCTGTGCTCAAACCAACCATAAAATTCCAACTGAAGCCACAAACCAGTGCGAGGATGGACGAGGGTGCCTTCTGCCCACAGTGGCTGTAAATGTGTGTGTGTTGTCTGTGGTGTGCACACATTCACCTTGTGTGTGTGGGTTTTTTTTGGGGGGGGGTTTTTGTGTGTGTGTGTGTGTATATGTCTGCCATATGTGATTAAAGGGTCCGAACAGAGGAGGCCAGGAGGCAGACGAGTGATGCAATCCACGGAAGCAAAGGAGAAGACACGAGGGCGGCAGGAAGGAAGGGAGGGAAGAGAGGAAGGAGGAATTGTTGCTTCTGGGGATCCAACTCTCGAGGAATGTGCTGACGGTCATGTCCCACACAGTCGGGGAGAGTGTTGCATTGTGGGTAAACTCTGCGGAGGTGACACCACCTGTTTCAGTGTTGCTGCAGATTGCAAACGGATGAGAAAATCACACATTATAAAGGGATAGACTATGTGAGTCATTATTGTTAATTTTCAAAGGCACAACAATCTTTTTCTTTTTTTTTTTTGGGTCCTGTGCAAACAAGTCTCTCTCACTTTGCAGGGCAAGAGGCCCGAATCCACCCTCACACATGCAGCAGTGGAGATCTATTTCGGTGCAACCTACACAATGTCCACAAGCACCCACACACGCTCGGTGGGTAAGGTGATTGGTAAGCCTGGACAAATAGTCTATTTATGAGCATCGCGAGAGTGGGCAGTCGTCCTTGAGCTCGTTTGTCTGCCGTCTGAAGTGCTAAGTGCTGTATACAGTTACAATAGATAGAACATTCGCAAGGACAAGCGAAGGTGGGGGTGGGGGGGGGGGGGGCGGTCGGGGAGGTGAGGAGAGAGACAGAGGGAGGGAGGGAGAGCGGGAGAGAGGGAGAGGGAGGGCGAGAGTGAGCTGGGAATAGAGATGGTGAGTCAGAGGCCATTTGGAAAGTAATTTCATCTCTGAATGCTGTATATCTTTTCATCAATGAAAGGAAAGTATTTTCCAAACCAGGCAGGCACGAGAAGAAAAACATCTCTGTTCGGTGAAATGGAGCCTATTCAAGAGGGAAGAGGACAGATACCATTCACGAGTTTGTTTTTTTTGGGGGGGGGGTTCTTTGTGCGTTGAATTTGGTTCATGCAGGTGAGGATGTTTGTTGCAGTGCACCGTGGGGGAAGAACCAAAGAACGAGACCACAACAGTCTACAGACCTCTAAGTCTGGCTCTGATGCTAACAACAGTAATCACGACTGCGGCGGGAGAAATCTATGTGCCGGGGGAATCTGGCAATCAGCTATGAAATACTATTTGGTAGGATACAACACTTGAGAGTTGAGGGTGTTGAGGTGGGCGCTCATCGTCTCTCACAGGGATGAGACAACCTGATAATGTTTGCCGGGTTTAATGCATGCACTGTGCAAACTTGCACCGAACACAAACTGTATGTTCGGCAGGTTTTCCCACCAATTTGGCATCGAATGAGTACTTTGGAATCAAATCCTTTGTACACTTTAAACCTGCAGCAGAAATCATGGCAGGTAATCTGATACCTGTTGAGAAATTTCAATTTGGACTCGGTAGACAGACAAAGCACTCCAGGGATCACAGTACAGCTTTGCCTGCTTATAATTGGTGTGAGGCTGCGTTCCCCCACCACAGGCTTCTCATCATTCTTGGCCAAGGAAAAGGCAATTTCCACATTATGGCATTTAGACAGTCTTCTGTAATTTTTTGTGAATCATTGGGTTCTTATGTCCTGGTGTTGCACCGAGGTTTTAGGGCTTCCAGCAGTATTCTTGACAGGCTAAATGTGGTGTGGCATCCAGCCAGTGAAAAAGAAAAAGGAGAATGGTGTTAGGTTCAAGTGTTAGACACGACTATCATAGACCAGTTGTGTGTATCCTGGCAATGCATCCTTGGCCTTGACAGGACTGCACAAACATGCACGATATTTGACTCGCGACCAGATTTCCTCCCTGCATAAATATGGGTGGACATTTGGGTCCGCGTACAAAAACAACTGAAACCACTGTCCACATTTGCATGAAATCAATAAAGTGCACCTCGCTGTCGCAGCACGATCGCGCCACTGACAAAGACATAATTGAAGTGTTTCGAAACACCAGCCGAGGCTCAGGAAATATGGTTCCCGTTACCCGAGTTCCCGACTGGAGGGGAAGTGAAAGACACCGCAAAGAATACAGCGCTGGGCCAAGGTCTGGCATCGGCCGGCGTGGCGATACGGGCGAGCACAGAGAGAAAACCGCGGTTGTTGTTGGACCACCACGGTGTCTACTACTTCCATGTACTGTTTGAGTGTTTACCGTCACTGGTTCAGTTCATCTGCTGGGATTATGAGTCAGAGCTGTTAAGGAGCAGCAGAGAGGTCCTGTGAGGACAACGACAGACTGGCCTACCCTCGCTGCATCCAAATTAAAGTGTTCCAGCACACAAACCGACAGCAGACACAACCATCACCATCAAACCCCTGAATTCAACTCCATTTTTTTTTTTAATTTACAGCATGTGTGCCTTGTAGCTTCAAATTAAACGTGGCCTTGGCGCTGACTTTAGCCTTTCGCCGTTGTTGTTTGTGCGCCGTGGAATGTCAGCATTGGTATTTCGGTATTTTCGGCTGTGTGGAGGAGTCTACTCACAGAAGAGCAAACACGGCGCAAAGTCGGCTGGATGTTTTGTTTGCAGAGCCCATCGCCTTTCAGCAAGCGTTCACACTTCACCTTCGTCACTGACAACCCGATGATGTATCTGTGGGAATATAACTTGTTACTGGAAGGCCTGGCGATCCAGCTGGCTATTAAGCGCACCCCAAACTGGCAACATCTGAAAGCTTGACTTGTGTTACCTCACGTCTTGTGCACCTTTGAATAACACAAAATGCCCCAGGGCCGTGTGAAAAAGCCGACCGACATCACCACAGAAAGTCGAATAAAATGGCAAGTTTCTGAAATGACCGTTTGACCTTTTGTTCTTTCAGCGATGCGTCTCATGTTCATCCCTTCAATTACACATGGAGACCAGCGAATCGGTCTCCCTGCATAGTATTTTCCCTGAAAATGCATCCTGTCGCAACCTCACAAACCGCTAATGATGAACTGAGATGTGTTTGATATTTCCCCTCCATCGAGGCATGAAAAAGATTCGACTGCATTTCTTTTAATACTGTGCAGCGCAAGAAGATTACATTGTGGGCCCAGGTAGTCATAACAGCCTAATATCTTCTTTTATCACTTCAAGTAAAGCTGCACCACAGAGAGCAGTTCTTTAGCTCGCTGAATTGTTCCTGTCGTCAAGAGTCTAACAAAGAACTCCCGCTAACACAAAACATTCTATTAGTTTGCACGTATGTTTTCTAATTACACTAATGTTTATGTCCACATTTTAAAATTAATATCCATGCAAATATGTATAATTGCAATGAGCATTCAGTAACAGGCTATTACCGCTGCAGGTGTTGCACATCTCATGAAGATAAATCAGTTACGATCTGTCATCTGAAATATGTAATCTAAAGACTGGTGTGGTCTCTGCCTGTAGTAGAGGGGTAATGCAATAAAAGGCAGGTGAACACGGTGTTCCAGGTCAGAGCTGGAGTCTGCACAGCCTGGGTCCAGAGAGCAGCATGAGTCACCGGAACACAGCAGATTGCTACCTTGCAGAATTCATTAAGACAAATGTAAGGTATATGGATTTCCTCTGAAAGAGGAGGGGGGAAAATCCTGGCAGCTGGCGAACAGCACCCCAGTGAATCCTCAAGTAGGTTTCCATTCACCTCTGGAATGACAGCACTTTGCAACCCTGCGGATGATATACGGTCTGTTGGGGTGAATGTAAATGAATTAACCTAAATCTTTCATCTTTGTCTTCTTTTGCATTTATTCAAACACATCTGCTGCACAATGCTAAAACATGGCGGGCCCACATTGGTGGGAAGAGATGGTTCATAATTCAAATAAATCCACACCAAAATTAGACACAAATTAGACAGAGAGAGAGAGAGAGAGAGAGAGAGAGAGAGAGAGAGAGAGAGAGAGAGAGAGAGAGAGAGAGAGAGAGAGAGAGAGAGAGAGAGAGAGAGAGAAATGCAAATCTTGCTTTAAAACCAGCACAAGGATATAACATGAAGGGACTTTTCTGTACAATGCTGCCACCCTGCGGCCAGAGGTCTGAATTGCACCAATAAACACATTTCTGCTGGTGTTAAGAGTTACGGTAACGCCTTTAGAGCATACAGTACTACTTTTTACTCTACCCATGTTATTTCCACTTAAGATTTGTTTTTCTGTTTAAAAGATGACAGATAATAATCTGTTTTCAAACAAATAAATGAGCCTTAAGTTCTACAAAATGGAAAGGAAACTGCAGAAGTGAACAAAGGGTTACACCAGAAGAACATGTTGAGATATTTACTCGTTTTTGGATTGCCCAATTCAAGAAAGAAGGAATGAAAGAAACATCAGGAGTTCTTCAAGATAAAATAAAATAAGTCCCACGAGGGACAAATTGCAGGAATAGCACATTGGACTGCTTTGTACATTTGTTTTGCACTAAAAATCCCATAAAATATAAATCTCAAAAAAGGTTGAATTAATTCAAATTTGATTTATTATTTTTAATTAACTCGGTAATATTGTTGTCTTTAATGTAGTTAAACCTAAAATAATAGTAACTAACATAATAGTTTTATGGAAATGTTAAATATGTAATAATTACATATTTGTATTATTATTATCAATAAGAAGAAGAAGAAGAAGAAGAAGAAGAAGAAGAAGCAGCAGCTGTATAGTAACTCAATGGTAATCAAATTCTTTGAGATTAACACCTATTAAAGTTTCAAATTTATATTTCTTTACAACTGTAATTGATGTAAAAAGCACCAGTTCAGATTTGAGTCGACCTCCTTACCTCTCTACCGGATGTCGGCGCGTGAGAGGCCGGGCAGCCGCCGGTGCAGGAAGTGTCCCTCCGCAGTGGACGTCTCCGTTTGTGAAGGGCTGCCATTTTAGGTAGCTTACGGTAAGAAAACTTCGCCCGGCGGTTGGTGTGTCGTGAGCGGGACCGGCTCACGGGCCCCTTCGTGCATCGTGTGCACACGGTCCCGCGAGGTGAACGTAAACAGCACGCGCGGTGCGTGTTCTTTTTATTCCGCGGCTCGTGCAGCGCCGCGGTTTGTGATGCTAACGTTAGCATTTGCTGACTCTTAGCAACGGCTGTATCCAGGACCAGACAACTCGTGTGGACATGACATCTTTAAGTGGTCGATTTTAACGGTTGAACATTTGCATAATAGCGAGGTTTTTTTTCTTCTTCTTCTCTCGAGCTCCAGTATTCAGCGATCGCAACGTGTATTTATTTTCGTGTCGCACTGCAGGCCCCTGTGAGATGGGGGCGACACAGGTGGTCTTGATGGGAGCACACCTTTCAGGGTGTGAGGAAATTAATTCTAACAGACTAACAAGGTTTATACTCCTCCCGAGGTGTTGTCCTGCACGGCTGGACCCGAACACATTGAGGTCCATTACGGGGATTCATACTCCCCTCGTAGAAGACCGTGGTGGCAGAAGTTATAACGTGTAAACTCCACTCAGGAGACGCCTCACCTGTTCCCACCTCACCCAGAATACATTAAAGCCACGCGACGTTGTAGTAACTGATTAACATGAGGCCCATTCGCCAAAACTGGCCTGCAAGACGCTCCAGTGCAGTCCCACCAAACCAACAAGAGATTTATACAGTTTCTGCAAGTGAAATTTGCTATGTGCTTAACACACATTATTTAATGCATTGATCCAATGCGGCTATTTGCAATGTTGTGGAATGACCTTGAGAGAGCTTTTCACAGCAGCCAACCCTGGATTGTTATGCTAGGTCAGCTATTGAAAGGAGGATTAACCAATTATTACATCTGTAGTTCAGCATGTGCTCAGTAAGTGTGAAATATTCAAATGGATTTTTGTGGTATTGGGTTAAAGGTCTATATTTGGACTTGGTTGATCACATTTTATACTCTTGAGATGGGATCAAATCTAGTCACTTTCTCTTATTTTCTGCCCTGCTCAGCAGCACACGGTGAAAATGGGGCTCAAAGTGGTGCAGCTCACGTCTGCGTCGCATCACGGGAACATCCTGACGTCGCTGCACGAGCTGAGGCTGCAGGGACATCTGAGTGACGTGACGGTGCAGGTGGATCATCAGGGAGACGTGGAGGAGTTCCGGGCTCACCAGGTGATGCTCGCTGCCGCCAGCGGCTACTTCAAGAAGATCCTCCTGTCTCCGGATGAGGCGCGGGACAAATTGCAACTCTCCAATATGAACTCCAAGGATTTCTCCAAGTTTCTGGAGTTTGTGTACACCGGCACGGTCGAAGTTGAGAGAGAAAAGATCGGCGACGTTCAAGCCGTCGCGACGTTTCTGGACTGTGAGGATCTGGTGAAGGTTTGCAGCGAGGCCTTGAGTGCTGGGATTGTACCGAAACTGCACAAACAGTCAACCGCATCGGAAGCCGTCTGTACGGACGTCTTACGTGACGCTAAAAAACAGAAAGAAAAGAAGACAAAAGAGAGGAAGCCGACTAAAGCCGCTCGCCTCAAGCGGGCGCTCTTACCACAGGACTCGGAGAAGGTAGGGGTTTCTAAAAGAAGAAAGTTAAAGAACAATGGTAAAGTCAGTCCACAGACCAGGGTTAAACTCAGGTTGTCTCGCCGCAAACAGCAGCCGAAGCGTTGGTTTGCTACAGCAGAAGACAGTGACATTGGGGAAGGGGACAGAATGGAAGCCGATGCTCAGCCGGAGAACAACCAGGGCAAGGAAGATGAGATCTTCTCTGACGTGGGTGAGTTGGAGCACGAGGACCACGAACTTGCCGATTCTCCATTTATCCCGATCGGGGATCATGATTGCGGCGAAGAGGGAAATGAAGATGAGGAAGAAGAAGAAGAAGGAGAGCCGTTTGACCAGACAATGAAAAAATCCAAGGCCCAGTTTCAGTGCAACAAATGCCAGCGGACCTTCCACTATGAGAAAAGCTTCCTGAAGCACATCAGGTAACATCATGGTGCTCTTTATGATTGTACATACGAGTGGAGTGCACGTCATGAATCCCGTGTTGTTTTAAACTTCTCCACTGACCAGTACCTACCACGGAGTGAAGGCAGCCGTCATCTACCGCTGCGAGACCTGCTCTCAGACCTTCGCCAACCACAGCAACCTGAAGATCCACGAAAAGCACGTCCACAGCAACGAGCGGCAGTTCACCTGCAGCATCTGCACGAAGACTTTCAAACGGAAGAAGGATGTTGTCCGCCACCAGAAACAAGTGAGGAGATCCATGGAACGCTGCATGGTTATTATCCCGCAAGTTTGACTACTGCCTCACATGTGGAGGTTCTTTTCATTATTCAAAAATATTCATGTCCTCTGTGGGAATCACTTCCAGGTCTAATTTAATGAACCACATTGTGCAAAAAAAAAATTTTTTTTTTTTTAACAGTAACATGAGGCCCCAGAAATTAAAGTCCATCATCTCCCTCACTTTGCCTGAGCAACTTCTTAACAAATGTCTGCTCATACAGGCAAATCAGAGATTGTCCCTTAATGACATCGTGTGGGGAAATAACCGCTCTCTGGTAGTGAAGCTCTGCTTTCCTGGTATAGTGAATAAATTAAGTATTACCGGTATATGAAAAACTATCAGTTGGCTTTACAATTAGCAGGAGATAGTATTATCTACTTGGAAGTAACTGAGACAAAACACGTGTGGGGAAAAAATAAGTAACGTATTATGTTATACGACAGCGTTTGTACGAGTCAGCAATAAAATCCACTGAATTTTAGTGCATCGTACAGATGTTTCGAATGAACTGGGTTCCCTGTTAAACGGTGCCCATTTCTATTAGCATCCATCGTTGCTACTCATTACAGCATATATTAAAATAAGACTCACAAAAGGTTGAACACTTCAAAACTTAATTGTAAATGTTGTTAAATGATGCTCATCAGGACAGCTACCCATTTGTGTCTCTCTGGGTTTTTAGGGATGCTAAAAAGTCAGCAGTTAACAGGGCAACCACTTAATCTGAGACACCAGACAACCTATGTGAATTTGTTGAAAAACTGTATAACACGGGACCTCGATTGTCTGCTGCTCCGCAGGTACACGAACGAAATCCGCAACACGTCTGTCCCATCTGCGGGAAATCCCTCAGCTCCAAAGCCGCCCTGCTGCTGCATGAGCGGACCCACACGGGCATGAAGCCCTATCAGTGCACCGACTGTGGGGCCAAGTTCACCCAGAACTCGACCCTGAAGATGCATCGCAGGTACGGAGCTCTGCCGAGCGCTCACGGGGAGAAGTCAAAGTAGTTTTAGTCTCATTATTAAATGTGTCACACATCACAGCAGGTTGTCGTCATTGACCACTGTGCTCCTGTATGATGGTCGTGACAAGACTCAACCAGAAATACAATAGCTAGAAATACTTTGCTTAGCTTCTGTGTCAACAAAGGTGCCTTCATCTCTATGCTGATTAGAACTTGTTTGACTGCACATTCAAGTTGAATTTACTGCAGTTAAATAGGCTGACGACATACAGAATAGGAGGTAAACTCGTTTGTTTCCACCTTATGCAGGATCCACACAGGAGAGAAGCCATATGCATGTGACCAGTGTGACGCCCGCTTCACTCAGAAGCACATGTTGTCGTATCACGAGAGATCCCACACAGGTAAAATACTAACAACTCGTTAAACGTCACTGTTGTTTCGTTCAATCCAGAGCCTGCGGTACTGCTGTCGCAGTCTTTAAATGAGTTCTTATTGCCATTTTATGCAACATCAGGAGAGAAACCGTTCATGTGCGAGGACTGTGGGAAAAGCTTTTCCTCTAAAGAATACCTGAGGCACCACTCAAACATCCACACGGGGTCGAGGCCGTATAAGTGTGAACACTGTGGCCGAGGCTTCGCTCAGAGGAACTCCCTAAACCAGCACGTGAAAGTACATACGGGTACGTCATTTCACTTTCCTCCTCGAGCGCTCCCTATTGTTTTGGTACACGATGACTTTTAATTTGACTGATGTTTAGGTGAGCGTCCGTACAGCTGCACCGTGTGCAACCGGCAGTTCACTCAGCTCAACGCGCTCCAAAGGCACCAGCGCATCCACACGGGAGAAAAGCCCTTCATGTGCAGCCTGTGTAAACGCACGTTCACGGACAAGTCCACCCTACGCCGGCACACTTCGGTGAGTAAGCAGGGATCACAAGCTTCCCGTGGAATGCTTTCGGGTGGGATTAAAAACTGAAATCTGCCCGATCGCCCCCTCAGATTCATGATCCAGACACGCCGTGGAAGACCTACCTGGTAGTGCTGGAGGGAAACGTGGAGAAAAAGAAGCCGAAATCTCCCACGAAAGGGAAGGCAGACAAAGAGAAGGCGGGGCCGGGGGAGAAAAACGGCACAATTAGAAAAAGCCTCGCTGCAGCTGGCGTTGAAGATAAATCGGACGGCGTGAACTCGGTGCAAGTCCCAGCCGGGTCCGTCACCCTCCCGTCTGACTGGACCAGTCACGGCGCCATCGCGCTGGTCAGCCAGAGCGGGATCACCGTCATCCACACCGACGTCCCCCCGGGGACGCACCTGCAGCCCATCGTGACCGACGACGGCACCGGCGCCAACGTCCTGTCCATCGACGGCTCAGCCATCCAGGTCCCGTTCTCCATCCCAGTGACCGTGTCGTCCCAGGCGCCGTCCACCTCCCTGTCCATTCCCACGCTCTCCGTCCCCGACGGCCTGTTGACGCCGGTCGGCACGGCGTCCGCGCCGTCTGTGCTGGAAGCCGCCGCTTCGCAGACCATTTTAGCTCCGGATTCAGACGCCGTCGCCCTGCCCCCTGACATTCAGGCGGTGATCGTAGGCGACGAGGCTTGTGCAAGAGACCAGGGAGCAGAACAGACTGAGGAGAAGCTGCCGGGTGGAGACAAACCCACAGCCCAGCCTGAAACGGACTAAATTGCACATCCACCTTGTGAGGAGGAGATGCATCCAAAGCTCTGTAAATAGGTTTTCCTTTTAAATAGTGTATCTGTGAAAACATTCAATTAATGAATCTTATTTTATGTATGTGTTTGTTTTTTTTTTTAATCAGACGATACTTGGGTTTGATTAGCTGTTGGCATTACACTAATGTATATTTATGATAAGTTGACAGATTTGTAAAGGAAATAATGCCAAATAAAATTAACACTGAAGAACGTGTCATTTCATTGATAATACCATTCACAGCAGTAATGGCTTAAGTGTCAAATTTAAATAATCACACATCAATTCAGCAACAAATACCCACTTTAATTCTTTAACTTAACACAATAGGAAACAAAAGTGTGTTTATGCTCTTAACGCACACCGAATTTGATAAATGTCAGCAGCACTACGTCGCAGGATATAATACCTTTATTATTAATGTCCATTTGCACGAGCATACACATCCACGGCCTGTCGTCCCACCTGGAAGAAGCTGGGTTCTCAGGACAACGGGCCCCCGAGTAGTAAAAACTTTGGTTTGGCTAAACACTAGTGAATGTGCACAACACCGAGATACACACACAATGACATGCAAAAGCGACTGGCCGTCCAGGAGGTTCGTCTGCAGGAGTGGGAACCTTCCAACGATTAGTTAAGACGGGGTGAGCGGCCAATGAAGCACTTTGCACCGAGATTTACTGCCCTGGGAGCGAGGTGCCCTGCGTCAGTGCTTCTATATATATATATATATACAGCAACAAATCCTAAAAGCGATAAGAAATCAACATAAATGTAAATAAGAGAGTGAAGTGGCGTTTTGGTATAAACGTTTTAACAGTCGACACTTTAGTGCATATCGTTGCCCTTTTTTTTTTTTTTTTATTGTTTTTTAACAAGAGGAGTCACTCCCTGTGGTGAACAAACTGGAGACTAAATAATCGTAATAAAGGTTAAGGAGAACATTCAATTGATACATCGATTCTAATAAATTAAGATAATGGTACATTCTTGAATTCCGTACACACCGTGATAATCTTTGAAAAAATTTTAAATAAATATATGTTAAACTAGTTTAAAAATAAAACAAAGCTGCACCTGACTAGGAAAAAAAAACAAAAAAACGATTGTACAAAAACATGCAGAGCTTGTCATCAACACTAACGTAGTCTCAAAAACAATATGCAGCACGGAAACAAGCCCCGCCCCGCCCCCCCCCCCCCCCCCCCCCAGGGCAGATTTCAGCAGAGGGAGATATGCAGCAAGCCTCCGGACAGAGGTGAGGGCGAGAGGAGGATTTACATTCTCACGAGATTCCAGATATGCCGAAGGAAAGCAACGATAGTGCTCTGACATTACGCGGTAAGAGAGGCCGAATCGTTAGCAAACACTTCTCCAGATGCTATACACAGTGATATGA
The DNA here is from genome assembly GCF_963422515.1 of Blennius ocellaris. NCBI lineage: Eukaryota > Metazoa > Chordata > Actinopteri > Blenniiformes > Blenniidae > Blennius > Blennius ocellaris. Next base: position 5,133,937 of record NC_137667.1, read on the forward strand.
GTGTGTGAGAAAGTGCCGTGTGTTAGTGTTGGTGTGTGTGTGTGTGTGTGTTTGTGTGAAAAGCATGCGTGATGGGATTTGTCCTTCCGTGCTGTACTTCCTCTTTTAATTATTTCAGGTCCCCTTCATCCCCCTGGATGGTCTTTTTGATGCGCAGCAGGAGGGCTGTGTGCCACTGGTCCAGGCGCGAGATGGAGTCAAACTCTTTTACCTGCAGCACACAAACACACACAAATATAATTAGCATTACAATCAAAGAGACTTTTTTTTTTTTTTTAATCAATTGTGTACGTCTTAAAACTTCCATTCCCGACTTTGAGCCGACTTCAAAAAAAGTCCCTCAGAAGCCCGGGCGTGCCGGCTCCGCGTAAACACTCGGTCCTGGGAGACCGAGCGCTTACCTGAGATCCAGCCTTCAACTTCCCGGAAACACACGAGGGATCCAAACAGAACTGCGAGCCAAAGCAGCGGCGCTCCCCAACAGCCTTATTTCAAAACTTTCATAGCGTGCACGGGACTTACTGCCTCTGTGAAGGCCTCGCTGTTCTGTTCCTCATGAGCCTCCAGAAGTTTCTGTGAAAACAAAAGAAAAATGTAGGTTACTCACAGCAACAAAGAGCGGAAGGGGGGGGGGGGGGGGGGTGTAAGTCATCACACTCATCGGTACCTTCAACAACTTGCATTCTCTGGAGTCTGAAAATGCCGGGAACATCTCCTCGTACTTTTCAATGGCAATCTGTTGGAGACACGAGAGTCAGCCGCCGCCGAAGCCCCGAGAGCCAATCACAGAGGCGCAAACTCACCTTGGCGTTGAGCTCGTCCACAATGAAATGACAGAGGGAGGCTTTGAAGAAATACTCCTTGGCGCTGTATTTCAGCAGCGGATTGTCCATCGTGTTCGCGCCGACCTGGAGAGGGTCACACGTGTGTGTTTACAAACACGTCCGTGTGGATTGAGGGCGTGTGAGTGGATGTGTGGCGAGCGTGTGCTCACCTGCTCGTAGATCTCAATGGCTTTCTGGTACTGTTCCAACTGGGCGCAGTACGCTCCCACCTTCAGCAGACACTTGTTGGCAGAACTGGTGAAAAATGGGGGTAAAATATAATATGCTGAAGGAATGTGTGAAAATAATCAGTATTTTTAACTTCATTGGATTCTAATGTGTTCCAAGATCTGAGAGCAGAAAAATCAATTTAGTAATGGCTAAGAATTCCTTTTTGTCCCTACAAATTCTTGTTTTCACCAGGAGCAGAAATTGCTGGAATCCACATGAAACGGTGCACAGAGGCTCATTTCACTACAGATCTGAGGGGATAAACCGAGCTGGAAAACCAGATGTGCACAATATCAAGTCAATCCCTATTGTAATGCGGCCTTCGTGGCCTCCCGGGATAATCTCTGATTTGTGAAGCTGTGCAAAAGAGTGTCTCGACTCCAGAGAGGGATTACTGTGGAGGTAAGTGGAACATATATTTACACTTGTTTAACCAACTTCCTGCATGTCTTGGATCAAGAGTGGACGAGCCAATTGTATAAGTCGCACGTGAAAAAGCAGACGCGCTCAAAAATCAATCACAAGCCCAACTCAATATAAATATATCTCCAATTAATGTGTTTCAGCAACGAAAGCGTCTAAATCATGCAGGATATTGAGCTTCCACAGCCAGGAGTGGACACCACTGACTATATCTTGTTCTATGCAAGTTTTGATCTTTAGAGGAAGTGCAACAACACAGGCAATCTCTTTGGAAATGATCGTGATCAAAATTCCTCTCCCACAATCGGAGCTGGATCTGCATTTCACACAGTACCTGTTTGATTCTTCCCCTTTGTAGTAGTCTGCTGCTTGTTCATAATGCGCGATAGCCTTCACAAAAGACAAAACAACACACACTGTCATCTTCAAAGTCTTGAAGTCTCCCCAAACATCAGTGGTGGATTGTGTTACCCACATGTGTCACCCTCGGACGCTCTTTACCTTTTCGATGTCCACCAGCTCAGACTCGTAGATCTCCGCGATACTGATGTGATGTTTGGCTGCGATGGTGAATCTTCCCTGGAGGAGGATGAAAGGAGAAATCATTACTAACGAGGTATCTCCACAAAGAGCTCGTCTTTTCTTGTCTTTGAAGAGGGAGGATGTAATGAAATAGCCAGTGGCTTCACATCTACCGTGCAAAATGGCTTTTCTGTTATGGAAATAAGGCGATTACATTCAAACACGCACAGCATGTGATACGAAAACCCAATGAAGGAGTGAGTCACATCCAGATACTTACCTGAGCAAAGTAATATAAAACACTCTCTACACTTCTTACCATGTCTGTGTAGATATCAATGGCCGCATTTAAACACTTGATTGCCTCTTTTGGCAGCATTAAGAAAAGAGGAGGAAAGCGTTAGGCATCATGTCAGCTTGGATTTGATCACACCAGCCGACACTGGGTGGCGTTAAAGTGGAGTGAAGCAAATGACTCGCATATTGATGATAAACAAGGACTAAACTAAAAAGTGGAAGCCTGAAACAACAAAGACTTGGAGTGTAGAATACACAATGACACCTAAAAATCAACCACTGGTAGTTAATTTCTATTTCAATGGCGGATCTCACACAGTGAAATAGGAGATAGATGATGGATGTTTTTACACATCATACACATTTTACACATGTAAAGTATGTATTTATCTAATAACAGAACTGGAAAACATAGACATGCAATTACTAATATAATGAAATATGTGTTCCGTCACCCAGCATCCTCACCATTAGGGTCCGACTTCTTGTAGGCATTTCCTGCGTCGATGAAACTGGTGGCGCAGTCGTGTTTGTTTTGCAGCTGCATGTGTAGACGTGCAGCTTTGCAGAAAGCATTTCCAGCAGCTGAAGACAAAAATTACACATTTCAATCAAATCTGTTCTCATAACTAGTTTCTTTTTCCACTCTGGTGGCATATTGATAATCCCTGCACCTTACGTTCACAGTGATTCAATAAAAAAAAAAAAAGCAGGCTATAATCTGAAAATGTTGAGCTGAATATGTTAATTAATAAACCGCGTGTCGCACCGCTCCAATTCTTGGCCATCTTGAACATGTTGGCTGCTCTGCAGTACATCTCGCATGCTTCTTCCACTTTGTGAGGTCCTCTAGGGAAACACAGGAAGAACAAGAAGCAAAACATAAAAATTTGTATTGAACATTAATAAAACAAAGTTAATCAACCTCTCCTGCATGGTGTGACTGCATCCACTAAATTGTTAAACATAACTTAGGTAGAGGTGGAACTAAAGGGTTGAAATAAATCTCGACACCGGCAGTATAGTCGCTCCCATGAGAAGAAGTGAACCCCTGGGAGCTCCTTGCGGTTGTAATAACACTCTGGCCTCTCAATCAAGGCAGGAGATTACATCACTGCTCAGCCCGGCCACAGAATTACCGGCACAAAGCCTGTCAACCACAATCACAAATGAGAATTGCAGAACAGTAACATCTGGGGGTCATCGCAGCCACAGCTTTGAAAAAAAATAAAAATACTCATTCACACAAAAACACACAAAAACAATTACTGCTGGGGCTTTTTTGTTGGCAATTTATGCTTCAGCTTATATAAAAGTAGAGTTGCATATAGTTATAAGATGTAAAAAATAAAAAAAGAATTCCCCTTGATGCAGGCATGAGAAATAAAGTACTGATCTCTACTTTGTTCACCAATACCATGTACATATAACCATTGCATTAATCACAGAACAGATACTAAAGTCATCTTCTAAAGAAAATGTATGGTTTCATGTTGTTAATTGAGTAAATTGACACACAATTGGGAGCAGACAATCTCTTACCTGAGGGTAAAAAAAAAGGCCTCTAAAGTTATGTTTTAATCCTTTGTAATGATTTTAGCCAGCAAGAAGCCACAAAAAAAGACAATCAACAGGATTTTTCTTTTTTTAATCTGGGCTATATTATACAATTATTCTCACAGTTTAATTGTATAACGTTAGAAAATTGTTGGACGTTATGGCATTTATATACCCTTCCTTCCTACAGCCATAAGACCCTGCAAATCCTCCTGTAAACAGTGTTTTTCTGTTGATTTTTCTTCTATCCCTATACTAATCACTGTTTAACACTTTATATATGAAAATGTATCTCTGTGGAGCACCACTACAAATAATTTCCCTCTGGAATTAATATAGCATTTCTATTCTATTCTCAGTGTTTACTGATGAGGTTATCCACATCTGAGGACACGTTGTGACAAATGTGCCTCATATTATTGGCATTTGTGACAGGATGAGATCATGTGTGAATTGTTACTGCGTAGTGGACAGTTTGATTCTTCTTCTCCTGTTTGATTCTTTATTGGAGGAAAGAAGACACTTGTGTGTTTATACTGAACTGGACCACAAAGACACCAAATGGTTGACTTATGCAACAACACATAGCATCACACTGGCACAATATGTAGAATAGGTGTGATATTATGCCAAATACATAGCAGGGTAAAAGTGGAGGATCTGATCCTTCTATAAATAAGCTCGAAGTGTCTCGTGCGCAGCTCCAGCGCGAGCCTCAAACCCTGCCTTGTTTACATTGATCACAACAGCTAACTCGGCTAACTGACTTGCAGAAATCACCTGTGCTGTATGTCACGTGCCACCCCACTCTGCTTTATCATTGAACTGAACTCGTACAATATATTTTTTTGTTTTGTTATTTGGGGGCTGAGCCGTTAACCACAAACCGAGTAAAAAAAAACCTGAGTGTGTACAGAAACAGGCTGCGTGCCAACTTTGGGTTCGACACTTAACGCCTGCTAGCTGTTTGCTGCAGTGCTGCCTTACCCGCCAAACATTCCTCCCAGGAAAGAGCCGGACGACTTCACTTTCTTATCAGCGTCGGCCATGAGCTGAATGGCTTCCTTCTCTTTCCCAGTGTTGTCCATGTCTCGTTTTCTTTTTCTTTACGTTTAAGTTAAAGTGAGACAGAAAACAGCCGCAGAGGACTCAGCTGCGTACAGTGAGGATTACACCTGCTAATGGCTTATTCGAGCACCGATGCATTGTGGGAGTAGAAGTTCTCCACGTCACAATAACGGGTGGACGGAAAGACTGATAAAACTACAATTACCAGAAAGACGTAACACTATTTTTATCCCCTGTTACGTAATTTCTGATGGCAAAATATAATTAATGTTTAACTCCTTTTAGATCATATTTTAAAGAATCTTAAAAAACAACGTTTTATTCGAATTTAAATTGATAAAAAGCGATATTATCTCCATTGTTTTAAAAGACAAAATGTGTGTATTCATTGTCTGTACCAGTAGAGAGCGCTAAAACATCGCAATGGAGGTGAGACAGATGTAAATACAATGGATGCGTGTTACAAACTGTGGAATAAACATTGCAGCATTGGTTTCATTATAATTTTTTTCTAAACATACAAACTTCAATGCATACAAACATATTAAATATGGTAAAATGAACCACTCCCATGGTTTGTTCCACCATAGCTCCATCCCTGCAACAAAGTTATTCGTAGCATTTATTGATCCAGCATTTTACAGAAAATACATAAACTACACATAAAAATAAACTGGATTTAGTAAAAACGAATAAATAATCAAATAAATACAACAAGAGTAATTAGCTGTTTTTCAAGTCCCCTCAATATGTTATCATACAGTGTGAAAAAACCCGCATAATACACTTATATAAGCTTTAAGCTTCACCTTTGTTAATTTCCCTTTTTGAACCTTGCAGTGATAAATGAGTTTCAAGGGTCATTGTGATGCTGTGCGTGAACATAGACCCAGATAACAAATGTGATAGAATCACGGGTCTCTACAAACTGTTGAATGTGCTGAAGTGCTTAATTGAAGGGATTCATGATAATAAGGAATAACTATGATAACTCATAGAAACAACTAAAGCCTTCTATTTTTATTGCTTTAACGTGACAGGATAATTCCTTGGATATTTCATTCAATTTTCACAATCATGCTTACATACATGTGTTGGACTGCCATGTGATTGTACCCACCCATTTTATAATCTATACATGTGTCGAGATAGGACATTTTTATCTGTGCAACTCATTCACTAGAGGGCCATGATGTGTCTTATTATTAACATGGTGTGTTAATTTCATTGACATGACTTGGGTGTAATGTCTGAAATTGATAGTTTATTTTGTAGGATGTTTTAATTCCACTGTGCGTTTAAAATCCCTTGTGAAGTGACGCCGATGGTTGATTATATGTTCTACATAAGCAGCCTAGCAATCATCAAGATCAGTTGGTTTTCTTAAACCACATAAGGCAAATTTAATAATACAGTGCCAAGTAAAAACTCCATGAAGATGAAGGTAATAAAATGAGTCAAATGTTTTGTTTATTTGAAAGGCTGAGTTTAAAATAGTATTGTAAGGCTTGATTTAAAAGAAATTAGTGTGGAGGAATGTAGGAACTAAAAGCTGCTTCAGATTGTTTCCTCTTGACACAGGGAACATTTAGTACACCTCTTCCCGAGACCATTCAAAGCTTTCTAAACAAGAAGTACGATTTTGAAGTGGATCCTTTGAGGACTTTGAATGAGCTGCATCTATTTAAAAAAAATTTTTTTAAACTGAGACCTGTAAACACATTACAATAATCCGTCCTGCTGAAATAAGCAGAAAAAAAGTCAAAGACAAAATAAACAAATATAGGTTTTGCTTTTATTTACATGAGAGGAGGAAGTCAATATTACATTTCATTCTTTGTGGCTGTTCGATCACAGACAGACAGACCATGCAGCACTCTCATGAGTTTCTCTTTGAGATGTATTTGTGCGATAAGACATACACAGGCAGTATTTAATCGTATACTGTATATACATAAAATTCCCAGGAGTTAACCGGGCCAGACAATACTCTGGCATTCAATAAAGCATATTGATGTTGTGAAGGTGATTGTGTTTTTCAAGCAAAACAGAGAGTACATGTTTATTCTGTAAACATGAGTGAAGTAATGGTGAGAGACTGACAATACTTTCATTCCCCCTTTAAGGCTGTGCTTTATATGTGCACCGTTATATGTGCAAAAAAAAACCCTCCTTCTGCCTTTTATCAAATCAAGTAGATGCACATAATAAAAAATAGAATACATCCAGTTTTCTGTGTGTCGCACACTAAAATAACTACCAATCACTAGGTCAAAAAGCAGGAGCGTTAAGCTACACCAGCTCATTGTTCCAGAGGAAGATAATCAGCCGTGCAGATGATTTTTCATAACCTGTCAAATAATAAAAATCTATCTTCTTCTGCTATTTGTGAAAGAAATCCAGAAGTTGCTCTGCACTTCCGAAATGCCATGGCAAATAAAAGCTACTTAAAGTAACGGCAAAAAACTGATAAAAAAAAAAAAACCCCGAAACAAATGAACAGTAAATTCCTGCATCACCAGGAACTTTGACACACGTTTTGCAAATCCTTTACACCATTAAGTATTGTATGTGTTCCTTTTAGCACTTTGAACATGAAGCGAAGCAACAGTTTGGCTGAATAAATACATTCCGAGATGTAAAAAAACATCACAGTTGGATAGTGTTCCTCAAGTGCGCACGCTGTTCTGAATCATTGGCAAATCCTTTGCTCAATAAAAAAAAAAAAAATTAAAAATCAGAGAGGATAGATGTGTGTGTTTGTATGGCTGAGCGGAGGTGAGGTGTTCTCGGTACTCCTGAGAAGACGAGTGAAAGACATGTGTGAATACTATTCTGACGGTTCATTTACACATTCCCGACTTGGGTCCTCCCGCACGTGCAAAAAAACACCAGGAGCTACTTTATGACGAGCTGAGGCCCGAGTCTGACTCGGCGCTGCCAGCGCGGGCCTTGGAGGCGACGCAGGGCGCCAAGTCGCAGGGGATGGAGTAGCAGGAGCACGCGGAGCTCTTTAAGGTCTCCTCGGTGATCACCTCGCGCAGGGAGTGCTGCTCCTCTATCTGGAAGATGTCCGGCTTATCTCCTTGGGCCTCGCAGATACTGGAGGGAAGAAAATAAAAAAAGAGAGAGAGAGAAAGAGAGAGAGAAGCAATGGCTGTTAGAGTGGAAACACTCTGTGGTGGTAGAGATTGCATCAAACTTCCTTAAATACTCGAAAAAACATAGGAATTAACTTAATTTTACACATTTCTTCCAGATTTCTGTAAAAGATCTTCAACACCATCACTGCCCAGCTATATAATGTATTATACGCACAAAATAATCGAAATAAGACTTCCTGCATGTTTGAAACATGACACTCGCGCTATAAATTAACCAGTGTGATTTTCAAGTATGTCTTTGATTTTTAAAGTTTGATGCAACCATTATAAGTCACACTTCACCAAAGACAAATGGGCAAGATATAGCGGCAGCTATTTAAATAGATATTTAAGAACTATTCATGTTTTCAAACACTGTCAGGCATTTACAGTTATTTATTTGCAAGAAATGCATTTCTTTTTTTAAATAATAAAGAATTTAAATAATTTCATTTGGTACAAGCTGTTAAAATTTCCACCAGGCAAGATGCAAAACCAAGCTCAATGTGCTTTCCGAGAATGATTGCACTGGTTGTTTTATTCCTGGTTGTGATTTTAGTCCGTTGCAGAGGTTTTAACATGCCTCACTTTGCAAGCAAAAACCTGCTTAGTTTGCTTGGCATGTGCCATTTCCCTGATCACGGGCTGAACATTTACATTTGGGATGGGGAATCTTTACGATTGGAAGCAAACTGGATTAAATGAAGCATGACAAAAAAATAAAAAATAAAGCGTTTCACCATCTGTTGAGATGGTAAACAACTTAATGACCACGCCTCATAAGAACACCCTTGTAGCAACCAATAATGTAACCCAAAACCTGACGATGACGTTACAACTTTGACTATTTTAACGTCAATAAAGCCAATACTAAGATCCATTGCAGGACTTTTCATTGGCTAATTAAAGTGACTGAGAGTTGCCGTTCGATAGAAAAAGTCCAGTGCAATCACCACTTTTTTTTTTTTTTTTCAAACCGAAGGACATGCAGATCATTCACAAGCTCAGCAGGTGCAAATAAAAGAAATAATAGATCAAATTAAACGGAAGTAGCTTGGTGCTATGCAACCACTTTGTGCCAGTTGGTGTGAAACTGGTGGAGATTAATGACTGAAATCTCATGCAAGAAAATTCACTTTTACTTTTTGTTTCGGCTTTAAGAATGAAACTTAAAATCAAGAGGAATGCTCAACGCATACCCAAAACAATACAGACGTATAAGAACAAAAAGCGAGGAAACTCGGCGTCAGAAATGATGAACACGAGCAGTTGACCAATCGAACAACTGGAGAGGAAAAAAACCCCAAAACAAAACAATGAATGCAAACTATTTCCAGTGGGTTAGAAAATTGTGAAAGTCAACCGTCCTGCATCATTGTCAGGAAACATGAGCGTGTTCCTGCAGCGTTCATTCAGCGACTGTTTTTTTTTGGGGGGGGGGGGGTTGCGAGGGGAGGCGAGAACAAGCCAAACGCTGCGGGGTGAGTGAATGAACCAAAAAAACACAGCCAGGAACCAGAGAGAGACTTTACAGCAATCTGGAGAACTTGAGTCAAAATATGGCGCCAAGCTTTCGCAAATTCTGCAAGAAAGAGGCAGAGTTATGACGTGGACCTGGACTGAGGAGGGGGGGGGTGGAGGGGGGGGGGGGGGAGATCACATCCTCAGTGTTTCAGTCAGCAGATCTCTGGGGCCCACGTGGAACAGGGATTTGGAGCAAATGTCAATGTGACGCGAAACACAGGAACTGAGACGGCTATACAAACACGTCCTGCTGACTGCGCGGCTTCGCCGAGCCGAGAGAGAAAGAGAGAGACGCTTTCACGTTCGGACCAAACCTAAGCTTTACACAACAACTCCGGCGCATCGTGCACAACCGAATAATCAACCCTTATGTTTTCAAACAGGAGTCATAACTGATGCCAAATGATTAACAAGGCTGCCAGTGTTTCATTATAGAACTCCGACTCCGTGGAAAAAAATGCTGACAAGCAGTTCTGTGTTGCCAGGAGCTGCTTTTCTCACCGAGGTGTGGCGTCAAAACGAACAGATACACAACCTGAGACGGTGCCAGTCAGACGGAGGTGGTGGCACAATAACAAAGGGTTTCAGAACGTCAAAAATGTTTCAGCTTGTCTCAGCTCATCTAAAGAGGAGTTGGAAAAAAACACTTAACTGCCACTTACTTTTTTTTTAATCTCAGTTGATTGTATTAATACAATGGCTTAGTAGAGCATGTGCAGAACTGAACAGGACGAACCTGCTTCAAAGACAATCTTCAAATGACCCAAGGCGTTGTCCTCTCAAATATTTACAGTTGCTTTTTCCCCTCTCCTGTTTTCAAAACCTTTTTATTTTTCTCTCAGTCCCTTTAGTTTAGTACATTTAGTTTTTACAGTTTTTTTGACACTACTGATCCCAGCTTGACCAGTTTCCGTCTTTTTCACTAAATCCAACCAACTCCCATGTACAAAGGCAACAAATTCAATCTGATCACAAACAGGAAGGACGCTTCTGTGAAAAACACCGACTTACACGCTACAACATGTCAGTTTTGGCTCTGGGGCGCTACGGAGGGCTACAGGCTATGTTTGTGTACCGACGTCAACAAAACTCTAAGCTTTGACTGTGCATACACACGACGCAGCAATTTTTGTGTTTATCTCCGACATCACCAGTAACGACGGCGTTGAACTTCAACCCACCTGTCATAGATGAGCCCGTCGATCCCCCGCTCTCTCAGCTTCTTCCTGTTTTCATGCTCGTTGTTGTCGTCGCCCCAGCTGAAGACCACCAGGCCTTTGGACTGGGCGTCGCCGATGTAGTCCAGGTGCTTCAGCAGCTCCTCGGTGTGAGCGCTGATTCCCTGCAAGGATGACGGTGTTCACCTCGTTACATTTCTGCTCTCGAGTGGATCGAAATGTAACTCAATATAAAATGATTGTACTTTGGTTGAAATTAAAAAGAAAAAAAACCAAACAAACAAGGTATTTTTTTTCATGGTGAATTAATACATTAGTTAGGTATCAACTTGTGCTATCAACAAATGTAGAATTTTTTTTCGTGGCGAAAGTCTCTAAAACTTTATACATAAATAATTTTTTTGTATGAAAAATAAATAACACTAAAAAACTCACCAGGATATTTTCACTCTGGGCGAAGCTGATGGCGATCTGAGTGGTTTGGCAGCGGATGTCCATCAGCTCCGGGTACTTCTCTGAAATCCCTTGAGTCAGGAAGAGGATGGGGTACTTGTTCTGCTTGTTGCGCACCCTGAACACAAACAGAGAACAAAACCCAGATCTCATGGATTCCTGGGAAGCATTTATTTAGAGAGCTTTTTTTTTTAGCAGTTCAGCACAACCAGCTGAACCGGGGAACAAAACACCCGGGCTCTGATCTTTACATACAACCAAACGCATGCGTTCCTGCAGTTCATGCCAACCATTTTGACCCAACCGCACTTACATTGTGCAGATATCTGGGTCGAAACAGGAGAAGATAATGCGTCTTTCTCTGCCGTTCTGCAGAACGCAGGACAGGACGATGTCCAGGAAGCTGTTCATGTTGAAATAGGACGAGAGGTTTCCATCCCACGACCCGTCCTGTCAACACGAGACATGAAATATAACTTTGATTGTGTCAAAATCAAAACAATATGATTATTCTGCTGAAAAATACGCACCTTCATCTGGCAGATCCATTTGAGCTCGATGTTGAAGCTGACATGTTCGGGGACCGAATGAAAGATCTACAGAGCGGTACGGAGGAAGCTCGTTATTTTATGGCGAGATGGAAGAAGAACAAAGCAGCGGAGAGTGATATTCAGTGAAAGATCCACCCAACCTGTGACAGCGACGGGAACGGCTGATGCTCATCTATTTCATCTTCGTCATCCAGCAGGTCTAAACAAACACGAGACTTTAGAAGTGTATCACAGACATTATCCGAGGACTAAACACACACACACACACACGCACGTTTCCCGTGCTGTGCTGTAACGTGAGGTACACAAGGTCGTCTTTGATTACGACTCAGGCGTAATGAAAGCACAAAGCTCAATGACATGTCAAGAGCGTGTCACAACCAAAGAAGGTTTCATTAAAATTGGCTTCATGTTGAGATTTATAGTAGTAACTGTTTGATTTTGTGAAAATATAGACATTTTCATTGCTCTGTGTCACAATAAAGAAAAAGTATTCCACTGGTCCAGTCCCCTCAAGATGAAATGTAGCCCCCTAACTAAAACCTGCTTGACACCTGTACTTTAGAGGCTCCAACAATAATCCATCCATGCCCTTTCTATGTTGCTTTAACAAAGTTTCAGAACACAGGAATCGACCGCAGCTGTTAGCAAAGGCAGGTTAAACTTTGGACGGGTCAATACTCCACCACAGGGCAAATACAGAGAGAAACAATAACAAAGCTCACATTCAAACCTAGAGCCATCAGTTGATAATGGCAATGTAAGAAGAAACCACATGCAAACACAGACAGGAGATGCAAAGTCTGCACAACAAGGCAAACGGGCCTTGAAGCGAGGGATCCTCTCCATGTGAATTGACAGTGACAATTCAGCAATAATAAGCCGAGAGAGACGACGTCATATTGACAATATCAAGTGTAACTTTTCCCCCTCCATTTTTAGTTTATTAAAATAGACCATGTGCTTACCTTTGTGATCACTTCCTTTTATGGCTGTGGCGTGGGCCAGCTGTGCCAAAAGTCAGAGGTAAATATGTTATCCACACAGACTTAAGTCACTTGGTAGGTTGAAAAAACTAAAATTTAATTAACTAATTATTATTATTAAAAAATAATAATAATAATAATAATGAAGGAATAAAATAATCACATAAAAAAAAAAAATCCACAGAGACATCTGCTACCCTTCCCACTTCATGTTTTCATTGACGAAGCCCACCTGGCATGTACTGTATGTATGAGGCATGCAGACACTTCTGAAGGTCTGACACTAACCTTCAGCGGCCATGTGACACCATGATAACAAATTAATTCTTGTGAAGCTAATTGCTCTGGAGGGTGAGATAGCGGAATCAGCTTATGTTTGTTTTTTAGTGTGTGCTCGAATCTTTTCCCAGTATCTGCCCCGCGACACTTTGGCATGACGCTGGAGTCGCACGTGACCAGTGAATGTCATTTCCCAGCAAACACTGCACTCCTTTCAAAGAAGACCGAGCATGCAGTGCTGTTTGAAGGTACGGTTTGGTGACCTTTCACCCCCATTGAAAGGTCATGTGTACTCAAGTGTATATTCCTAGAGAATAAGGTTAAATACGTTCCAAGACAAGGAGGTCAAGCTGTTGCACACGGCTCAGATCATGTTACAGTGACCGAGAGGCCCCGGCCACGTGAATCACATTAACGTCAGTGCTCCTCGTCCACACATGGTTTTTACCGTGGACGTGGAGTCCTGAACTAACTGAACGACCTGACACAACGCTGACTGTTTGGTTACCTTCAAAAGCTGTAGCTGATCAAATGTCAGATCTCTCACTGGCACCTCAATCAGTTCCAGAGTCTGGTCTTTTTTCTTCTGTTAAAGAAGAGAGAGTGATTAGCTGAAGAAACCAAAGTCCACTCACAAGACCTGAGAGCAACGGGCTTCTGAATTTACCTTCTTGGTGGCTATGCAGCACGTCAGATCATGGTAAACAATGGGAACAGCGTCCTTGGAGAGGTGAACATCAAATTCGACGAAGGCTGTGCCCTGCAGGGCCATAAATAAAACGTGTGTAAATAGATGTCGCGCCAGGAGTTGGACCCACTCGTGTGTTAACGATCCCGCTGCCTTACATGTTGAGCAGCACTTTTGAATGAGGCGATTGTGTTCTCTCTCACTCTGTGGTGCCTGTAAAGAACAAGCGTCGTCATACGGCTGATTCAGCGTTACGTGTAACAAAATGCTAGGAGGGCTTAAAATACCCATCATGCATCACTTGTGGGAAAATCATTTTAATGTTACACTTTCTTCTTTTACTGCAGGAACCAGATTTGTGGATATCGAGAAGCGGTGTGACTCACTTTGCTGCGTGTGTGCTGCCAGCTCCTCTGTGACCCACGTCCAGAGTGCTTCTCTTCTTCCAGTACTTGACAAACGACGCACTCATGTCACAATGCAGCCCGCGGATGGGTCGAATTACCAGGTAATCCACTAAAACGCAACAACCAGAGTGACTGGGTGTGTCCGGCCGCAGGGATTCACGAATATGGGCAAGTGTGCGTGCAAATAGCAACTTCATAATGCCCAGCAGCCTGTTGCAGACTGTGACTGTTGTTTTCTCCAGGGATTACTCGACTCACCTCTTACTTTCCCGATGGTCTGTCTGGAGTTTCTCCCCATTATTGGAAGCGTCATTACCCCTATGTCTTTGCCGCTCTCTAAAAATGAGGAAGACAGGAGGCAGGCTGTCCCTGCATGTCCTGGAAGGGCATCGCCCTGCACAACATGCTCACTCAGGTCCTCCTGTAAACACGGGTGAAAGACAAGTACAACGTATCAACGTGTAACTTGAGATTTCCACACGAGGGCAGTTCTACGGAATCCCCAGACGCCACGTATTTAGCAGTTTTTACCTCAAAAAAGTCAAAGGTGAGCTCCAGGTTGTCCGGGTCCATGGTGTGGATGCTGTACTCGGTCCATCGGGACGGCTCCAGGGCGTAGCCGCACTCGGGCTGAGAGTGGCGCGACTTATAGCCGTCGGCACTGATCATACTGATTCCCAGAATGTTCGTCATCTTGTGCAAAGACGAAGGGCTCAGCTCGTCATCATCATCCTCCTCCTCCTCTTCAATGCCCTCTAAAGTCAGCTTGATCCTGTGCAGACAGGATAAAATAATGTTGTTGATGAAAACCACAAATGCTTTTTCTTTTTTTTCTTTTGGCAGTGGGATTGTTATGATGCAAGCAGGACTTCTGTTGCACTCAGATAACAGAGTGGGGTAATAGCAGAGCGGTAAACGATCTGTCTCAGGTTGGGCTTTCACTGGTCGTGCTGAACTTTGGCCTGCATGTACCTGAAGCGGGACTTCTTGAATTTCTTCTTGGTGATGGAAACCGGAGACATCTTGGAATAGTGCAGCCGCAAGCGGATTTCTGTCTGGCAAGTCAGCCACCCGAAGTCAACACATTTTACCCCGTCTATAGAGAGAGAAGTTTGCACACAAGGAAGCATGTGACACAACTTGTGCATCCAGTTTGTCTCATGTGAATGCTGACCAGAGAATAAGTGACTGCCACAGAAACAGGGAAGGAACTACTCTTGGTTCGGATATAATGTGCGACCTAAAAACCGAACATAACGATGGAGGAGCTTATACATGATCATATATGATATATATATGATTTGATCTCACAGTGTTTCCACACTGATAAAACTTTACTGTAATAAGACTTACTGTGAATTCCAAACTGTCCATCGTCGACACTCTGCTGTGAGGCTGCAATACAAACAAAGGAGCATTAGGAAGAAAACACAAGTTTTGTTACAAAAGTCAGATCAAACCAGGCGCTTCACTTCAGTAAAACACGAAGACAGCGAATTTAAGACCAACTCGGTTTGCTCTGAGTTTGATCTGCCTCAACCTTAACAACACTTGGTTTAGCTGGACGCTTATGAGCAAAACACCGAGTCTGAGGTAAAAGTCAAACGTCATATTTTAGCATTTGAGTAGGCTGCACAGAAAAAAAAAAAAAAAAAAAAAAAAAAAAATCATAAGGCTGTAAACGTGACATCAGGAAGGGTGCGGACATCTTCCTATCACTTTAAATGAGCTCTGCTTGCATCAGGTCGCATTGTTAACGGGTTAGGACTTCTCATGCACTGCAATGTTTCCTCCGTGGCGAGAGATTTGCAAAGTATAACATAAGACAAGAAGCTTCATCGCAGATGTTTAGGGAGAATACACTGTAGAGAAGTCGCTATAACAACGGATTCATATGGGTTGCAGAAAGCTTTCAGTATTGGGTACCGAGAATGGGGGGGAGGTCTACAGTGAGTTGGGGTACGACACGTTTTCTTAATCTTGCTGAGCAGCTTTTATTTTCTTGCATCTTTGGGTTTTATACCTGTGGGGCTCATCGTGCGGGGGTGATGATGGGTCTCCCACATATTGACTATGACTTGACAGGGGCCACCTGCACTCTGCAATTCCAATGTTGGATACAAGTGTTAGGGTGTAAAGTCAAGATACATTCAACTACGTTTCAGTCGCCTGGACTCGAAGCTGCCTGCCTGAGTGTGAGAAAGGAATTAGAGGTGTTATAGTCACCATCCCCTCCCCCCCCCCCCCCCCCCCCCCCCCCCCCATCGGGCAGTCAGCCACCAGGGGTGGAAATCTGAAAAGTGGATTTGTTAGTTAAGAAGAAAACTCACATGTAACATGTTAAGCTGCTTCGTAATGCCATTAACAATACCGGGTGTGTATAGGAAAATAGCTTTAGCTTTTGAAGATCTAATTATGACAGAATTCATAAATAAATAAATAAATAACCATCCCCTTGTCAAGGAAGTTAAAAGCCACGTAAATTTAAATGTTAAGTATGGTTCAAAATGGACACATCATCCCAGAAATAAAAAGAATGGTGTTATTGGTAATGCAACGTTTTAGGTACATTTTGTGAAACAGAATAATATAACTTTAAAAACAAAATGCAGCACTAATGCAGACACGGCAGAATGAGTCTCAAGAGAAGTCAGCTCCACCCTTGAAACGAAAGAAATCAGAACCACAACCGTGACACTATCAAGCGAAACAACGACAAAAAAAGTTTCATTTTACATTTTTAAAGAAAATATACACCAAATTTTCCCTTCCTTTTTTTATTTGGAGCATTTTTTTTAAGTGGGTCTGTCAGCAGATAGACGTTGGGCTCTGCAGAAAAGCCTCACGTGCTCAATCAGAGGAAGTTCAAAGTGACAGCTTGCTAGTGTCAAGATGTCTGACTACACTGAACTTTTCTCAGGCCATAAACAGAGAGATGTAGGAACAGTAATATAAACATGTAGTAAATGATCGTGGCTAAAAGACTGGCAGATACAACAATTACTCTCTGAAGAGTGAAAAACTAAACAAAACTGATTTTGACGACTTTGTTGTTGGAAAAAGACATTTATCACTTTTAAAAGTGTGCAATGTCTTAGCTACACTACTGAACAGAAACAAAACTCACCTTTGGATCCAGAAAAAACCCTTTGAAATAGCGATATTTAGCAACAGCACCGTTCGGCACAGTGACTGTTGTGGTCCAAGTGTGTCTGTTAACAGGGAACGGTAAATGTTAAAAAGAAAGTAAAAAAAAAAAAAAAAAAAAAGATCTACAAGTATCATTGCTCCAAGTAAGGAGGACTTGAGTGAAATCAACTTACCCATCATCACCCAGAGGCTGTAAGGCCACAGCTCTCTCGTGGCTCCAGCTTCCCAGGGCTTCACAGCTTCCAACGACGGCAATCACCTCGCCTATAGGGTGTAAAATACATGAAGAAAACAAATAAACAACTACTTATCTCGTTATTATCTTTATTCACGCTACTTGTAAACACAGAATAAGCTATCACGAAAGAGCTTTACTGTTCAACCAATGGTCAAGTTGAAGTTCAGACATACCCGGAGAGGTTTCGCCCCTCACAGCCAGCGTCACCTGAGCGGTCTCCATTGTGATCACAGGTGCAAAGACACAACCAGGCTGAAAACACACACCATGTAGGTTGAGAGCAGAGGAACTCTGAAGATTACATTAAACTTAGTCTATCCTAGAAGTGATCTATTTGGTGCTCAAGATCTAGAGCTGTCAATCTTTTTATCCACGCAAGAACCAGTCCAATCCAGTGGGTCTGAGTAGACGCTGTTGGTTTTTATCTGACCTAAATGTATGCTTGTGTATGTTTTGAGTGTCTCCACACCTGTTTTCATCTGACCTTGCAGAGGATGTTTGTGAGTGTGTCTTGACGCCTCGTATGAGACTAATGGGTTTCTGTCCGTTATCTCTGCTTACGTGTTTGCCCTTGAGTGCTTGGCACTGACCTGTGGGAGAACCTTCTCACACATATGTGTGCTTATAATCAAATGTAAATGTTCGACAATTGTGTATTAAGTGATTCACATATTATATGATTGTAATTATTTTAAGTATGTGAATGATTTATATGTAAGCAGATTTTTGTTCCTGCCTAAATTGTTGGCTGTTGTGACTTCATGTGTTAATCCTTCCTACCACATGACTAATGCTTCCTTCACTCCCAACAGGCCTTGCAACTTTTTTTATTACAATGTTATAACTAGATCATAACAATATGTTCTTTGAACACCAGGTTCTTGTGCTACACTGTTACTAGTAGACCTGAGAAGTGATGGTAAAAAATAATAATAATATTAATAATAATGTGGCCTTCTAGTGTCACAATCTAGTGACCTTTCTACGTACAGACTATAAGTCTATGGAGCTGAAAACCTTATTTTAATGCTGTTACGTCGTAATAAAAGAGTGTGGATAACGAACGCAATGTACATGTTTGATCTAACAAGTTTAAAATATAGATATATAAGTGTCGATAGACAGTTTATGTCTCTCTCGCTCGCTCTCTATCAACACGATCATTTAATCCATGTTGACATGAAGGTTACAGCTCAGCACCAAAATTTGGCATCTCTTCAGGAGCAGGATTATGACACTATTATTCCACACACATGGGCAAAATGTAAAAAACAAAGCCACCCTACAGCGGGTGATAAAGTGTACCTTGTGTATTTTGGCAGTTCTGGCCCGGGTCTTGGCTCTCTGGGACCAGGCTCCGAGTCCGGCCCAGCCCGTCCTACCCTGCAGAGAGACGTCGCCGTAAGGGAAAGCAGCGAACCCAACCAGCCGGTTCAACAACCGCCATGGGTGGACAAGCAAAATATCAAGTCGGACGCTAACGGACTGAAAGTGTGATTACAAAAAAAAGAAAGAAAAAAAGAAAGAATAAAGCATCCGTGTTAAGGGGAATTACCACAAGCTTAGCCAGTGAGAAAGCAGAGATAAAAGGTTTTCAACCGTCAGACAAAACAATACTCAGAAATTCCCCGCTGATAGCGGATTTAGTAAACATCCTCCTGCACGAACAGAACTTCCGCTGAACATTTTCAAAGCAAAAGCATATTTGGCTGCAACATGTCGTTTCAATGTAAGTTAGAATAAAGGTGCGTTATCAAGCTGAAATATAGGATAGAATATGTCAAATTAAAATGAGAGGTTTTCCTGAACACTTTGGCTTGTACATGAAATTATCAGCCTGGCTTAAAAAGCGATGATATTTTACTATACCACAATTTTCGCAAAGCCTGTCACGGTCGTGTGATTCGTTGAATACTGCGTATATTTCGAAAGCGTGTCTTGTTGTGTTTCCTGTGGTTGGGCGAGGTGCTGGTTCATTCCGCCCTGCTCCGGATTTGTGGCGTGCCTCTCACGAGACGTTCAAGGACCGTCGGAAATATTGTCAGCACGACAGTGAAGTGAGCATATTCAACCACTAAACCACGTCATCAAAAGAAAAATTAAATTATTGTGAACATTTTGATCCACGTGAGGGAATATTAGTTAAAGCCATTATCATACAATGGAGTTTTTTCCGCAAAGTTTTTTTTTCCCTCCAAACGTTTTCTGTATTGTTTTCTTTTTTTTTAAATTACTCCAAACATGTTGCCCTCCGAGAAGTTTTCGTCAAAAGTTTTGATGAGTTATAAATATAAACGTATTACTAAATGAAGATGATATGCGTATTTACCAATCATGATAGCAATTAAATTTCCGAGGCGTCCCCGAACCCACTGCGGCTCGTGTTTGCTGCAAACTATACACGTCATGAGAGAAGTTAAAGGAGAAAACGTATAAATGTCACGGGACAATAACGATGCGACGATAAATGTGGACGTACCGTCAGCTGAGATCAAAACCGTGTAGCATGCGTGTTGACAATGTCTCCAGTTTTGAAGATAAATATTGATGTCCGATGTTAAGTAGGAGGAGATGTTGTGGGCTGTGACGTCACGTCCCTGCAAGTTCGTGAAAAAACATGCCACGCGATTTGGAAATGATTCCCAAAATACTGTAAACTAAACTCTGGTAATGATCGACTCCACGACAGCTGAACTGTGAAATTGTTTGTGTGAAAACATTAAACTCTGTGAGGTCATTGCAGTCAAGAATGTCCATGATAAAATAATGTATTATTATTATTATTATTATTATTATTATTATTATTAGTAGTAGTAGTAGTAGTAGTAGTAGTAGTAGTAGTATTACAATTTGGAGAGAGAGGGAAAGAGAAAGTGTGCGTGTGTGTGTGTGTGTGTGTGTGTGTGTGTGTGTGTGTGTGTGTGTGTGTGTGTGTGTGTGTGTGTGTGTGTGTGTGTGTGTGTGTGAGTGTGTGTGTGTGTGTGTGCAAAGATAAAACATCACAGCAGTTATTTACGGCTTAATTACTTTCAAACTGAAGCGTCACACTGCTTTAACTGCACAAAGTTCAGTTATGATCCAGAAGCTGATACACAACTCGAAGTCTGCACCAGGATGGTATAATTAATTTATTTTTAACCAGGTTTGTGTACACAGAGGTGTACACTTGAATTACTTATCAAGGCATATGGGTAATAATGTGATTATATGATTGGTGAATGAGGGGGAAATCTGTGCAAAGCTGGAAGGTGAGGGTCCACTCCTAAAAATTAATATAGCAGAATCTTTGTTTCTCTCAGATATTTGTTTATATTTATGACATTGCCATTGTTTTTGCCCATTCTGTGTCTGGACTTTACTTCATCACAAGGCTGGACTTGTGTATTGCTGGTGTTAGGTCTTGTAGCCCCCTCCAGTGTTCAAATAGAAACAAGACACCTCGAGAAAAAAAAACAAAAAAACATTTGAAAAATAACTCACTGACTGTAGATCTCTCCTGTTTGGAGACTCACTTCAGAATACGAGGACAGTGAAACTCAGTGTTCCTTTGAAAAAGCTGCTGATCTGTCTGGCTTTGTTAATGAACACACACACGGCCACAGCTGGTCTCGGTGTGGAAACTAAGTTGCTGAAGTGCATATGTTGGTCCTGATTGTCCTGCTGTCTGTAACAGTGGGTCGATTCAGAAAAAAAAAAGGAAAGTCGCTGGTGGTGGGGTGGGGAGGTCAGGGCACTTATGGGTACTAGATGTATGTATAAAGGAAGCAGAGAGAAATCCTGGTGAGTAAAGAGCGACTGCAGCGACGTGAATATTTCACTGTATTTCTAACCAGTGCTCTCACTATAAGTCACTTTTGCCCTCTCTTGGCTGTCTATGCTTAAACATTTACATCTGTTTCCTGCACAAATTCCTCAGTCACCAATTAATTGTGAAATAAAAAAAAAAAAAACCTTCCTGAGGCCGCAAAAAACCCCCACCAGAATTATAAATGACTTGTGCCAACAAAAAGAAGCATCAAGCTTAATTGACTTTGTTTCAGTGCAACATCCATCTTCTGTATGGCTTCGTTTAACTCGGTGGTGGAGAACTGGAGCCAGTTACAGCTGCTATTGGGCAAACACAGAGCAATCTATATCCTGGACAGGCTATCAGGTCATCACTGGGCAAGCACAAAGAGACAGTCACATTCTAGAGGCAACTAATGTATGTTCCTCAGAGTAAACCTCAGGAACTGGACAAAGTCCACACATACACAGGGAGAACATGCAAACTTCCAGATTTTTGGCAAGTGCATTTGCATTAAATTATATGTCAATGAACAATGACGACGAAGACATCAACAAAAATAATACCATTGTTATTATTACTAGAAATCAATATTACAATTTTTCTTATCATGGGAGAGACATTCATCTCTCGCAGGGAGAATTTCAACAATAATCTATGCAGCTGCATTTACTGTATTGACTGCATTGACTGTGTTAAACATGTTTGTTTCAAAACAGTAAATACATGGATGGTTGGAATTAAGTACTACTTTGACCTTATGTGGGTACATCCCTGGATTCATATCCTGGAAGCCATTGTCATAGAGCATTCACATTATTGTACCACTGAAGCGTGAGATAAAGCTTCCACTGACCATCAGAAATGCACATCATATCCTTTTGAAGGGGCCTAAGGCTTATTCTGACCTTTATTGTTATATGATGCTGTGAGGACAACAGTTGTTATGGCAACATGTATCAATAGTTCCACGTCAGTCAGAGTAAATTGAATTTTTCTCACCACTGTTGCACAGAATGTGTCACTGAGCTTTAGAAATGCAGATTAAGTCAGTGTAATTTTGAATAAAACCCAACCTTCATTTGAACAGTTTCTAACTGTATATGTGCGACTTTTCAGTTTTCTCTGAAGAGTGTCAATTACGACAGTAAAAATAAGAAAAATAAAAAACTTAGAGGAATTTTGTTGTTAAGGAAAAAGGAGAAAATGACAACACAGTGCCATGTAATGCATATATATATATACATATATATATATACACACACATATATATATATATATATATATATATATATATATATATATATATATATATATATATATATATATATATATATATATATATATATATATATATATATATATTCTTTTAAATCTGTGCAAGAACATGGAAAATGTTCAGCCTATTATATGGAAGCATATTCTACTCATCAATATTTTGTGTGCTTGTCTCTTAGTATGATGAAATATTCTATTATCCACAAGTAAATTGGAAGCATTTGTCGTTGGGGTGCTTTTTTTCTGTTTCTCTTGCAGTGCATGAATGAATTCACCACAAATACAAAAAAAAAAGATAAAGAAAATAGCACTTCTAATAGAATTCCAGCCAGGAGGCGGATAAGAAATATGAAGCAGCGACTGCACACTTCAATGCATATTCCAGCCTTCAAATAAAAAAAATCTATCATCTGGATAAATGTGGGGTACTGTAAATACAGTCAGTGGAATGATATTCACTTAAGGGTGTCTCCACTGGATATTTTTCATTTGCTGTGAGTGAATCTGCAGTCTGCATAATGTTTCGCTGCAGAGTGGTTCCATCTAGTGGTGGTGTCCACAGATAGTTTCCGTCCCTCTCATATATATTCTCTTGTGTCATTTAATTTCCTTTAAAGTACATTTGTGGCAACATTTATGCCAAAGGCCTCGACTTTCGGAGGTGAAATGTGAAACCATCTCTGATGAGTTTTCTACATCGCATGCCACAGAAACGCAGAATTCGACCACAGTGTTGCATAGAATTGAAAAAAACTGAGATTTACAAAGTAGCTTGTGCTCTGACACCACCCTGAAATAGCATTAGAGTGGGCCGTCAAGCAGTGTCCAGAGGCCCTCGGGTAGAATAGCATGAATCCACAGATCAAATCGTTACTACATATCCCACCTACCTGTCAGAGGTGGTTAGACAGAGGAAATGAATACGGGGGGAAAGAGATGACAGCCCGATATGCAAAGGGGAAAGATTGAGAAGACGTCTTATCTGTTTGGGGGACTCAATAACAGCTCGAGGGTTGCTGCTGTTGGTTTTTCACCCCCACCCAATGCTAGAGATTGGGCGGCGTGATAACAAATTTATCCACAGTCTAAATTTAATTTCCTTTGAAAGAGGAGAACGAGGAGCACATCATTCCGCTCTTTTTTCTGTCTGCATGCGTGACGGGCTGCGAGTTACTGGAAGCCGTCGTGAGCAATAGCAGAATATAACACTTTGATAATCACTCAGCGGTTCACTTCTAAAACTGTGTTGACAGTATGTGAGAGCTACAACTCACTTCCAGATATTTATATTTCTCTCTGATTTGCATATTAAAAAACAAACACTGAAAAGTCAGTTTTTAATCTATCATTTATATTTCATTCTAATTGGAATACTTAGAATGAGAAATGATTCACTTAAAAACATACCAAAAGCATATTAGTGTAAACAACAGACCCACAGGTTTAGTCTAACATTACCTGTGTTTTCTTCACCACCTAAAAAAAACTACTTATAAAGCCACTTCAACAGCTATGTTGTGTGCACTCCCTTGCTTCTGTGATGTTTTGTTGTTGTTGTCTTCAGTCCTCTCCAAACATTTGGGATCCCCAGATGGGCAGAAGGGGATGTATCGAGCCCACGACCGGGACTGAAAAAAGGAAGATATGCCAAACGGCAGGTCGTACACTTTTTCTCCCACCAAGATGTTGCCCGTGTCTTCAAAATCTTCTTCCTGGTTGAGGAGGCCACGTTCACGTTTAGTCCCTGAATGATGAGAGATGAGATGTTAAAATGTGCAAAGTATTGTGAGACACCTATTTTTCTCAGTCTGACCAAGTACCATAGACCAAACATATGATCACGGTGACTAATGCTTGAAAGAAGGTACCGAGGAGGTGGACCCTCTTCATCTAAATCCATGATAATGATAATAACCAATGACTTTCATGCAAACTGTCTGAAGTCTTCGAATTACTTAATAGTAAAGAGGCTCAATGACAAAATCAAGGGGTGTCAAACCCATTTTAATGAAGGGGCCATGTACAGCCGAATTTCACCTCGAGGTCGATAAATCAGTTCTTTAAATTTAAAATCTGCTTGCAGCATCTCTGACATATCAGCTCTTGTGTTTTGTCTGCCACTCTGCCAGAAATGTTGTTCTAAAAATAATCTACTTTTCTTAGAAATATTTATAATTTGCTTGATAGTATGGTGGGCCAGATTGGAGCTTCTTGTGGACCGGTTTAGGCCCATGGGTCTTATGTTTGACTCCCCTGATGGACCATCCAGTAATGTTCAGTAATGAGCAAATGTAAATGTGTTATGTAATAAAAATCTGTCTTACTAGAGATGTTTATATTGAATCAGATGTTTTATTGTCTGGCAAACTTGTCCTACTTTTCTTGTCTTCTTTTTAAACTCTTGTGTATTTATTACACATTTTTTTAATTTTATTTTATTGTCCAAGCAGCAGTATCCTGAATACAAACCAAAGAAGAGACTAAAAAGCCATTTGGCTTGTCACAATATGAAAAACACAGCTATCACCAATAGCATAAACAAAGACGGCTATCCCCTTTAAAGAAAACAAGAGGAAGTCAAAACATTTTCCTAATTGTGCCTCTGAGTTTTTGTAATGACGAGTCAATAACGGAAATTATTTATTGTATCTGCGACAACTTGATCTCACCGGGAATTGTGTTGTCCAGGAAGAAGCCAAAGCATCCTCCTATGAACATATGGGTGGTGAATAATATTTCCAAAACTTGATCAACCTCTTTGACACCTGGAGACAAACACACACACACAAGCATAAGATGACAAAAAAAAAAATCTAAATCTAAATCTGTTTTCACCGTTGCCCATTGATCATACCTGTTTTGAGGAGTCCAGGGTTCTTCCTGATCCAGTTTGGAATTACAAGTGCAGAAAACATAGAGAAGCCGAAGACAAATATATTTCGAGAAGAATACATGTCTGTGGACTGCCAGATGAAAATTGTAAGCCGCAAAGATTTTCAAGAAGACCGCATTCATAAACAGTGATAGAGCGCAATAGATATCGCTGTTTACCCGCAGAGTAGATATCCCCGCCGCACCGATGACTCCAAACATGATCAGGAACAGTCCTCCAATCACAGGGGTGGGAATGGTTGAGAAAATAGCTCCGATTTTGCCCAGCATCCCGATCAAAATCATGAAAAATCCACTCATGAGAATCACTCTTCGACTGCCCACCTGCCACCACACAAATACGCATAAATTCCCCGTTTCCTGTGATTTGGCCTTTGCAACTCCATCATTATGCACGTCTTACTTTAGTGATGCCCAGTACTGCAATGTTCTCACTAAAAGAAGTGGTGCCATTGCCGGTGCCAAAGGCCCCTGCCAGCAGAGAGCCGAGCCCCTCCATGCCGATGCCCCGGTTGATGGCGTGCTTCGGGGGAGGACAGGCTCCCGACAGCCTGGCACAGGAATAATAGTCACCCACAGACTCTGCCATGGAGCATATTATTCCAGCCATAATGCCAACCACACCGGCCAGGCTCACACTCGGCGCCCCCCACTGCCCTGAAAGCCGGAGATTACTACACTGTCCACAAAACACGTCGTTGCCGATATGCATTGTCAACTCACCGGGATAAGGCAGCATAAACCAGGGGGCCTCGCTCAGGACATTTCCCTTCGCATCGGTGCGGGCCTGGTAGCCATACTGGTTGTCCTCCGATGGTAGAACGTTGTAGATGGTGAGGAGGTAGCAGACTAACCATGAAACTGCAATGCCAAGCAGGACCTGACCAACATAATCAGTATCAGTATCACCTTTTATTGCTACCATCAAACTGGATTTATACTGGAGACAATAGATAACAACAACACAGGACATTATCAGCTAAAACTAAAGGGCATCGGAAGTCATGAGAGGGTTGTAGGCTTTGCCTGAGCTGAGGTGATATATTTGCCCATTGAAGAAAATCATACAACAAATTCTTAAATCGAGAGCACAGCTATTTAACTGCCCATTGCTAATGTTTTTGACGCGTCCACGGGAGGTCTGAGGAAAAATCAAGGTTTGACAGCCACTTATCTAAAACAACATAGTGTGAGATCTGATGTCGAAAACTTACAGGCATGTTTTGGAAGATAAAAAACTTTGATGTGTGCAGTTTCTTGGTTTTGCTGTATGCTGGAACAGGGATGGGTATGGAGCAAAGGTACTGAGAGAACAGGATGATCAGCGCTGCGGACCTGTGACAACAAAAGCATAACGACATGCAAATGATTTGACTGAGCTAATATTTGAAACTTACTGGTCCTATTATCCATGAATATAAAAAAACAAAAAAAAAACAAATGTTGGCTGAAGGACACATCACCACAAGTTCAATTGATTGGTCTCCTGTGCTCAGAAGTCAGTGTTCAATCAATAGCACATCAGTGGGGTTACTCACATGGCAGAGATACCCCAGTGGCTGCCGGCCTTGTCGCCAGCAGTGTCATACAGTGACAGGCCTATAAGAGAGACGGTGGGGGCGATTGTTAAAGGACCAATGAAGCGCAGGAGGAAACCGATGAGGCCTGAGAAACCAACCAGGATTTGAAAGAGTGAAGCCACCATGATAGAGCCCTGCAGCTGTGGACGGGAACACACAACATTAACATGGATGTCATTTCACTCTCTTGTGACAAAGTGAATGAACGCAAGAGTGAATGCGATTGGGTCAGAAAGCCCACACACTCACGTCTACGCTAAGCACGAGCCCCAGAGAGGAGCTGCTTTAAGTCTTTGTTGGCTTTTATCGGAATGGACCTAAGTTTGTTTTTTTTGCCTCACTGTTCTCATGCGGGACTGCCACATTTCGGTAAATTCAGGGGAGGAGGCGTTGACCAGCGTGGCGTTGTGGCTCCAGGCCGGGCATTTCCACTCCGGCAGGGACAGCAAGGCGATGACAGGAGTCACCAAGGCAAACGTACCACCCTGGAGAATGGGAAGCCTATAAATGTGACATAAACAGACATAAATCAGTTTTTAACGATTTCCACAGCTTTTTTTGTTCCCATTGTGTAAAGATGGATAATTAAAAACCAGAGCTCTTCTTGTGCTTATTGCAATCCCCAAACTGAGTCGTAAAAATGTGTCACTTCATGAAATATGTATTAGCTTTTCACTTCACTTGTTTCTTTTCTTTTCTTTTCTTTTTTTTTATTAAAAAAGAAAATCATGCTGGGGAAAAGTCTGACAAGACATGTAGTGACACGAAAATCCCCTTCTATATGAAATATTCAAGGGTTTGATGGGATTGACCTGTTATCGCTGCTCTCACCTGACACCAAAGCTGACTTGCAAGACGGTGCAAAGGCCGGACACGAAGAAGAGGTTGTTAATGAGGTAACTCTGGGTGAGACTGTCGTGTTGCAGGCACAGACTCTCCGACAGAATGAAAGCGATGGAAAGGTTCCCCCCAAAAGCTGTAAGGTAATGCTGCACAGAAGAGAAGCGGTGAGGTCAAAGATGGATTTGAATGTTTTGAACAAAAACAACAACAACAAAAATGCAGAATGTTCACACAAATCTGATATTCATACCATGTCCCAGCCCTGAATGCGTGTAGAAAATATCCATATAGGCATAAATTAGGGTTGAAATGACACATAAGAGTGTTGACCAACTGTTTGTATTTCCTCAGAGACTAATAATTACCTTGATGTATGTCTCTAAAGCTGGAAGTGTCTTTTTGTATTGGAGTCATCAGTACTGTTGACAATGATTTGCCATTGACAGTCATGAAATCCGGTTTTTATAGGTGGATTTGCTTTCAAGTGAACAATTTTCAATGTGATTTACATGGCACACCTTTCTGTAAAGCTGCAAGCTATAAACCACCTCAGATTCTCAGAGAAAATGAAAGTTGGCAATCTGAAAAGGTTTATTTCACATTATGACACTTCCACAAATATTAAAGTCTTTATCTTTACCTAAATTTTCGAACTCAGTTGCAGGGTGCTTGAGGTGATTGATTATGGGCAAAAGCAGGTTACGTAAAGACACAGACAAATACACATCTGAGGGCGTGTTAGAAAAATTATTAACCTCAAACACATGGATTGTGAGAAGAAACTGGCGTACCCAGGGAAAATCCATGCATGCACAAGGAGAAGATGCAAACTCCACATAGAAAAGACACTAAGCCCAACATCTACTTCATCCAGAGACATTCATAAACAAAGGTAAACTTGGAAATGTACAATTTTAGTAACATCTATTGCTTTAAGTTCTTTGCTTATTTGAATTAGGGTCAACTGTCTCTTTTTTCTCTCTCTAAAGTTGCTGTAAGACAGTAATGGAGTACATAAAGAGTTACTAACTTCAATAGCAGTGTTGCAACAACATTCACTGATTTCAATAAAGCTCTTTATTGTCACTTTCACCATATCATAGTGCATCGACTAAAACAATGAGGAAGTTGTCAAGGCTTTCAAAAACATTTTGTGCCTCATAACACCGATCTGATGACACCCACCTGAATTGCCAGGAAGATACAAAGGTACCAAGGTGGGACATCAGTTACACAATATGTTGTTTTGTTGTGATCTGGTTCTGTGGCACTTTCACCTTCAAAAGTTTTTGCATCCTTTGTTTTCAAGTGGCCGTTGAAATCTTTGTCTTCCTTGTGCACCTGTGGTTGAAAAAAACCAAACAAAAACCATGCAGATCCAAAAGAAATGCAATAAATGGAAATACATCATTGACAATGCCATTAAAGAAAAGACTACTTGTTTCTGAACAAAGAAGAGACTAAATCCCACCTATTTAATGACTAACACCCTGTTCTGTTAATTTATCTATTATTATTCATCAATTATCTATTATGTATTAAACTGATAAAACATACTCACATCAAATGCAAGATTGTCAAGACCTCGTTCTGAAGCCATTGCAGATTCCACTGAAGCAGTGACCTATTGCAACCAGAGAAGCAGTGAAATCTTGAAATGGCTGCACACAAACTGAGCAGAAGAATGAAGAATGAGAATCCCAAAGGGAGGTGGGTCACTTTAAAATGGTGGGACTTTTAATCATTAAACATGATGAAGGGAGTCGTAGAGGTGTGTTCTGAAGAAAGTGGCTTCCTTTGCCCGACATTTCACATCTGCAGCGCACACCAGTAAACACTTTGAGTGGACTCAGGACTCAGTAAACACAGGTTTGTTTTGATTGCCCTTTGCATTAGAGTGAATTCCCCACTGATAAGATACGACTGATAAGATAAGATTATGGTTGCACAATATTCAATGCTGTCTGTAGTAAAGACCAGACTTCTTTTTTTATTTACTACATCCACCTAGGATGTTATAAAATCACGTGCATTTAGTTGTCTGTCTGTTAATAAGATATCTCAAAAACTAGCTTCACGACAATTTGCACACAGGTGCATTTTTATAAAAGGAAGAACCCATTAATTTTCAATTGTGATCTGGATCAACTCCTGGATCCTTGATCACCTTTGTCCACGTCTACTCTTCTTCTTTCTTCAAATCTGTGATTGCTCTTGTTACGTTACAAAAACGTAATAAAATCACCGGCGTATTGTCAAGTATGTCTGTTGGAAAGATGACGACAAAACTACAGCACGGAATTTTGTCAAGATTTTCACCACTGATAGATATTAGGCCAAGGAAGATTCCATTAATCTTTGGAGGTGATCCGGATCCAGATTCTGATCAGGATTTCATCTTATAGGCTTGTAAGTCAAAACTACATGACAGATTTTCACCCAATTTTCACCATAGATGAACCTTTGGCAGACGTCAGAATTCTCTGATTGCTCGTTTTGTTTTATTTGAACTTTTCCATACTGTACTTAAATGTAATGCTGCCAGTGACTGAGGCACGTCTTCTGTTTGCATGCAGCACGTCCTCCCAACTTTAACAATCACTTGATAGGACAAAAATGGGAAGATACGAGATAAGGAGATTTAAGCGTTGGAAGAGAAAACTCTCCCTCCTTATTCAGAGGAGATAGTGAATGTGAGGGCTGATAAATGTGTTTTGGCAGGTGCAGCAGCATATCTTGGTAAAATGATCAGATGAAAACACCCTCAAGTCTCCAGTTTATATTAAAAATCAAAAAAAGAAAGAAAGAAGAAGATCCAAATGATTACCGGGGCAGCAACAGGGACTCATGTACCAATGTACAGCTTCCCGTTGTCACATTTGTGAAGGTACATGTGAGCTGCGTTTATTACCGGGTCAATGTAACCCAGACGCACAAGCTTTTCCCGTCTCATGTCAGTGCAATCCACGGCCGTGTCTCATCTATTAAAGTCGAGCTGAATCAGTGACACAGGCAGAAACAATGTCGCCGGCCAAGAACCAGGTCAAACTGACAAACCGCGGATCATCCATGGAACGGATGGCAACTTTGCGCGCATGACAAGCCTGCGGTTTGTTAACATGTGCTGCTTTGGTTGCAAAGTGCTGGGCACTTAGAGAGCCGTTTATATTCTAAATAGCACTGTTTGTGGGGCGCCGCACTTTTAATGCCTCCTGCTCTAATGTAGCACATCGCTAACTCTCTGCAACATTTTAATATGCACTGCCACTTTTCTGTTATTACGAGACAGGTTAATTTTTCATGTGCGAAGTTGAGAGCTAGGCTGTTTAGAGATTTTGAAGGGGGTGGGGGGGGGGGGAGAAGTTCTTTATTTAACTTTTATGTGTTCATAAAAACACAATAGTACTCCCTTATTTGATTACCTGGGAGTGTTTATGGAGAAAATCATTGGTTTGGGGATTATTATTATTAAGAAAAAACAAAAACGTGCTTAAGTGACTCCAAAAATCAGTTTGTGTTGAGCAGTGCAAAAAACAAACAAACAAAAAAACTCGACAGGTGAAGATGTCCTAAGAGACAAAGTTTTTGTTACAAAATGCAAAAAAAAAAAGAAAAAATACAAAGAACATAAAAACGATGGAGTGTGAAGACTGGTTAATTATGAAGATGGAAATCAGTGCTGGTGGTGATGCAGTGGATCACAGCGAGAGCCAAGTTGGCCACATTCAGTCTAATTCACAGACAGAAGGGGTCAATAAGAAAAGAAAAACACAGAACACAAGGAGAGGGGAGACCATAATGCATATGAAGGAAAAGACAAGCGCAAACCTTCACGTCGTTCCTGCTCGCAAAGTGTTTAGCGGAAAAAAAAGGAGCATTGGCTGGTTTCCATGCATGGTCTGTTAGTTCACAGGGTCAGTTGGGGAGTGGTGAATGTTTCCTCTACATCACTCATACTGTACATGCTTATGAGCTGAATTGGAACCCATTATTTTCCAATTCCGGCCCTTGTATCCATCACAGTGCTCCAGTGGCTGTGTTGACGTCTATCCAAAAACTGCTTATATGCAAGCTTCAAATAGCTTCGTTTGAGACACATTTTTGAGGACCTAGTTGATGTCGCTGAATTCTAGCTGCGATTGGACTTATTCAGAATTAAGAATACTTTAAATTAAATCAGTAAGCACTACTTTCTGTCTCTGTTCCCACCTGCTTGTTCTGTTTGTGCTTTTCCACTCACGCCACTGTATAGTGTTATCTGTCCGTCTATTCCCGTACGCTACACATCAACAGGAGCACTGCATCGTCACCCCACACTGAGCGATGTTACAACATTTAAAGAGTGATGCAGCCTCTTTAAAGGCACACCTCGGCAAGCAGCGGCGTGACGAAGATCTGCATTCACATCCATTCTCGCGCAACGTCCAACAGCGTGGACTAATCGTGACACATGCAGGCATGAGGAGGTGTGTTGCGGAGAGGCAGACGCAGGGGTTGAAAGCAGCAGAGAACATTCAGTCAGCAGACTTCACAGCGCGTAAAGTATTTGTTGATGCGACAGTCTCCGCACAGAGGGAGCACATCAGCAGCAAACATCCACATGGCAGCTCAACACACAGCACTCTGGCTTCAGCAGACACGGTGGCCTTCCTTGTTTTTGTGGGTCCGATAGTTCCTATTACATAAGACCCTTCTGAAAACACATTTTTTATGAGGCATAAACTCCTGCCAACACATAGTTACCAAGGATGGAAATTATCTTATCACAGACCTCATGATATTTTAATGCCATGCGATAATGTTTTGTGTTACTCGGTTGGAGCGATAGTGAGCAGAGAGGCATTTGCATCATCCTCCGCCTGAAGAGGAGCAACAACGTTCACATCAGATATGCAAACAGTCCTCACTGCTGGCCGGCTGCAAATTAATGCCCCAATGGTTAATAATTATCTTGTAAAACAACCAAAGAGCTTTAATAAGAGCCTCTCACTCTCTGGGAGACAATATGTCAATGCAGGAGGGCTCGCATGGTAAAAAAAAAAGGTTAACATTTCAATTTTAACGCCATACTAATGGATGAACAATGAAGACATTGGCAAGGCAATCGAGGGTATCTTGTAATTTATGACACAGATAGGAACACGCCCACCTGAACATCACAAAAGATCTTGTCAGTGAAACGAAGATAAATTCAAAGATAAAGGAAACACACACATGCATGCACACAAAGAAGCAGGCTTTAAGTTACTGATTGAATTTGCATGCATATTAACTGAACACATGTTACACTGACATTTATTCTCCAACGAGGTAACATTTTGCAATCAATTTTATGAAACGGCGCACAGTGACGACCAAAATGTGTGACTCTGAGGTGAAAATGAAACCACATCATAGTGGGACTAGCTTACAACTGACAAAACTGAGGCGGGCACAAACACACACATGGGAAGTGGGGAGTTAATGAGGTGCAGGTGACACAACGAAGGGTGAGGGAGCCAAAGAGGAGGACAAGAGGGAGTCAGGAAAAGCACTTAATTGAAAGGGGAGTTACTCCGGTGCACAGTCAGCTATAACTTAAAACCTGAATGTGTGAAAGCAATACACAGGACAATACCACAAACCTAAAACCGTCAGACTACAACCATTTGATGATAAACTTCTCACACACCGCTTCAGCTTGTAGCCTTAACATTTTATTCAGTTTTTTAACCACAAAAGATGCATTCAACTACAGTTTTGTATATCGATTCTCTGAAGCCAGATTCTATCTGACTTTCTTGGTATTCCCTCCTTTTCTTCAGCCTGACTCTTGGCCATTTCTTCTGCAGTTGGTTACTTTGTGAGATTAGAGATTACCTTTGTCTTTACAACAGACACGATGTTCACGTTTCAACATGGCAGGTGTGTGACCTACGATACATATACTATCCGTCCTCTGCGGATTCTGTTGTAGCTGTCTTCAAGGATATATATGGCCTTGTTTTGCCCTCTTCTCAGGCCTTGGCTCTCATAAACAGATGAATGTATTGTCTGGGGTTTTGTGGGGGCTGTTCTTTTCACCTTGGGAGAGTCTGGGATGTTCAGTTGGTCTGTGTTTTCGAGTTGTGTCTGTGTGTTACGAGATCTGATCTCTTTTCATCCAAAAAATGGTTTCATTCATTCATCCTGCTGAACTTGCTCATCAACAGAGGAAAATCACATGATATATCAGAAATTCCACAACACTCGTGTCCTTGCGATATTTCAAAACATTCAAATATATTTTTTTGTTAACACGATGTAGGTAATGTAGGGGTTTTTGAATTGAATGGGTCTTGAAGCACACGTCATTATGACCTACTATTGGTCTAATGCAATCTGCAATTTGGAGCTGCAATGGAGGTCGATCTTCAAACCAAAGGGCTTCACTGAATGTCACCGGGAAGTCGCCCTTCAGGCTCGGTCTGAGGTTAGTATAAGTTGCTTAAGCTTTTCAATTATTGACAACCTTTTAAACCTTCGAACCCGAGGGAGAATTTGGACAAAATAATTACATTTCTGTCTCACTGCTGTCTTCAGACTACTTGATGTTTATAAGCCTTGTGAAGATTGTTTAACATCAGTGTCAATTTAACCATGGCACTAAAAGGTCACAGCAGTGAAGACGCTCCGGGACAAGATCATTCATTTTTAATATCTCGGGATAAAGAAATATAAGAGACTTTTTAAGATATTGTGCACATAAGACAGAGTGAAAAACCAGTTAATTACAGCTTTCTTGCATGTTTTGTCAAAAAATGTGACAGCATAAGAAAAAAAGTTTTCCCGGAGTGAATTTCAAGACCATACTTGCATTCCGAATTGGCCGTCCATCTATCTTTAACATCCATTTGACCCTGGAATTTTAGGTTTTGAATCCGATCCCAGCTGAATTCGTGTGATATTTTCTTCCTGGACAGATAATGAGCTCCCACCTATGAACAAATTTAAAGTCACCAATTCGCCGAACAAACATGTCTTTGGACTGTGCGAGGAAAGCCAGAGTAAGTGAAGAAAACCCACACATCACATGCACAGAGATTCCACAAGTAAAGGCCGCGATCAAACAAATGCTCGAATGCTAAACCGCTGGACCGTCATACAGCCCATTTTCAGTTATCCATCATTTAATCTGTTGTGCTTCTTTATCTAATTTAGTGTTGCAGGTGCTGGTCCCAGCTGACTGTATAAACCACGCACAGGTCACCAGGTCCAAACACACACACTCGCATTCACACAACCAATTAACTTCAAATGGATGTGTTTGAACTGCAGGAGGAAATTGGCAAAGCTTCAGAAAAACACATGCAAACGGTGGGGGGGGGGGCAGATCAAACCAGGGTCTCCTCACTTTGAGGTGGAAGTGCATCACCATATCATTATGCAGGAACAGCAATTACAAGAGGAAGATTAATAACTCAGAAAAGTTGTGCTAATTTAAGATTTAAATGAGCTCTTTGAAAAGTAAAAAAAACCCCCAACAACATCTCAAACTGTCACAGACCTGCCTGTGAAGTCAGAGTGAACTCGTAATAATGTGCATTTCGGATTTATTGCCGAGTAGAATGGATCTTTTTAAATGCAATTTCTGCTTCGGTTTGCTGTTCCTATGAAGAACAAATAGACCATGAAACTGAAACACTCTTCTCTCTGGCGAGTGCTTTCATGTGACGTATTGAAGTCATATTGTCAGACAATGGGAGCAGCCACTGCAGTGATCGGGCTACACACCATAGAGCAGAGAGAACAGGGTGCAGTCTGTATGTGCTGCAAATATCTATCATGTGTAAGTATATGTAATTTATTTGCAAAATAAATATAACCAATTACTGATATCCAGCAATGCACCAAGAACACATTCTGGCTTGTTCATCAGCTTGGCTTCAAATATTACCAATCAATTAATTGCAATTTGGAATTGATGCTGTGTGCGAAGTATAGTTTGTCGTAAGATATCAAAATCGATATGCAACCTGAGGAGAGCACAGCATATGCAGCAGTAACATTAAATTTTCATTGACTGCAGAGGTTCTGTGCAAAAGGTTGGTAAACCTCTTCACTTGTGGAGTAGCCAGCCTTTTGTTGTATTCTGGGTAATGAAAAATGGATGATGAGGACCAGTGGATGTAACTTCATTGTCTGTTGTGTTGTGATGGAAAATCTTTTAATGGAAAGGCATCCGTCTGGACTCATTTTACATGTAATAATCAAGAACATGAAAAACTATAAATGCTCTGAGGTTGTCAGAATTACATTTGTCCATGTCAAGGAAAATCACGATAAGCCTCAAACCTGGTGAAGTTATAATTTTGAAGGTTGCCAGTTTTGTGTGTAGGTGAGATTGGATCTGCCCTCTGGCGGTAACCTCCAGTGTAACGCTTTGGGAAATCAAAGTTTTGGGGAAAGCATATACAGTGTTCCTCCTTTGCTTCCATTGTTGATGCATTTCAGGAGTTTGACTAAAAAACACGATGAACACTGAGGACTGAGATTGGTGAGGTACTGAAATCTACAAAATTGATGAGTTGTTTATTTTGACATCAGTGTTTGTGTGTTTGGGTCCATGACTCACTTCAGAAAGGTGTCATAATGTGCATTGTTTTCAGTTTGGTAACATCAGAATGAAGAGTGTTGCTTTGTTTTTATTCGGAAATGAACTCTCGTGTCTTAAATAACTAATGATGTTATTGCTCAAACTTTAACTTTGATCACTTGCTCATAATAAAGGAAAATGTCTCTTTGTTGTTCCACAGCACATCTAACAACAGATTGAATTTGAACAGACACAACGACAGAAGAGGAAATAAACAAAAAAAACAAAATAAAACTAAACTTTTTGGACTGATATGATGCTTTTCTGGCTTCCATTTTCCTGAGTCTGTTGGCTTTTTATTGTATTTCTACTGTTGAAACAAAACAAATAAGACAATGTAATGAAGCAATTGACAAGGAAATTGACTAAAATATAAATGAATCTGTATTTTTCTGCCCAAGAGACCTTTGCTGGCCAACAAGCACAAACTTGCCAAAGCATGCTTTTTCTGTCTCGTTTGTTAACTGTTTTATTTTAAAGTCTCACACCGTCTCTGGTTTCAGGCGACTTGGCTTCCTCAGCTCTGTCTGATTGCTGCTCCCCATGCTGATGTGTTTCACCCGTACTGGAGTGTGTGATTGTCTGTCTGTGATTGACAGTTCGTCCGTGTTGTTTCACCAGTCCTTCCAGCTGCTGTCCTGTGTTCCAAGTCTAATGGTTTTGACCTTTACCTGCACGACCACGGCTCCGTTGAAAGATTCTCCAAAAGAGTAATTTTGTCACCACTTGCCGTGTCCGGCCTCTGACTCTACCCTTTACTTTTTATAGCAGTACACTGATAGCACCACTTTGTGTAAATAACTGTACTTTAAACCGATATAAATAACATAACTCACAAATGCAAAACAAAACTATGTTGCACAATGGGAGACATATCATTCTCTACTATTTGCATCAACTTTGCATGAACATTGATGGAGAATGACACAATGACACAGTAACAGATAAACTTGTCGGTTTGAAAAAGTCTTTCTGACACATTTTACTAAATGTGCTGAGCGCAGCATTGAAGTTGCATCATCCCTTAAACCTCATCGCTTTCATTACCGCACCTCAGTCAAGAGCTGTGTTTGTTAAAAGTGAGCTGGACGTGCCGCTGGTGTAACATCCGTCAGCGACAGGCTGGACGTATGCACTCTGACACCCTGCGCGACTCATTGTCACACTGTCTGCACACATGATGATATTGTTTCCAATTGGTGTTACTCTGAATATGATCCAGTCAACACAAGTCGGGAAACTTGGTTATATAGCCAACTGTGATGTCATCATGTACAGACTGCCCTCTGACAGTTAATAAAGCAGAATAACTTACTGCAGAATAATTCCAGTTTTAATGAAAAGACGAATGGATACCCAGTAAACTGTTCCCTCAAGAAGACTTGGAGTCACCAGCAATGCAGTGAGCCTCACACAATCACCTCACCAACTGCTCTCACTGGTGTAGTAACTTTTATTCCTCTGAAAACAATACTTTTTTTCCCCCAATTTCCATTATTCATAAAGACTGACCTGGTTGGCCCCATTCATAATTTATTCATATTTATTTCTACTAAGTTGTCTCATACTTTTCTCCTAAAAGACCTCATTAGAATCTTCATCTTTACTTAGATCACCGAAATGAGACAATCTGCATTAATCATAATAAGAGAAAATCATGGGCAGTGGCATTAATGTCCCCACTCAGATTCCAGGCTTCGCTTCGAGCCCGGTGTGCTTTAGCTGATTACAAAACCTGGATAGTGTGCAAACTTTCAACAGAGGAAGTGACAATAAGTGGAGACATCAATAAGAGCTGAATTCTCTTAATAGAGCAGCTCATCATCCTACACTCCTTCTGGGTCCTATACAGAGTTGTATTGAAGACGCACCATGACGCTTCTACTACGGTGGTGCTGATCACAGTCACATGTGGGATACACATCATTAAATCTCTCAATCACCCTGTTTGATGATTGCTTGTAAGAAGCCCAGGCTGCTTTGTAATGACACCTGTATGGGTCATTTAAAGCTTCATTTCCCATCTTTGCTGACTCTCCTGCAACAATGTTTGGTTCTACTTAGTTTGATATCCTCCTGGGGTATTTTACAGAGTTTATTGAATATTCACAATGAGCAGAATGGAGTAACATCATGGTTTACATTGCCACACAGCTACAGAGGGGACAAAATATATGGGTTGATTATCAGCTTTGTTTGGGAATATGCAACACACATGCAAATGATATCATAAAGACTTTATGATGTGTCTATCTTTATGATGTGTCTGTTTTTATGATCAAAACCCTTCAGGTGTTAAGTTTTTTTTAATTTAACTAAGAACAAATCCACATTTAACTAACATCACAACGCTAAAATCCAAATGCTTGCTTGTTTCGGCTATTCTTTAAGGTGCCGTTTGTTCACTTATTGTGTGGCAGACATAAGTGGCATGAGTGATACACTGTGCACTGACTAAGTGATTCGCTTTTACCCAGAGGGAGATATTAAAGTGTGGAACTGAAATGTATGGCACTCCATTTTAACTGAGACATGCAAGAATCGCAAATGATAACCTCCAATTCGTCTGAAGCTTCAGCCTCAGGTTTCCTCTGGAGATTTACCTTATCATTACCACAGGTGTTTACTAAACTTCAGGCCAAGAAGCCACGTGTTCAGCCAACAAGTTACCCTCTATCTTCCTCTCATGTTTTTTTCATTTCAACCTAAGCGACTAAACATTTTCCTGTATCTCAAACAATGAATTTCTGTGGCAGAAATACCATCATCTGGTCAAATGAGGTTGATTATATCCCAGAATTTGTTGTTTAGAAATCCTCACTTAAAAGATTTCCAAAGATATACTGTGAATACATTAGACAGGGTGCTATTACTTGTTGCACAGCATTTATTGTTTTTATAGGCAACTGAAGTTATAAAACATTATCGCCTGTCATTAAGATTACTTCACACTTTCGGTGAACTTTGCAAACTTTTGCTTTTGATCATATTTCAAATTGGGCTGTAAGGCAAAGACCAAAGGGCTCCTCAAAAAAACCTGACTTCCTCTTGGTTAAAATGTCAAACAATAATAACACAGCAAGCAAACAGATAGCATTTGATCACAGATGACCACAGACAGACTCCTGTATTGTTCCTGGACGTACATCAAAGTGTCTCAGTCAGTTTGGAGCCAAACATAAAGCGCGGCCCCACCAATGATCAAAGAACAGTGGAGGCTTTAATGGGGCATGTCGCAATGCTTCCAGTGGAAAAGCCACTTTGCCTTTTGTTCATGCGTGTCAATAGCTGGCGATGAAAGAGATGGTGCTGCTGCAGACTGAGCATCCTGAGTCGTTCTCCGAGAGACTGTCTCAACACACTTGAGCTACGCCTTTCAAATCTCCTCTTCGCTGCCACGAAGCTCCTATGTCTTCATGACTCGCTAAAATATTAATCAGGCCCGGAGCCAAAGCAGTAAAGCCAGAAAACCACGTACACAGCGTCACATGTGAATGC
Organism: Blennius ocellaris; assembly: GCF_963422515.1. Taxonomy (NCBI): domain Eukaryota; kingdom Metazoa; phylum Chordata; class Actinopteri; order Blenniiformes; family Blenniidae; genus Blennius; species Blennius ocellaris. Next base: position 5,173,948 of record NC_137667.1, read on the forward strand.
ACAGACACACACACACTAACACACATTGTTCAGGGTAGGGGACTTCTATAATTTAGTGGTTCAGTGCCTCTGATATCTACTGGCTGGATGGCTCATGGTGGAATACTGAGTCTCAGACATGACTTCCCCCCCAGAGACAGCAGAGGAAACTGCAGAGCCTCTGTCCCCCCCCCACCTCCCTCACTCAACACCAAGCATGCAAAATTGAAAACAGTCCTCCGGTAACTCACACAAAAACATTGACTGACTGTTTCTGGATCAGCACATATTGCTCGGATGTACAATTTCTACGTTACACTTTCTTGCCCTGACCGGTGATTGCTCCAGTGACCCTAATCGGGGCTGGCTGCAGCAGCAGAGACACATGTGAGTGACCAGTCGTGTGAGCATGAGAAGCACAGGCAACAGAGCAGATTTATGGCGCACGATTATTCCCATTTTGCTTGCAGCTGTTGCAGTTTCTGGGCTTATGGTTTCCAAGACATGATTGGATTTGAATGCATTTTGTCACGCAGAAAGGCCAGGGCTTGTTGTGTAAACACCAACTGTGAAAATTATCATCATCTGTTTATGGACTCACGTAAGTCAACCTAAGCCACTAAAAATCTTAGTTAACCTCCATGCTCATAAGCCTGTGTTCACTATTGTACTTCCCCTATGTCTGAGTAAAGTTAATACATGTCCTGAGGAGAAACAATAGTCCAAATAAGGATGGAAGATAAACAAATGTGCAAAGAGAAGATGCCAGCAGTTGTCAGTTTAAATGTCCTGAGCCATGTTGAGCTACGTTCAACATGTCAGCTCATCTCATACACATCCAGAGGTTGTTATGAAGACTGCAGTCACAGATTAGGGTCCTGTTCATGCACAGCACAGCTCCATAGAAAGTTGAGGAGCGAAAGAAGAAAAAGTTTGAATTGAAGATTGGCTTGCTGTCTTCACTTATACACCCACACATACGCATGTCAACACAGTATGGGAAAGTTCAATGTTTTTTTTCAACTGCATCTGTATCATAGGTCCTCATCTGATAAATCTCTGCACAGCATATAGAAATGCACTTCATTAAGAAAATATTTGAAAAGACATCTGATTGCACATACTGACATTTTAGCTGCAGAGTCTGATCAGGATGTATGTGCTGCAGACGATTCATAATTGAAAAAGCTTTCATAATTGCAGACTATAAGTTCAGCAAATGAATGTGGCAACTGCCCTGTAGATTTAAACTCTGTACATCCCCCCCACCCCCTCCTCTCCTCAAACATTCAGCTGCAGTAACACTATAAAATGCAGGTATTGGGAGTATAGAGGGCTTTAAGGTATTCCATACACCATACAAACCCTGGCATACACCTTTTTTAAATCCTTTTTTTCCTGTTTCACACTTTAAACTATGTGGCGCATTTTTATTTAAATTAGACAGATGTATCTGCTCCAGCTCCCTGTTAAGTTGGATGAAGCAGTGTGGATACTTGGTACATTGTGAACTACCAAAAATCGGTGTATCCTTGTCTCTTGAGTATTAAGCACTATAATTATTGACTAGGTCATTAAATATTTTTGCTCACAATGATAAAGCCTTGCCAGTTTCAATGGGTGAAAATGGATTATATTAGATGAAGTCTTAATGACTTATTAGGGAGGAATTTTGACTTCTTTCTATAGCAGCCTACATAAGCCCTTTAAGCAAATATCAGAGGTGGCGCAACACTGCAGCGAAGACTGAGGAGAAATTACATAACTCCAGACTAACTCTGTTCTTTAAAATAGAAGAAAAAAAAGAACTTCCTTCTCGTGGGAAAAAAAAAAACTTCACAACATTTCCACACCAGCGATGCAAGAAAATGTTTTGCAACCTGGAATACATCAAATTATATTAATTAATGAGTGTATATTAATTAACACCACAAAGTTGTGTGCATCACAGGTGCTGTTGCAGAGGAGCCACGACAACAACACGACGCACACCAGCTCGTTAATTGTAACCTCGCGTAAACCCCCGTTCAACCCGTCACCTGAATGCACCGTGGCACTAACGTGTCATTTACACTTTCGCCAACCTCGAAATGTCGCGCATCAAAATTTGGCCGAAGTGACTTTCTCGGCGGGTCTAATGAGTCGTGACACTGATGGAGCCTTAAGGCTTCCTCCCACGCTCCTGCAGCCCACTCCTCGCAGTATTTGAGGCGCTCCTCGGCTCCGCCACTCAGTCAGTCAGTCAGCAGCTCTCCTGCAGCGGCGGAGACGGACGGACGGACGCTGCGCTCGCGCAGCTTATTTCTTTCACCCCTACATTCGTCCTGGACATTCTGCTTTCAGCGGAGATGAGACGGGTCCTGGTGGTTGTCGTCGTCGTCGCGGCTCTCCTGACAGGTTGGTGGTGTTCGGTGTCTCTGTTAGAAGTTGGTGATGAGTTCAGCACCATGGACAGAGGCGCGTCCAAGCTGCGCGTTTTAACCAGTTTTCTTCTCTCCTGTAGAGAGTCTCGCGCTTCCAGTTTTCAAAGAAGGGCAGAGAGAAGACGTGGTAAGCTTTTTTTTCTTTCTTTCTTTCTTAATTTGTTTGTTTTTTTTCTTCCTCGTGCAATTTGATTTCTTTGTGATCAAATAAGGGAGAGCTGCAGATTAAGTTAAGTCGTATGTTGCAGGTGGCTCGATGTTTGGTTGAAGTTCTGTCCAAAGCGCTCTCCAAGCCGGACTCTCGGCTGGACCAGGAATGCAAAGACATCCTCCAAGCAGGTTTGAAGCAGGGGGAATCTCTCACATTTTCCATAAGTGACCAGTATGGAGATGGGAGATAAACAAGGCAGACTGTAGCTTCACCATGCAGCCTTCAGATCATGCAGACTTTAAACATTCTCCACAAATGCACAATCCCATGTCCACAATGATATCCTCGGGATTTTGCTGGTTCTCCAACATATAGTGCAATGTAACTTAGAGTAAATGTGGCCGGAATTCTTCAGGCGAATGTCATTTTGATTTAAAGGCTGCAATCACATGACAAACCCAGCACATCTGCCCTCAAGGGCTCCTCCAAGTAAATCTTCTGATATTCTTTTTGCTCTTTCACAGGGGTTAAACATGCCCCATTGGACAAGAAGAATGAGGAGGGAATAGCAGCTAATGAAGAGGTGGCGAAAGGTCACGTTGAGAATCCAGAGGCAAAGGTCGCAGATGTGAAAGACATTGAGGCACTCCTGAAATCTGTGGAGGAAAAAAGGGAAGTCCCCGAGGACGAGCGCAGCCAGGAGTCCTGGAGTCTGGGTGACGAGAAAGACAAGAGGCATGAGAGTGAAGTGGAAACAGAGCGGGAGAAGAGGAGCAGTTGGAGGCCGGGCAGATACCACCAGAGGAAGCACAAACGAGGAGAGGAGGAAGAGGACTACGAGCGGAGTCAGGAGAGTTGGGGACTTGAGGAAAAGAGATCCCCCGGAGAAGAAGAAGAAGAAGTAGAAGAAGATAGCGAAGAAAGGGAGAAGAGGAGCTGGAGGCCTGGAAGATACCACCAAAGGAAGCACAAGCGAGACGAGGAATCTCTGGGAGAGGAGCCAGAGGAGGAACGGAGCCAAGAGTCCTGGGACGTAGACAAAAAAAGTGACGGCGAGAGGTACAAGCGCATTTGGAAGCCAACGCATCGGTATCATCACAAGAAAGGGCTCCGCAAACGCAGCGACGAACCATCGGAGGGCGAGGAATACGAAGACCGCAGCCAGGAATCTTGGGGTCTTGACAAGAGGGACTGGAGAGCGGGACGGTACCACCAGAGGAGGCACAAACGGGACGAGGAGCTGTCGGAGGAGGCCAGGGATGACCCCGAAGAAGAACGCAGCCAGGAGTCTTGGGGTCTCGACAAGAGGGACTGGAGGGCCGGCAGGCACCACCAGAGGAGACACAAACGGGACGAGGAGCTCTCAGAGGAAGCCAGAGATTATCCAGACGAGGAACGCAGCCAGGAGTACTGGGATTTCGACACCGGGAGGGAAAAGAGGGACTGGAGGGCCGGCAGGCACCACCAGAGGAGACACAAGCGCGACGAGGAGCTGTCAGAAGAAGTCAGAGAGGACCCCGACGAAGAACGCAGCCAAGAGTATTGGGATTTTGATACCGGGAGAGACAAGAGAGACTGGCGGGCCGGCAGGTTCCACCAGAGGAGACACAAGCGCGACGAAGAGCTCTCAGAAGAATCCAGGGATGACCCCTACGAACGCAGCCAGGAATACTGGGATTTCGACACCGGCAGAGATAAGAGAGACTGGAGGGCCGGCCGGCACCACCAGAGGAGACACAAGCGTGACGAGGAGATCGCCGAGGAAGAGAGAGAGGAACCGGAAGGGGATCGCAGCCAGGAGTACTGGGGCTTCGACAAAAGGCACGAAAAGGGAGAGGGAGACATAGAAAAGCGCATATGGAAGCCGACACACCGTTACCACCATAAAAAGAAACTTCACAAGCGGGCTGGAGGATCATCAGAGGAGGAAGAACAGAGGGTCGACTCGGCGGAATCTCCGGAGGAGGCAAACAACAGAGATGAAGCTCTGAGGTACACGTGTTTTTCATCACGTCTACCAACTTTTGCCGTTTCATTCTGCAGGCGCGTCGTCTGTACCCTCAGGCAGGAAGACAATGCCAAAGGCTTTAGTGATCTCACACAACTGGGATAAAAAAGAAAAAGGAACAAAAGAAATGTGCACATTAATGTGGTACATGTGCTCGCATGAAAACATCTAAATGGGACTTTTTTTTCTTCTTCTCAGCTATCTGGCGGAAAAACGTAATCCCTGGATATTCCGAAGCTTCTATCACCCTGCGTGGTATAAGAGAGACTCCGATGAACACGCTGCAACAAACAAGGTTTTTTTTTTTTTTTTTTTGAGGGTGGGGGGGGGGGGGGGGGGATCTAATTCATTTCAGTTGCATTGATGTATAACTACCGAGTCGACTTGTAGTTTTATACTCTTTAGCATATTAGAGTTCTTTATCAGTTTTATTTATTGTGCTATTCTCTCGTTGATCAGATGGGTGATCTGGCCAAGCTGCTGAGCTACAAGATTAACCAGCTGGACAACCACTCTACTCAAGGGGAGGCAAAGAGGAATGCACAAGAGAGACCACTCACTCCACTGGAGGTAAAAAAAAAAACTAAACCGTAACAATAAATAATTCGAGGAAACATTTTCAGCCGTCTTAATCAAACCTCTGATTCAGACAATTCAATCCTTATAGACATTACAGTGAATTCTGGTCACTTTAATATTTTCAAAAGTCCCATTTTGTGCTCTCGTAGAGGGAAACAGTTGCTTTTGCAGCCACTTAATTGATCTGTATCTTTCAGTTGACCTAGTAAAGCCATGAAACACATCACACCCCTCCACCACGGTGTTTCACTGGGGGAAAAGAGCAGCCATCCTCATTATGGAAATCTCCACTATGCGAGGAGATGGCAGGATTTAGCCCTCAGAACCACAAAGCAGTCAGTGAATATATGCATCTCTGCAAATGCACATCGAGAACCGTCTCTGGGGAGCGTGTCCAAAACGCATGATGTGGAGGGGGGGAAAAAACACACAATATAGTATATTCACGAGCAGCAACACTCAAAGAATCAACCAATTCTTTGTGCTCATCAGTCCTTTAAAGCGCCTGTTTGTCTGCCATTTTGTCCATTTGTTTTCTCCAGACCAGGATTTGCAGTAATCACAGTGAAGAACCTCATGATTGTAGCCTCCCAGAGCGCTCAAAGACATAATATGCCCATTAAAAAACAGAACTGCAGCCTGCAGAGGCCTCCCGAATATGTCACATCCTTTGAAGCAGAAAAACAAATTAGGGAGGCGGAGACAAAGTGATTTATTAGTTCTACAGCGGTGCAACTCTAATGATAAGGGAATATTAAACCTAAGCGACCAATTATTGAAATTTTAAAGCAAACACGGGGGGCAAAAAAGCCTATTCATGAGGAATTAATCCTCATTTATACTTTTGAATGTGAAAAAAAAATTGTCTAAACAGTTCCTTCATAGATATTCATGTTGAGAATTTATATGCAATGTTTTGCAGGAGAAAGAGCTGGAGAGTCTCGCAGCGATGGACGTGGAGCTGCAGAAGATCGCAGCCAAATTGCATGAGAACGCCGCATAAATCCAGCCATTCAACACTTGATGTCTTTCTGTGGGTTTGCCAATCTAATGTGCTGACAAGTGTTAAAACGCGGCAACAAAAATACGATTTAAAAAAAAGAAAAACAGCAAACCTGGAGCCTTGCCAAAGCATTGTATTGACTGGTTTCTCATTGTAGTTGTGATAGCTTGGTGTCTTTATTACATTAATCCGCATGGGAATGGCTTGGATGTTTACATATAGTCAAAAATGTGAAAAATACTTATATATGGGAGATTATCCAAATGTGTTCTGAAGAGTTTGTTCTGTTTGCACTTAATAAAAAGGAATTTTTCTGGGACCAAATAATCTTTTTTGTTTGTTTGTTTGCTTCACATCCAGAAAAGTAGTCACACATCAGAGTTTGACTTGTTTTAATTCTAAACAGATTCATCCTACAATGGAGCTGCACTTCATACTGGATAAACAAATAAAATGGCACTTTAACCAGGAGTTAAAAAAAAAAAAAAAACTAAATTAGAACTCAAGAAGCTGAGAGCATTAAAAAATATTTTATATCGGGTAAATTGTCAAGCCCTCTCAGTACACAATGACTTCACCGGCTCCTTACCTGGAACATTTAGTGAGCTCAGACAGCCTCCTCCTCGGCATTACGCCTTAATCTCCACTGATGGGAGTACGGCAGAGAAAATACTCTGATGAATACAAACCAGACACACTGTCTCTCTCACTCCAGATGTGTCAAATCAGTTCAGCAGAACGAGAAGACGACGCTGAGAGAGGGGAGGGGAGAAAAGAAAAAAAAAAAAAGGTTCCCCTACAGGCTGCTGGTCATGTGCCCTTAACAGATTTGATACTTCTGCATTTGTTTATCCTTCTGTATTGTTCAACTTCAGTTTCTTTGGTGCTGGTTCCTGGGTTTGCTGGAGGGTCGTTGGCTTGGAGTCGTCTGTGGCGACTGTGATCCCTGAGAGGAGGTAGCCCCCGCCGCCGCTCATCAGTAGCACGGGATGTGTCCTGTTGGGCAAAACCTGGCGAGTCCAGCAGAAACACAGTCAGATGATATTAACTCTGTGCGTTATAGCCAGAGGAAGTAACACGTTGGAGGGGAGAGAGTACACAAACATGCCAACCCCACTGCGGCGGCTTAGTAGACAATTCTCAGGCATTAGAAAAAAACTAATTCATAAGGAATGATGCAACAATTTAAACAAATGTTCCTAATCAGTGTAAAAACACACTTTATAAATGAAAGTAGTGTTTTGCTAAGGGAAACTGCAACAGAGACTTTACCATTACCTGTACTGTTTGTGATTATTATAGTACAATTTTACACAAATATCTGCACGTGTACTCCTCACATTCCTGAAACTGGCTCGTGAAAAGCTTTGATATAAGCTGAAAGACGACCTGCGTCATGACGATTAAGTTGGCGTGTCCACGCATATAATTTAATTATGTGCATGTACATAGGACTACCACCGCTAGAAACAGCTGAAATGCTTTAAAAAACAACTGGAAGACATTCCACAAACTGTGATTTTTACTATTACCAAAGTACAGAAATCAAATCACAAGAATCTATACTTCTATAAATGTAAAGAGTATGCTACTTGATTTCAACATTTTCCAATCACACAATTTCACAGAGAAACAGATTGAAAATGATGAGGAAAAAAGTGGAATTAAAGCAGACATGACAATGTGGTTAGCTTATTAAAGTTAAAGGGGGAAAAAAAAAAAAAAAAGAAGCCAAACACAAGTGACCTGGACGCTGAACACCTACCTGGTAATGTCTCATCCAGGTGTCTGTGAGTCGGAGGTTCACTGTGCCGCCTTCTTCTCTGAGTTTTGTGTAACACTCGATAAGAGCCTGCAGAACGAGGCGACAGAGATGAATGGATGGGCGACGTGCGCCGACAGCCATCATTCCAGCAACACGAGCATGACAGAGGTAATGATTGCAGGGATGCGAACGGTCCCGTGACTCTTTGGTCGTGACAACAATGTATTTATGGAAGACAACTTATTTTCCTCACAGCAATAGGGTGACGACAGTGGCTCTCGTGAATATATCTCACCTCTTTGTACTGGGAATAAACGACAAAGGGCCTGGACGGGGAGAGGAATTTGATCAGGCCCAGCAGGACTGGAGACGGGTGGAAGCGGCTCGCGATGACCAACCTGCAACGAGACAAAGGGATGATCAAGCAGACCTGTCTGATATGATATACGCTCAACAACACAACTCTATAATTGGAAACGTGGAGGTGCGCGCCGTCGTAAACCTGCCCGTCACGGCGGCGTGCGACATGTTTACGGCCTTTCCGCGGACGACGTCCACGCCGCATTTCACAGAGCTGGACGAGAGTCGGCACATTAGGCTGATTTAGGGCAATATTGGAAACTGTGCTGTGTGGTCGTGTTTATGATATGGCCGCTATGATGTGGAGGAGAAATCAATGGGATAACAAGATCAATGGGCTCAGATGTCACCTCCACAACAACTCGCCCATCAATCAGAAAGAGGCCGTCAGGTTTTCGGTGTTATACGACGGGAAACTGCAAAGCAATCAATTTGTTCACCTTGTGAAGGCACCTACACTAATCACCACGTGAGCGCGCGGGAAGGCAAACCATTTATTAGGGACTTTTTATGGACGCAGTTAACGGCGCATTAACCGTTCGTAAATTTTTCATCCGGGTTGTAATTGCTTTTGTTTACTACGGGTGTGAAATATGGAACTGGTGAATGCCGCGAAACCGAACATCATGTCAGAGGCAGGTGTGGAGGGGGAGGAGTAGAAACGGCGACACCGACCCGTCTGCGTTCTTGCCCTCCAGCAGGGCCGCCGCGGCCGCCAGCCGCTTCCGCTTTTCTTCCAGCTTCACTTTTTTTTCTTGAGCCTATCAGACAAACACAGAGCAAACCATGAGACCGCCTGAAAGGTGTTTTACGAATAAATCTCGGCTGCAAAGAGAGTTTGTAACAAAAGGTGTCGCTTTTGTGTTTCAATACGAGTCAACGTACTTTGGCTTCTTTGCGTTTCTCCTTCTCCTGTGCCTCCTGGTCCTGGCCGGCGTCGTCACCATCGGCGTTTGTTTCCATGTTCTGCTCCTCTGTCTCCGGCTGGTTTGGCTCCTCCTCTGCAGCCACGTTCAACTGCTTCTCATCTGCGATGACAAAATCCCAATCAAATAAATGTGAATTTTTTAAATGGTAATTGTTTAATTTCCTCATTTCGTAGAATACTTGGCATTAACGTTCGTGTTGCTATAACCCAAGATGTCTTGGCGGTTTTCGTTAGGGAACCCAATCTGTAGCTGCGGCATCTCTTCGCTGTAACCATCTTCACTGCTTAGAAAAGTCGAGTCCTACCGGCAGTGGGGTCTTTGGCAGCGGCCTCCAGGGTCCCTGCCAGCAGAGCGCTGACGTGGCAGATGGGAAACTCATGCAGCGTGTCGAGAAAATGTGCGGGGAAGCCAAAGCTCTCCACACCCGCCCGAACAGGGCCGCCTCCTGGGTACATTTGGACCACGGAGCCATAGCCTGGATGGGAAGGAAAGGAGGAGTGATTAACAAAAGTGCGGGGGTGGGAAAAAAAACCCAACAAAGGCTTTGTTGAGAAAACGCAGAACGAGACCACATGCTTCGACAAAGCTTCAGTCCACCAAACGTAACTCGCCTCCCATCCTCTCCATGACGGCTCCCAGTACGAGTCCGGCGCAGGTTTCGAACACCAGAATCTTGCTGCCGGCGTGAATGTTCGCCAGGGCCAACATCTGGGCCAGCGTGTCGTACCGCATGTGGCTGCGTCGCACGGGAACATCAAACTTCATGACGTCAACCGCCGGCTTTAAATAAATAAGACAACGTTCACAACGTGGAGCCGACCCGGCCTGCTGACTCACCAGATCTTCCCCGGTTCCCGACCGTGGTACATCATCGCCAGGATGCGACACGACGGCTTTAAAACCGCCACCGTGTTTTCATACCTGCAAATGCGCGAGATTGGGAACCGCTGATGAGGCTAATTGCGGCACGCTGCATTGATTCCAGCCGAGAACAGATTGCGAGTGTATCTTTAGAAGTGACTCACTTCTTCTTCTTCTTCTTGATGTACTTATCCTGAGCATAGCCGGTCTTATCTCTGAACGTGGAGCTGTTCTCGATAAGCTGCTCGATGATTTCCTGAGGATGAAAAAACACATCCTGTATCAAGTCTCACTTATGTTATAGTCCAACAATTAATTGATTGTTTGGAGGATAGCGCTCCCTCGAAAAGACATGAAGCGGCAGGCGGATCTCTTAACTTCCGCCATCTTCTGTCTCATCACAGCTTTAACAATAGATTAGAAGTTATTGCCATAATCAAAATCAGCAGTAAAAGTGTCTATTAGATTGTTCCCTTTTTACAAGAGACGTCACAGTGAATTACTGCAACCTGCATTGTAGACAGGTTTTACACGAGAGACCCTTCACGCTGCAATTTGAACACTCAAGGTCAAGACTCAACTCAAAGCTGCAATGAGGGAATAATCAAAATCCACCATCATTTTCCTAAAAGGTATTAATGGGGAGAGTATTCCAACTGTGATTCAAATTCATTTAAATGCTGAGATAATAGCTTTGATAAACCAACTAAGCCTGCAGTAAACAAATAGTTATATCATAAGTTCAGGTTATTTTATGAATTAAGTGTTTAGCCTTTAAAAAGCCAGAAAACAATATAAGCTTGGGATACAGCTTAGATCAAGAGTGTCAAAGATACGGCTCATGGACCAATCCTGGCAAACCACTGGGAAAATAGTAAAACTTTCAAAGAAAACTATAGATTTCTTTGAAGATCGAACCTGAACAAGTTTGTAGAATAAATAGGTGCCCCAGGAATGATACAATATTTGAATTTATAAAGCAGCTATTACAAGATTTTGCCTATGAAAATCCAAAATGACTATAACAGTTGCCATATTGCTTTGGCGTAGCTGTTTATATGTGCAAAAAAAATACCCCATTTGGAAAACAAGTGTTTATGACAATAGTCAAATAATCCATGCTACAAACTTGATGTTTACACAGAGCAAACATTATGGCAAGTGGCAGTGCTGTGATATGTGTGAAAAGTTGCTGATGTACCTGACCCTTCAGACCTTGCTCTTTGAGCGTCTCTATGTCATCTCTGGTAAGTTTCTGGGATTTGCCATCATCAACAATATTCCTGTTGTCTGTACCGGCCTCCTTTGAATCTGAGGGAAACATACAGAAGACAGTGATCATCACAAATCTTTGGCCCCTCATTCATGCAGTTGCCATGTAACAGATGTTAATGACTAATTGGAATGAAGCAAGTGATTATGACAAGTATGTTTCCTATAATAGTGGTATTTATACACACACACACCAGAGGGACCCTCTGTGTTTTGGGGTTTTCGTGGTTGTAAAATGCCTCCAGAGGCAATTTCAAATGTGGTGCCATACAAGTGTCCCACTGCACCGTCCAGGAAGAACCACTGCTTCTCAAAGATGATCTTTCTGGGGTGGGGGGGACAAGCAGAAACACTAATTAATGAACAGCATCTATTTAGGGTGCAGTGATCTGTGAACATTCTGTGACCCTTACAAATGAGCAAGTAGAATTACAATAGTAGTAGTATTTACACAATTTGACACATACTTCCTTTGCACAATCTGCACAGCCTTGAAGATGTCTCCACGTTTTAACACAATATAATCGCCTTCTTTGATTCTGTACTCCTCATCGTCGTCTCCGTTGTCCGCCATAATCAAGACGATCTGTCAGCTCCCCGGTCAGGCGAAGGCTCGCAGCCTCTTTCAGCGGATCGCGCAGTGGTCGGAAAGAAGGCACGGGTCAAAAAAGGCACTGAATTACCCTGAAGTCGAAGCAAAGTGCTGTAAATTGTTATTTCCACGTGTTAGCATTCATTTCCCTAGCCAACCGGCTAGCAAGGAGCGACATGCGTCACTTGACGCGCTGTGATTGGCTGGATGAGGCAGCGGTGGTCATATCAGCCAATAGGAGCGAAGTGTGAAGATTACGACGTGAAACGTCGCCCTCGATGAAACATCGCAACTCGCTTCCATTGGCTGATACGAGCATCGATGCTTCATGACAGCCAATAGGAGCGAAATGCGGTGTTTCGTCGCCTCTTAAAGTTAGAGGTGATCTCCGTAGTAATGCCTGAACATACACGTTAAATATGTAAAGGAAAATATTTATCTATTTGCGAAATACTCAATACTGAAACTATGGATGATCAAAAGCATATTTTCGACGAATTGAAATACACGATACTTATTAAGTAGCCCAAGTCAGAAGGACAGAATGATACATTTGTGTGTGTTGTTCCATGTTATGTAGATATATATATATATAGAGAGAGAGATCAGTAATGTCATTATGTTACCCATATGATGAAAATAATCTAAATCTAAAGATTATCCCAATCTAAATAGTAAAAAAAAAAGAGAAGCTGGATGGGTCAAAATATCCAACAGTATAAAATTAATGGTCAAAGCATTGTTATAACAAATAAATATTCCACCAAGACAAATGTCCCTACATTCCCTGCATGTTTGTACATTGTGGAAAAATGTGTTCCAGTTTCTGGTGGATGCAGTGCATTGGTATACGCTCATCCAACATTTACTCACTGATTAAGATGCAATGTTGGGAACACACATTCATTTTGTTGAAATATAATAGTGGATGTAAACACTTATCATGTCACAATATAATATGTGGTGACAGCCACTGGGTCAGATTTACAATACAATAAAAGTTATGGTAAACATTTTTGCTGTTTCAGCAGTCTCCATGTGCTACACTTGAAGCACATCAAGCCTTAGGTATATGTGGATTCAGTATCGTGGAAGATATTGGAAGATGATCTGGAAAGGCACAAAATGTTGTGCCGCTTTTGAAATACAGAATATAATTGTTACATACAGATTGAACTGTCAAAACCCCCCTTTGATATTAATATTTCATACAAAATAATATGTAAATATAATCTTTTCATGGTACTGCTGCCATCCCATCAGGTAGTAAATGCGCACCAATGTTTGAACCCTCTTCTTCAAGCATTCTTCTTGCCTTTATGCAATATCATAATGTCTTTATGAACCCACTCATGAATGATGTGCCAGCTCCACCTGCCCACCATGAGAGCACAGCAGTGTAGCAGTGAGGTGGCTGAGGGAGCAACAGAGAGCGTCCTACACCACACAGGAAAAACAAAAAACAAAAACAAAAGGAATACAATTACGTAACTCAGGGAACTTCTGAGAAACTTCTAAGCTTTAACCACATTAAAGAGGATCAACCCACACGTTTGCATTTACGAGAACCCTAAGTCAAACTATGAAAATGAAAATGAAATTTGGCATTCCAGTTATCAGGGGTGGCACAGTGCTGCAGTGGTTGGCTCCGTCGTCACAAATAGTGAAACAAGTTGTAAAATATAAAAACATCCTTTAATTTTCACAATTTCTGTTCCAAAAAAAAAAAAGACTTCTTCCCCTTTAAAAAAAAAAAAAAGGCTGTGCTCCGACGACAATCATCCAAGTTTAGTGAAAAAGACAAATCTTGACTGCACATTTCTATAAACACAATTATTCTTCGAGTGCAGATTTGACCGCTTTTAGCCATTTACAGCTGGATACACAATGACAAGTAGACCGGTGACATTGTTCTGGGAGGGATTTCTATGAATGACATTTTCTCTGGCGGTGATGCTGTCAGTGTTTCTAGTGTGCACCTCTACAGCCGACGGCTGGTGCTTTCACACTGTAACATGCACGTTCAATGAACGACAGAAGCGACTTAGGGCTCAGCGTGTCTGGATGTCGTCGCTCATTCTTGGCCTCCGGTGAGTTTATGAAACAGTTCTTCGTCTAGCGTTTCATTCTGGTCTTTAGACCGCGTGGAGAGGAAGATGTAACCGCCGATGAACTCGTGGACCACCTTGCAGTCGCAGCTCACACAGCAAAAGGCTATTGTCACATTCTGGTCAAACTCTATGGTCACCTGAAATCACACGCAAGATGTTATTCATTCAAGTATCTGCAGTCAACCTGTCTGATGTCTTCGATGGTTGAAAAGAGAGCCGCAGCGTTCGTCCACCTGTCTTATCTCCCAGTTGACGTTCCACTGCTTCATGTTGGCGAACCGCCACGTGGTGACCGGCAGGCCAGAGGACATGTCGATGCGAATCAGGCGGTTGTATGAAATCCCCAGCATCTCATCCTTCTTGCTCCCTTTGAATCTAAAACACAAATTTGGAGAGCACTTCTAAACTGACCATTCATCAACAAGCCTTTAGGCATTCAGAAAATCTCACTGCATGTTGTACCTGACAATGTAGTAGTTGATTCCAAACTCTGGAAGTGACTGCCAGGCCTGGATGAAGCGCATCTTGGCCTCCATTAGTGAGAGCCTTGCTATGTTCTGATGGGCCTCCAGAATGCGGGCGGTCAGCTTGGTGCAGCAAGCAAAAGTGCAAATTCAGCAATAACATTCAGTCACAATTTCAGTGTGACGCCACAGAACAAATATCCAGCGGGCAGAAATCAAACCAACCTGCTTGGTCTTGTGCTTCTTGGCATAGCGGGGCGAAACAAAACATTCAGCGTTCATATCCATGGCATCCAGGTCAGGAGCTGCCTGACCAGGAGGGGGCGCCAGGCTCTTCATCTGCAGGAAGGACTGAATGTTCCTCACTTCTGACTTGTAGGAGCTGTAGGCCATCGTCTTGCCTTTGGAGGCGAGGATGCACGCAGCTTTCCACTTGGCGTACTGCGTTTCCTGCGACCAGAAGACGGGGTTAAAGAACAGGCGAACGTAAGATACTTGATTACAAGTACAGATACGGTCTGAGAGTACAGAATTGAAACCGCAATGAATTTTTAAGCCATCCGGAACTTTTCGAGGTGGGTGGGGTGTGGGTGTCACAATCACAAGCATGTGAATGTGTCCGTGTTGTTACTGTAATACTGTGTCAGAGACGATACACCAGCTTAATCAGAGACACAGATCATGATTCAGCTTGACTCAGTGTATTGAGCCAGAAACCAAATTATTTTGTAAACGAAAAACAGGAAATAACCTGACTTTGATAACTATTGCCTTCAACTCCTTTGTTCTTTCACGGTAAAGACTTAATCACCATCAAAGTGGTTAAAACAAGTAATGAGCCAGTTTTTAAGAACATAAGGAGGAGAAAGCCAAGATAATGTTTGGATATTAAAGAACCACATCCTCTAAAATGTTGCTCTGATACAATGATGAATTACAAAATGCTTCATTACTTGCCAAGCTGAGTAAAATGTAGAGGTTATGACAGAAAAGTGCACATCTTACGTTGTCACATCGAATGTACACCTCATTCATCCCGTCGGCCACGGGAAGCAGGAGCTTGATGCCGAACTTCTTGTCTGTGACATTGACATCAGGGACGACCTCACAACCTGTTGAATCAGGAAGGGAGAGTCATTTATTTACCAACATAGGAGCCACATGGCCAATATTTTATCTTTGCTATTTGCTATGTTCTTTTCTGTGTGGAGCTATGCGACAAGATTTTCCCTCTGCGATTTATAAAAGATTTCTATTGTATTCTAGTCGAGTTACTTAGTAATTTTCACATTTCTTCCTGCTTCTCTGAAACCAAAACCACGCTGAATGAAAAAAAACTGAAACAAGGTTTAAATAGTAGCACAAAAAGAACATTTCTTTTTGTATTTTACACTGACCTCGGAGGTGAAACTGTTCTATCGGTTCTGCAACGGAGGCCTCTTTGTTCTTGTAGTAAGAAATGGTGGTGTCCTTAAATACAAACCAGTACTCTTTGTACGGCCGCAGCGTCAATCTCTTGGGCCTGGTTCGAGACAGAGACGACTGTGAGCTCAAACAACAACAGATGTGACACGTTCAAAAAAGCTCTCCAGAAATGTTTTGATGGTTTATCAGACGGCCAACAGACCTATTCTAGGACAATAGTTAAAGTCAGACACGCACTCAATAATATTCATCTCCCAGTGTTATGCAGTGTTTAAATAAAAGTCGAAGTATTTTCCAGCATGTAACTAATCCCATTCATTAAGTGCACTATTGCTAGGAGCAGTGCGGCTGCAGGCAGTGAGCTTTTCAACCTGGGATATAGTGATGACACTAAGGGGACTGTGAAACACACAGCAGCAGGATCTTCTTCTTTGCGAGTTAAAATCCGGAATATTAACTGCTCTGGGTGGCGGCAACAATAAAGCACTTATGAGGCGCAGGGAGCATTGAGAGCAACAATTGCTGGTATCAAACCACCTAGATAGGAGAGAGAAATACACAGGAAACTGTACATGCAGCTGTATGTAACCAGGAAACACCTAAGAAATTTGGGAAAGCTGCATTGTTGAGTATGCATGTATTGTATGCCCGTGCATCAATGAACGGTAAATGGCAAAAGACGAAGACACTTTTTTCTCTTTCTGATACAGTAGAATATGTGTGAATGTGGGTTTACCTAAACAGCCGGAGGGAATCAGCCAGTTCTGGAATGTCTGTAATGTCTTCCTGGAGGCAAGACAAACAACGGTCAATTATCCTGCGTCTCTCTCTGTGACATCACCGTGTTAAGACATGCAATCAGCGAAGGCCTAGTTATCAACTACGGTCTAAAAACAGGTGTTTGTCCATAACGGCGCTGAGATCCGGAGGATTTGGGTTGACATTCATTCCAGAGTGGCTTGAACAATTGCGATTACCAGAATTCTGTCTGTGTGTCCGCCTTCCAGAGTCACCTCCAGGTTGGACAGAGCGGCCTCCACTTCATCGATTTCTGGTTCATTGGAGTTGTCCAGCGGTTCACTCGACAGTGTCAGTTTACAAATGTGATACTGAAAGGGTGAAAAAAAAAAGAAGTTTTTTTTAATTTTCTCTCCATTAGAAGACCCCACCAGCAATGACTGAACTGTTTATTTTTCAAGTTTAAAAAAAATAAATAAATAGTACAAACAGTTATGAAGCTCTCCGACATGACTTAAGAGGTTATGCAAGGCTGGCATGAGTCAGAGGCAGACATGAGGGCAGTCCTGTGTGCCAGCCGTTGCAGCATCGTGTCAGTGAGCGAAACACTCCTTCTGAATCACTCCGTTTTCTGAATCACAGTGCAAACAGTTGCAAAGTAACAGCCGAGGACCCAGCCAATGGGATGAAATGTAGAAAAAGGAAAGACTGTGCCTAATACGTTTGGCAATGTGGGCTTTGTCAGAGCGAACGTGTTTGCCGATGGCGCCATTATTCATACCGTTTTGTGACTTTTGTGACTCCTTCTCTCTTTTATGAGTGCTCCTGCACCTCTCCCTTCGATCCTCCTCCTCCTCCTGTGGGGTTTTCCCATGCCCTGACATGTCCTCATGTGGACTTATACACTAAAACCCTTCTTCCCTATTCTGAGATTCAAGACACAGGCAAACTCATTTGAAATCCGCCGACATCGCATTACGGTACGCTGGAAAAATTGTTGTTTATGTTCAAAAAACCGCAGGAGCTGGTATTTACCTCAACTGAAACAATGCGTGTAAGTGTAACACTTAATAGAGTCAAAATTATAATTTTGGAACTTACTTAAGTGCTTAATTAGATATTTTTTAGAGTGTCTGTATCTTTGTATCTCCTGTGTGTTTATTTTTCAAAGGCTTTTTAATTTGACTCTCTATATTTGAGCATATTTATATATTATTTTGTCTACTTTACATTCTTAAAACTGGCTTCTCATTTCCCTCAACATTGATGGAGTATTAATCACCGTTAAAGGCAAATACCGGTGCAGCTGACAGTCACAGTTATTCATACGGAAGCAGCAGAAAGTAATACATTGAGGAGTGATTGCTAATGATTAAACTGACGTATCCATGCTGACAAATGTAGAATTTCAATGAAAAAGTATAAACTGTACTTTTAGCGTCGTCTGCTTTACACAAGTAAATACAAGTATCTGTATTTTTCAGGAGTTTACAGGTTGTGTTCATGGGTCCATAATCACTTTCTCACCTTAATGACGAGCTGGTCAAAGGATTTGAACCAGCAACCTAAAAAGCTTGCCACTCTCTGCACGAGGCCATCAAGTGGAAGTGACAATGAAATAAGACACTAATCTAGCTAATTATAATTCACTGATTGCATTGTTGGATATATCGCCCCCCCCAAAAAAACAACAACAAAGAAACAGAAAAAGTATTTGCTTTCACCTGTAAAGAAGCAAACATTAGCATTTCTTCCTCAGTGCAGTCTATCTCTTCTAACAGGATGGACCAGCGAGCTTGTTCATATAGCTGAGTTATCCTGACGGCGTCGTACTGAAACACAAAGACACAAAGACATATACATATTAGCGTTCTGTTCATTGGCTATATATGGGGGCTTTCCGGCAAACAGCGTGGATATTTTTGGGATGCACTCTCAGCTTTCTTACTTTCGGATTGAGGTCGAAGAAGACGTTGTATTTAAAACGGAGCAGAAGCTTTTCCTCGTCTTGGATATCCTGCTCCATAAGGGAACGAGAAGAGTCCAGCCACCTGTCAGTCATGACAACAATCGATTTACATGAGCTGCACGTGCAATTAGCAGTCCAATTATGTAATGTAACCCTGACAGATTTAAGTTTCTACCCGGAACTGTTGGCTGCTTTGTCCGTCAGTGACAGTGGCTGGTACATCTTCGCGAGCTCAGCTGGGGGCAAGTTTGGCTGAGATTCTGCGAGGGGGTTTTCTCCGAACCAAAGGCTGGTGGCAGATAATGGCATCCCATTCTCCGGGTCATAGGTGGCTGTCATGGTCTTGCTGTACATGGGGCCTATGAATAAGAATAGACAACAGTTATTATCATCGCATTGCAGAGACTTCTAATTGAAGTCGACATGAGTGAGTTGAAAAAGAAAAAAATAGCAGCCAGAAACTGCAAACAAAGAAGGAACAATTTGACCAAATGCTTGCAAAAAAACACCAAGAAGAGGAAACTCAAAAGGGAACATATTTGAATCGACTTTAAAGGAGGGAGAAATGAGAGGATTTAATTATAGTGATTTCGTGTTGGTGTGGGATCTGAGCTCGGAAACGGAGGAATGGGAGAGTGGGTGCTCCCGAATAACACGGCAGCGTGCTGAACTCTTCTTGCAGATCCCGCAGTTTAAAACTGTAGCCTCTTGCCTCTCATATGTACAGTAGGTTGAGGCATTCAAAGTTATTCGCTCACATATAATATCATGAAAAGTACAGTAAAATACCAACCAAAGCATGAAGACTCATTATGGAAAGTTAACCGAGCTTCAGTATGTATTCTGGTTGAGAAGCTACTGCAGAATTTATAGAATCATAATAGGATTAAGTTTCCGTGGAAGAGATAGCGTCTGTTGCAAGGAAACGACTACAACCGTTGCATAGTAATGTGTACATGCCTTCTTCTTCACTGCACGGCCTGCTTTAAAGACACATACTGCGAAGTAACACCAGCAACTCTCAAAAGCTCCAATTTTGATTTCTCAGACTTTTGAGTGTTTTGTCCACATGTCTGCCATAAACACACGATATCTTGATTCGTTGAAAAAGAAAACAATTTTGGAATGAATTCACTAAAATTGTCCATCATCTGACAGTAAAATCACATACATCCATTTCAATAAATACAATATTCCTTTCCATCCTCTTGAGTAGATTTAAATCATACCATCCATCAAACTTCAATCATGTTTTATCCACCTCACGGTCAAAGGAGGCTGGAGTTTTAGAATCACTAATAACTAGCTAACTAACCTTAAATGTATCATGTTATAGGAGACCAGAGTGTCCCACCCCCCAAAACACACACACACACACACACACACACACACACACAGACACACAGAGAAACACAAGTAGAATAAGCACAATACAAGCAGAAAGTCCCAGGCCAAAGCGAAGACAATACATGAGTATTAAATAAAGTACCTGTTCCTCCTGCTCCCCCCCCACTAAGTAAGTCAATCTCCCACAAGTCATCTTGTGGCGAGTTTTTATCTTTCTTCTTCTTCTTCTTGGAGGGATCATCCGGAGGCTTCAGCAGGGACAGCTCCTCTGATCGCCGGATGTCTGAGGAGGACCAAAGAGAAAGAGAGAGAGAAAAAAAACTGAGCCATCAAGCATATTGGGAGAGATTAAGTTTGTCTTTTTCAGTTTTCAGAACAGAGCCACTCACTGAGGATTCTGCAGATTTCTGCCACTGCTTTGAAGACCACACTGGAGAAGCTGACTGTTAGTTTGATGGTTTTCATATTAGGGAGCTGCAGCAGCAGCGGTTTGTGCTGAGGTGTGTAACGCAGGTCAGCATCAGCCTGTGGAGCAAAACGTATCAATTATATGACCTTCAGATCAGAAATAGATACTGATGGGCTCCATGTTTATTTTTTCTGTCTTTTGGTTGGATTCAAGGACAATTCCCCCCCCTTTTCCACACTTCCTAGTAATAAATAGAGCCAACTGTGAAAAGGTGTTTTAGACTATGTTGATAATGTAGATCGCTTTCATTTTAACTGTATGTCTTCTGGGGCTTGATCAGTGTAACATGTGTTATAATATTGGATGGATTCAACTGCTCAACACAAGTTAATAAAAATGACATATCGGTCTGTGAGTGTTGGGATATACATGCGTATGCAGTTTCCAGGGGAGCCTGTATTATATTTCTCCATACGCCAAAGAGCTTGAAGCCCACTATACCAAATCTTTTTTTTTTCTTTTTTAATCATGCATTGACTGAAGGAAACCTTCTCATGGGAATTCAAGTCGTTTTCTAATTTCTCTGCGATATTTTTCTTGGGCAAGCGTTGAATTGTTTTGGGGGTTAAGTGATCAATCATCATGAACCCGCATTACCTGAATCCCATACTTGTCCAAGGTCCAGTGAGTCTTCAGCAGCCAGCACTTCCTTTGCTCCCACCACAGAGCGTGGTCTGACCAATCCTGAGGAGCCTCTGCGGTCAAACGGAGGAATTCAAACCATCATTACCACCATATAACAATCACAATTCCAGTCTCATTGAAAAGGGTGCTCTGCATTTAACCCATCGCGAAGAAGCAGTGGGCAGCCACGGTGCAGCTCTCGGGGAGCATTCAGGAGTTATGGGGCCCTACAGTGATGATCCATTGGCTGAGCAAGACGCTTGATTCCAGAAAGCTCCCAGGGTGTTGCACAACGGCATCATGCTAAATGCAGAAGACACATTTTCATAGCACTACATTTTATATGCCGCCAATGAGGAAATGTAAATGCAGGTCAATTTTAAAGGGTGTTGGTCGTTGGTCGTTGGTCCTGGCTGTGAAGCTGCAGCTAAACCCTCGAGCAACACAAATACTACCAGTACCCTCTGTTGTATAGGCGGTGTGGTTTAATGAAACTACCTGACATCATATTATGGTGCTGGGCTGAAATCAGTCTGTTGATGACAAGTCTGTTAGTCATCTATTATGTCTCATGCTCTTTAAACCACCTTCACATCGGTTACGTTAGCTCCTCCGTATTTAATGGTGATTGTAAAGAGATGTAACTTGGGATTACGGCTGAACTTTGGCCCCCGGGGCTACACAAGCCGACGCAGTGTGACGAAACAATGGCAGAGTGGTGTAGAGAAATGCAGGGCAAACAAGGGTGTGGTGGCTTCACTTAACAGAGCCGCTGTGGGAGCCGGAGAAGTCGGCTCTAAAACAAAGTCCAGCAAAGGTACACTTTGACCACATTAGCCAAGGACAGTGCCAGCAGTGTGGTGAAGGCCATTCCTTCAGGCAACAATGCATCCGTCTTTTAACTCATCCCGGACACTCACTGATTTTCTCCACTAGTTTGAGCATAAGTCCTCCGATGTGCAAGTCTCCTTTCACCCTCAGTTTAAACTTCATGGACTCGTCTCCTTCTTTTTGATCGATCTGCACGGACAGCTCCCATGATGTCTCCCCGTACTCGGCGGCCGTGATCATGTCTCTGCCCTGAGAAGACAGAGGGGAGATAGTGCAGTTTATAAGCAGAAGGAACAGTGTTTTGGATAACACCACCACAGAGACACCACAAGGCTTAAAAAAAAAGAAAAAAAAAAGAAGAAAGAAAGAAAGCACGTCTGGCAAAGGGAATTTGCGAAAATAATGTTACGCTTCTGTGTTTGAAACATCTGCGATGAAAACATGAGAGTGGATGAAGTGTGTCTCAACATTCTGATTGACTTGGCCGTGAGTTAACAAACACAGACCTCTTCGCAATTCTGTTATAAGTGGCCACATATGGAACATATTTGAATCCTGCTCCTGCTGCAGTGTCTCCGCACTGATGCCGCAGCCCCCGAAGGACTTCTTTCAGCCAATACATTCATATCAAGAAATGCACAGACAGGACGATGTAGTGGCTACTGCCGGCAAGAAAAAGAGATGAGACTGCAGATCATCCCGACTACACACAATGGACACAAACACAATGGTGCAGTCCTGCACATAACGCCGGGCTCGATGATTGGTTGATTTCAAATGATACAGAGTGAACGGATGAGAGACTTGGAGCAGGTAGGAAAGGGGAGACGAGCGGAGGAGGAGCAGGGAGGGGGCAGCTGAGGAATGTATGACGAGCAGGGACACGAATCCCGCACAGGAAGGACCATGCAAAAACAGCAATCTACACACACTGCACCAATCTCCCTTCATTTCAGACCCAAACTTTTGCAAACGCAGAGTCACACAATGTCTGACACACACTGGTCCAGACCAGAGGGATTATCTGAAGTACTTGTTTGATTTGTCCCGGGCCGCCCAGTGGATGTGTGTTTTGTGTGAAACCGAGTGGCCAGGAGGCTTGGTTTAATGAACACACTCTGCTTTTCTTTGTGCTGCTCCCTCCCTGCACTGCATGCAGCTGTAGGGTATGCTTAAAAGTTTCAGCATGCATGCCTGCTGAGGGAAGACCTGTTGAGATGCGTTGGAGCGTGATAAATTTACTCCTACAATTTTACTGTAGGGGCAAAAAAAAAAAATAATACCAATACGTGATAGTGGGCGTAATGGTATGATCTAGTGCTTGTCAACATTGTGAAAACAAGCTATAAACTAAAGTTTTTCCAGACAAAATATGTCATAAATTTAAAAAGGCCCTGCCCACACAAGCTAAAAATCACTACTCATTTCCTCTGATGCAAATACACACTGTTTAAAACGAGCATTTATCATACGTTATAGGTGAACTCGTTCATATTGAGGCAAATTGCAGTACAAAGAAAAAAAATTCTCAGAATTCTTTTTTTTTTTTAACCATAAATGTTAAGTTTTGGTTTTTCCACAACACAAATGTAAAATACAAGTTCTTACATTTACCCTCTTACAACACAAATGGATAAAGTAGTTACAATGAACATATTGGTAAAATTATTCATACTGAGGAAAATTGTCTCCAGTAAAGGAAATAAAAATAATGATTATCTTTTAGAGACACAACACAGAGGTGGAATAAAGTTCCAGCTTAACCATTAACTTGATCTAAAATAGGCCAAGTGCGATAATCCAAATCATGACATAACGTTTCATCTCATTAATGGTTCAGTAATCAAATTCAGCTTTAAGTTTAAAAAATGATGTGAAGTCATTCTTACCTAAATTCCAAGTTTTGTTCCGGTGGGATATTCCTAGAACATCAGAGTGAAGTGGAGTGAACCAGGTCGAGGCTCCTCTGGGAATAAACCCCGCCCAGCTGACAGGTAGACGGGAGGTGGAGACCACTGGAGGAACAACACTCAGCATGTGAGTGTGTCCACAGGCCTTATTACTGTCGAGTTATCGACACTTATTGGGTCTTTTCGGGTCAGATGATCCGTGAAAATCTACTGATTACACTCGATGGCGATACAAAGTAGCCTAAGGCCTCTTTTACAAGACAACGTTTCAGGTGAAAACACCAAATCCGTTAACAAAAAAAAAAAGGAGCGCGTTTAACACTGCAGGATGTAGATGGTATGCTCGGACACCGGAGGGCGCTGTTGTTAGATTTCGCAATGAAACTACACAGACGTTTGTGCGTGGAGAAGATTGAGAGAACCCGACATCCATAAGGACTGATGACGCTTGGGATGCTATCAGGGGTGAGTCTCAACTATATAACTACTGATATGGAGGATAAAACTGGAATACCGACCGTGAGTCATGCCACTACCGGTCCGCCTTTTTTGTTTACATTGGATGAGTTAGGAAGGGTAGAAATATGCGCATGCGCAGCAAGAGCGCTCCAGCGCGTCCTCTCCTGCAGGTTTTAGCGCTCTCCCAGTTGCAACACACCTGATTGCAATGAGGGGCTCATTAGTGGGCTTTTTCACAACCTTGGTGATGACGTCATCATTAGACCCAGGTATGCTACAGCAGGGAGGGAACTAAAACATTCAGCGGGGGGGCTCGAGGACCGGAGTTGGAGACTCCTGGCTCAGAAGGGCTTTCCCTCACCATCCCAAATCTCAAAACAAAACTGAAAGCTTCATATTTAGATTAGTGGAATTTGTAAATTAGTGAAAGGTTTTGAAAGTTTAGTTTCATTTGCAAGTCTATATGTCTACAAAGTGTCTGAAACCCCAAACTTAACTTTTTTTCTTTTTAAACGTTGCGTGAAATACTGTTATTGTGACAAATATTGCAGTATACGGCACTTAAAATTGTACTTGTTAACAGGTGCAATGATTGAACATAATTACCAATTCTATAACCACTGTGATGTTTGGAAATCAAAATCTTGTATAAACCACCAGCTCACTGCATTTGCATGATATAGCTGCACCTTCACCGCTGTATTTTCACTGATTTTTCTCTAGTTAAACTGTTTATTACAGAGAGCAGCTCAACGTTAAACTGCACCCAGCTGGAAAAAATAACTGCATCAACCAGCATACGGTGGTCAGCAGAGTGGACCCTCTAAAAATTCAAAATCCTAAGACACTAAATGTATATGTGGGTTTGAGCTTGACCGATTATGCATATTTCAAATGTTGCTTTGAATGTCAGAATATATATTTATCTCTATCTGATGTCAACCTATGTAAACACACAAATATAATCAAACACCAAGTGATCGTTAGCTGTTTTCACGTCAATAAAGGAGAAAAGGTCTGCGTGACAATGCCACTTGTGGCTTGTATGCCCCTGTTTTAACGGACTTAAAGCGACAGACTCAAAACATGATGGATACTGAATCACCTCAGAAGAACCAGCCCACATTTCTCAATGCCCACATCCTCCTCACTGAGTAACTCGAGATGAATCACCAGAGTTTATCTTCTCCACATAATTATGTTGCCAGCTTATGAAAGTACAACAACACATCAGTAACACTCACGGGTTGCATTTTCTGCCATTTTTTTGGTTTTTTTTTTTTTTTTTGAACGGATGGTGTTACAGTGACAAACCAGGCTGCCAGGCTGTGTTATGGTCAGTTTTGCTGCTTGACAAATGTAGTGTGTGTGTGTGTGTGTGTGTGTGTGTGTGTGTGTGTGTGTGTGTGTGTGTGTGTGTGTGTGACATTGGCTGTTTCTGTCCTGTGTTTTCAGCATGAAGTGAACTCATGTGCGAAGCCTGCCACCCGCTGGTTTCTACTGGCAAGATCACAAGCTGTGTTTTTTTTTTTTCTCTTGGCTGTTACATGGTAACAACGTAGAACCGGCACTTAGTGGAGAGCATACCTTCGCCAACGCCACTGACCCTCAAAGCAACGAGATCAACGACTAAAAACTCAATCGATCAAAAATGGAAGCACTAAATTGGTTGAAATAATTATTTAATGGGTAAACCATTGAGCATAAAGTGACCAAATCCAACCTTGACACAGTAGATTTACTTAATGTGATGCACCATATTTGTCACACAAAGGTTGGAGACAAACTAAGATATATGACATCACAATAGAAGTTTGATGTTTGCAAATTTTGTTTTGAAACATTTTTGCAAATAAACCAAAATACAGAACAAAGCACTATATAAACAAGTTCACACAAACATATGAAGTCTGGTAGTGGTTTACACTTTTACCTCCTATGTCTCTGGTTCAAGCCCAGTTTGGCTTTGGTGACTTTTGTGTCTAATTTGCACGTTTTCTCTGTGTATGGGTGTTAATAGAGAAGTGAATGAATGATAAGAAAACTCTGTCACGATCACGAGAAACAGCTCGGCAATATATTTCCTTACTGTGGCAGTTTTACACTTCTGTAGTTCCGAGTCTGCTTTTCAATTATGCATTTATTTATTTTTAAGTAAAGTGATTGGATATACAAGACAGTGCGGAGTGCATGGAAAATATTACACTGAAATAAATTCTATTCGACATCAAGACATTAATCTCTTCATCAGTGTTGAGGTGATGCTTTCAAACATTCAAGTCAGTCCAGTTTTGCTTTGTTTTTTTGTGAGTAATTTTGTAACTGCATTCAAAAACTATTAAATAAGTCCAAATGTATTAATGGGAGTAACTTGAGAATGAGACTGCAGCAAATGATTGGACAGCAGTGTTGCTGCCACATAGTGGCGCTCTCAGACCACAGCAGACTTGTAAGTCAGAGCTCTCCAAAGCTTGAGGAGACAGTTTGGTGAAGAAGGTGCTTCGTTTGGAAACCGGGGTGTGGTTGGCGGTCAGCCTGCAGTTATTTACATCTGTATTTTATGGCATGAACCAAGTAATAAATGTCTTGGAAAGCACAGAGTCAACTTTGTATTAATATTAAAATGGATTTAAATCACATCCTTCCTCTTTTTTTAATTTTGCTGCGGAAAAATAGGAACCAAATGTCAGTTGTTGAGGTTGTCACAGTGTAAATCAGTTTGACTGACCACAATAGTTCAAGTCAAGTTGTTTTTAGTCGATCTGAATAGAAGCTGTATTAAACGCAGCCTTCGCTTTCCCGGACTGTGATTAATTACAACGTCATGGCAAGTGTGGGCTGTTATCTCCTGTTTTGATAAAATTATATATTTCTTGGATCAAATTGACCCGATATTTTTTCTTTTTCTCTCCTTCTATCCAGGGAGGACTGGCGTACAAATCAGCTTCAGAGTGGGTGAGCAGTCAAGAATACCTCAGAATAGCACATCCCTGCCAAGACACAGGCCTAATTGGTAACACCGGTTGAAGGCCACTTTCTCTCACCATTTGATCATTCCGACCACACCCTGCGGATTCGGTTGAACAAACTTGCCTGTGAGTCCATCTAAGCTATCTGTTCCAGCTGAGTGTTTAGAGCTGGCGCACGAGGCCGTCTTGTGTAAGAGGGGGGGAAATGTAAATTCCATGACAAAAAACAAACAAATAAACCCGAAGCCTCATAAACTGTGTCACTGGTGTTAGGACACATGGAAAATAACATAATTTGGAGCTGTCAGGGTTGGACACCGTGTCCATGTCATCATGACACCTGTGGCTCTTGTGGCGACTGGGTACACAGAGTCCAGGCCGAAGGAGAGGACAAACCTCGGCGTTACTGCAGCGCCTGGGAGAATGATAAAACGCAGCCTATCGAGCGATGAAGAGAAAGAGGAGGAAAAGTTTTGGAGTGTGGTTTTAGACACAATAAATTACATCTACTGCCTGAAGCTGGTCTGAACCTACTTGGAAGCTGGTGGGAAACAACATCTGTAGAAACCTTCGTCGGCTTTCTGTATTTATGGAAAGAGAAACCTCCCGGTGACCTGGGAACACACTTACCCAATTAGCAGCCTTGCCGACGGATCAAATGGAAGTGAAAACATTCACTGCCGTGACGGAGACGCATCACAATGCTCCATTCATGCCGCCGAGCCCTGCGCTTTGGGGGCGAGGTGGGGGTGCTCTTTAGGCATGTAGTGGGGAGGTGGGATAGGTGAGAGGCGGCATTGAAATGCAACGAGAAACTCGACTTACCTCACCGCCCGCTCTGACATTTTCAGCGGCGGCCCCCGTCGTGATTTAAGACAAATGCGGGGGTAAACACCGTTCAGATGTGTTGTTTCCATGAGGTTACAGACCACCGCATCCCGTTCACTGCAGCCTGTCTGATCCGGTACAACCGCAGGTTTCATCCTGTGGGACCAGGGCCGAGGGGTTCAGGAGCCCTGAGAAACACCATGAGACGGTGAGCCCCTTGAAAGCCCCGGGTCTGGGTGAAAAAAGGTCATGCAACTTTATGGCCTGCGAAGTGTTACGGGGCTGATTTGTTTTCTTTATCCAAAGCCGTTATGAACATGTCATGCCCGCTTCTTACTTAATTTTAGTGTAACGTGATTTATTTTCAGCCGGCAGAGCCCCATAGCCATCATAAAATTCCACGCCAGCTCCAATGCAAGCCCCCCCCCCCCAAAAAAAAAGAAAATTTCAAGAAACTCACCTGGCAGTTTGTCTGTTTTGCAAATGTCAGAAGAATTTCACTAACAGTTATGATGAGCCTGAAGACAACCGAGGCGTGCTTGACTAAATATGTGTTATATAAGCAGCCCTTGACTAAATATAAACTCTATGTATGTATAAAAAAGTGTCTGTATTTACCTAAATATCACCAACCTCACCTCAGTTGGACTGTTTAATCCTTGCATGGCACTGAGAGCGCCATATAAAAACTCTTTTAATCCACAAAATTAATTGTTTATTTATTCGAATGGAGCCAAACATGTTTCAGTAAATGATGTCCCACGTCCTGGATTTTTGACCACTGAACCTTTACATATTCTAGAGTAAGAAAAAGGTGTTTTTTTAGAAGCCAATTAAAGATAAAATGAACAGGGTTGTGCCTGTTGAGTTACATTTGAATTCCCTTGGGAAACAGCCAAGACTGATATTCTTTCTCTCCCTGCATGGAAACATCTGATAGAAATAAAACCTCTCATGGTGTCAGGTCAGATAGCCATAAATACAGGTTGTCAGTGCAGTGTGACCCTCGCATCCAGAAGAAAGATTGCTCTGAACTGTGGTTTGGAACAGGATATCGTATGTTTAAATACTGCACTTCTTTCTGAAAAGTTGCTACTGTAAAACAACTTCAATCACAGGGTATCGCTTTGCCTGTCACACGCAGTATTTCATCCTTTTGCTGCCGTGACATATAAAATGAGCACATACGTATGGATCATTGATGATCACAGGCAGATGCTATTACGGGCAGACAGATGACATTTTGTTTTCGGATATTAAACCTGATGAGTCTGCTGTCCTTTCCTTTGCTGCTGAATACTGTCTTTACTTCTTTGTCAGTTTCAACAGGTGTTCATGAAGGGTTTTTTTTTCTCGCAGTTGACATTTATACAGGGTTTGAGTCACTGAGTGGGAGTGAAGGTGAATTGATGAACATTTCTTAAATGATCTCCTTCTCAATGTCATTACAGCGACTTTACTATTAAATTGCACAAAAGAAGTCAAATAATTATATTTAACATCAAAGAAATGCATCATTGCAAATTGCCACGCTTTTGGCAGTGAATATTATTCTATTAAAGACTGATGCAGATGACAACGTAGCTCGGAGCCACTGAAAACCTTTTGAAAACAACACCCAAGGTGAAAATTTCCAAATGAAACTAGTTCCATGCTAAGCTTTCGACATTGTTCTTGTCATTATTGAATATTGCAGAATCATTTTGAGTGTGGAGCACACAATGATGATTGTTTCTAGCATTTGCTGAAGATTAAAAACCTTTTTTTTTTTTTTGTTTTCTTTCTATGCTGAGGACTTTGGGTGATCTCTGGTCCCATGTGCACCGAAGCACTCGGATGTCGTCCAGCCGGTCGTCTGCTGCAGCGCCGCATGGAAGAACCAACCGTTGACACTGGCCTTGAATCTGACTGATCTCACAGGTACGGCGTAAGAGGAAGCGGGGCGTTGTGTTCCTTTCCTCACCGCATCAATTTGCCAACTGGTTGTGAATGGGTGCCATTTTGAAACATGCAAATATAGGTAGCCTCTGCCTGTATCAGCTGATGCAGGTCAGTGTTGATTTTGGCCGGGCCTTAAAGAACCAAGGGGAGAAAGACGTACTGAGAGTTAGAAAAGGTCGCATAAACTCTAGCGGGATTACTTTACCAACACTTTCCATGGCTGAGATCCCTTGAATGGATCCATTGTGGGGTGGGTCTTTGCTTGCGGAAAGCAAACCCTGTCAGGATCCAGTTCATTAGCACCTAGTTTACTGTTTGAAGTTAGTTATTTATCCGGTGTCTAAAGGGGAACCCCGTTCAGACATTTGCAAGTGTGTGCGTGGGTCGCGTGTTGGTGTGTGCGTTCATGCGCAGACTTGTAGTATACACTTGTACAAACGTAGAAAACGCATAGGATCTACAGGGGGTTTCCAGAGCAAATGGCTCAAGAGCAAATAAAACTTTCCATGGCGCAGTAAAATGTATAGGGACCGAACGGGAGGCACACTGGTGCCGCTCTGAAGGTGGGAAACAACCCTGAGAATTTGTTAAAAAAATACATACATAAGCTCTTGATGTATTTATGTTCCGACAGTCACTGACCTTTACTCTGTAAATACGAGCATGAGAAGTCACAAATCTCAAACGAAGCACATGTGTATGACATTGTTAAGATTTCTTTAGGCATATTTGTCCAAAAAAAAAGAAGAATCACTATCTGAGTTATGAAAAGTAATTTTTGTTTGTAAACCCTTGCTAAAACCATGTTTACTTGAGGAATATCATTTTAGCAGCAGTAGTCAATCTTGGTTTTTATTTATTTTTTTACTGTGTTTCTTGCTGTCATGTGAGAGTGGCCGTGTGTGTTTTCGCTGCTTGTTTCTTTTGTGATCTGTTTGTTCTTTGGAAGGCATCCCTGAGCGTCTGGTCAGACAAAAGTGCCGCGTTGAGCAAAACCTCCACTCCACTTTTATGGTCTGTGTGGGCCGTCCTATTTGTACATGCTTAGAGCAAATTAGACCAGCAGCTGCGCATGGCTGTGCTATTCCATGTTGGCTTTTTCTAAGATAAAAATACGCGACGGTAAACCTCGCAACTTGGTTCCAGAAATATTCAGACCGTTCCTTCTGGAACTAACACCTCGCCTTGTTTACTATCAGCGCTTCCCTCTTTCTGCCTCAAACAGAGGCAGACAAGCGTTCGAGAAGATTGTGATGAATTGTGGGGAGTGCAGAAGAGGAGACATGAAGGGTGGGAGGCAGAAAGAGGGAGAGGGACCACCTATGCAGATGTTTTCCACATGTAAAGGAAAACAAGCTGCAGCAAGATGAGTACGAAAAGACGAAAGAGAGCAAGCTGCACCTGTTGTGGGATGACGATCTGGCCACAGGTGACATCAATTGTTTGCGTGTCATGCTGTTTTCATCGTTGGGAACTTTATGCGCAGATTTGAAGAAAATATATTTTGTAAATTTAAGGAAAAATATCTTGCGTGGATTTTAATTCATTCTGATGAAAATGTTAGTTATTTAGAAACAATAGTGCAAAAGGTGCAAATAATTGTCAGTTTCTGTAAATGATGAACTGCGATAATAATTTGCTTCTATATAGTTATTAATAAAAAATAAATAAATTTCTCAGAATATAAAAGAGTTATGCACAAGTTTATTGAAACATGCAACCAACCCTGAATGGATTGTCCTCGTATTAAAGCCTTGCAACAACTTTGGGCTTCATTGTAGTGTCGGTTGTTTTTGTTTGCCCTCTGCGTTCCAAATTGTTAGCGTGAGTATCTGTCATGAAAAGTAAGAAGGCCAACACAGCTTTCATTAAAACTAACATTATACATGTTGAAATGAATCAAACCCATTGTGAGGTCCCTTGTGTCTCCCGATATGTGGCGCATCGTGAAATCACCTGGTCTTCTCTAATATTCTGTATAAATATTGCACACCTGCCGATCAGTCACGTCTCTGTTCGTGTCATGGGACAGTCAGGAAAAGTTGTAGGTAAATATAATTTCTGACAGTGTGACAGGAATAAGGAATAGTCCTCGCGTCGGAATTGAGTTCTTAAGCTAATCATCCATGATTATAGCCTTGGAAGCCAAAATACACTCCAGCTGAAAGAGGTTGTTTTCATCAGCATGCTGCAGCAGAACGACTGGCTGACAGTGTTACCTATTCTCCCGAGGGCTCTCACTCTCCTTCTGCCTCTATTTGACTGGCCTGCAACGGGTCTTGAAGCCCCCTGGGACGGTCCTGGAAGACCTGGACAACATTGGCAGCAGGCAGCTTAGCGGTGTCATTTCGCCGCGGTGAGCTGGACAAAAGCATCTCTTGTTGTCGCAGGCTGTTTGTGGTACTGCTTTCCCAGCCCTGTGGAAAGGAAAGGACAGCCAATGACCAATGCCAAACAAACCTGCTCCAGCTCACCTGTGCAGTGAATGTGGAACCGAGTGACCCAGATCTGGATGGAAACCATTGCAAATATTTCCCAGCAAGGTCTGTGGAAGAAACATTTAACAGGGCCTCTCAGCAGGGACTTTAACTAACTGTAAATGACTTTGACTCCCTCAAGTTTGTGTCATCTGTTCCTAAGAAGTAGTAAACAGTCATTTTACCATCAAACCATCCAACTTGGAGCTCAGTGTGGTGAAAGATGTGAACTTGAGTTAAAAAAAAAAAAAAAAAAAAAAAACTTCAGAAGATTGTGTTTTTGTTTTTTATTGCCCTTTTGCTTGCTGAGGGAGTTTGTTAAACACCAGAGCGAAAAATGAGTTTGATTAGAAGCAGAACTATTGTTGATGAGCAGCGGATCTGTTTATTGCCGTGTCTGTGCAGAGCCGGTGGCAGGGCAAACCTCTATGCCCAAACTACAGCTCAGTTTAGAAGCATAAGCCATGCTGCAAATATTTGGCTTGGCTGCAGAAATTGAATTATATTGGCACAGAAAGCTTAGGAATAAAAAACAGCAACCTTGGGAACAATTATGCAAAGTGAAACGCGGTTAAACCAAGTGCTACTGGTTTTCCATTCCATCCAAAAAGAAAAAAAATACAGCTGCTTGAGCAGAGTTTATCCACCTTGATAAACAAGTTAAAGCATTTGTATTTGTCATACCAGATGCATCTATAGATTTGTTGTTTTTATAGTAGTGAACAGTTTCTCAGCTATACAAGTTAATGCACCGAGTGGTCCATTGCAACCATGGGTGACATTCCAGACCGGGGGTGTCGAACATGAGGCTCGTGGACCAAAACCGGCCTGCAAGGGGCTCCAGTATGGCCCACCAAACCACCAAGGAAATTGTATGAATTTTAACGAAAATATAGATTTTTTTTAAACAACTTTCTTACATAATTTCAAAGATGCCCCAGTCAACTTACAACTAGATTATGCATGCATGGCCAAAGGTTGACTCTCAAACGTATTGGAAAAATTATTAAGTAGATTGCCACTCTCTATCGTTGAGTTAGTTATTTTTCCAAATGTGCTGTGTTGAATTCTATATTGGCAGTGACATTGTTGACTCCTTTTATCAAGCTGGAAAGCTCCTTTCTGCACCCACTTGACAGTATGCACACATAAAAAATAGCTATCTAAATCACAATAAAGTTGAAATGTACTTGTTCTTATGATAGCGCATCCCCCTATAAAAATCACTCCATGTCTGTAATAGCCTAATAAGCTCTTTCGGAATTGCTGTGAACTTCAGTCCCTTAGTACATTGGATTGTTCCAGTTACAAATTGCGTTAATGGCGTTCACTCAGCAGCCATTGAAGTCACACCTGCAGAACACAGGAAACACACGCACGCACGCACGTGCGTGCGCGCACACACACACACACACACACACTGAAGTGGCTAGCCAGCCACCTAGCTCACCATCATGCAAACCTTTAAGCCAGCTTTGTTTGCTCACAGCTGAGGCTCAAAAGAAAGGCAGGACCAGTGTAGAAAAAGGGCCAGCTTTGACAATTTTCACACAAAGAGAGCACTGTTGGCTAACAGTGAGCAGCCTGTTTCTGGGAGGTTTGCACTGTTCCTGGGGCCCATTTCATGGAACAGTTAGCAAGGCCAAAGGCAACCCCGTGGACTGGAGTGATAGTTACGGCCTTTGGGGCCAAACCTGGCGTTGGCCCTGAAGCTCTCCCCTCTATCCCCCACCCAGCTCTGAGGCCTTCATACAAAGCTGACTGGGAACGCCGGTTGCTGCAGGTGTCCTCTCATAAAGGCAAACATCACATGGGCTGGTGGACTGACTGTTGGCACGTTTGTTGTTGTTTATTTTTCCTCACCACGACTGTTAGAAAATTGGGTACCTTGTAGCGAGTAAAGGATTATTAATAGTAAGTGTGATTTTCGTATTTTCATATTGTCACATATGATATACGGCCTGTGAATAAGCTGTGTGTTTTCACCCCGGTTTAATGATGTTGATGGATATTGGTGTATGGATTTAATAAGAATGTGGTTTGCCTCAGTGGTCACAAGTGTCAAGGCAAGTGCGGTTACCTTATTTCAGTTGAAGGAAAACAGTCCAAGTAATTATTAATGGACAGATTAACATTAGAATATAACCCAAACCTCAGCTTGAATGGCTGCTACTATCCATCACTCTCAACTGGGCTGAAGCCAGATTGTTAATTTCTGTCTACCTCCTAACCACAGTATCAGTGCTTCCTCCAGCTGTTACTATAACTGCACTAGCTATTAAAAAAAAACAAAAAAAACCCAACCTCTTCCCTTATTTGATTCAGCTGTAATGGGATGGAAAGCCTAGATATACAGCTTTTGTGGTGGAAAGAGGAAGAAAACATGCAAGTAAAGACGAGAGAGAAAGAGATTAATTTCCAAGCTTCTCTCCTCTCGACCACAGAGTGGGCATAAAGAGCCCAGCACCTTATTGATGTCAACCCGAGCTGTGCCTATCCTCTAGTTTTCAGTTTGGTTTGGACAGAACAGGCGGCCTGGCCTACAGGAGTTGGGAGGACAGAGCCCAGGCTTTCCCACATCACTCAAGGGCCGCTGATAGGCGGTCGCACGGGCCGATAATGACAGGGGGAGAGATTTAGTATTAAAGTCTCCTCTGCTGCCTCCTCTGCTCCTGTCTGACGTCAGACTGTTAAATACGGGGATGAGAGCATGGCATGGCCTATGGGGAAGGGAGTTAGACCTGTCTTAAGTATAGAGCTTTGTGTGAGAGAAGCCTGGCTGGGTTCCCCTGGACTGTTTCTAAGGACTCAAACTGTATACAGCACGGGGGAATTGCAGATCACAGTCAATCATTAAAGGGATTTCCATTTGCCATAAATATGAATTCAGGCAAGGTAAATGGTGATAAGATTTAAGGCGGATAAACTTTCGTTTAATGTAATGACTCATTCAAGCGTGGCTTGAATTCACTGGGTGGATTTTGGGTTACACACGCAATGATAGAGGCCAAAACAACCAGTAAAATATTCTCAGTCGTTTCTTTAGTTGTTGGGAAGCCCTGGATTGCCTTTTTTTCCTGTGTTTTAACCACTATCCCACATACAATATAGAGGGTTTTTCCCTTGTTATTTGTAGAGCATTATAGTATTTGAGTTCATGACTAATGAAGTTAGAAAGCCAGGGAAAGGAAAACTAGATGACTGGAGGCTGGTTTTCAAAAATGTCATATACTCACAACTAAAAGACCTCGTTGTCTGTGCCAGTTTGCAACTGAACCATACAACCAATACCCAAAGCAGCGCGGCAACATAAAAGCAGCCGGACGCTGCACCTGCATCCACAGATCATAACACCATTGTGGCATTTAAAGGAAAGGCCTCAGTCGAACACACCCCCTGACCTTCTCTAGCTAACATAAACTAATTAGGGTGGCTCTGAAAGGAATGGCCTGCCATTGGATTAATCAGCCTATACAGATCTGGACCATGCAGCTCTGCTCCAGCCTGCTCTCCCCACTAGAACCTCATTATCTCACGTTTTCAAAGGAGTGCCGTGGCAAATAGAAGGGGCTGAAGGGATGGAGCAACTGAGGAGGTGGTGCTGCAGGAAGGGGCTTCCACAGTTCCTCTCTTCTCACATTGGACTCAGAAAGGAAATGTCAAGCGTGAAGCTCCGAGAGTGGTCAGTACTGCTCAGTCCAGCAGGCAGCACAGAGGGGGCCTTTGTCCACCATCACTTAGCGCCAATTACAGCCCGTCAAAATAGTTTTTCTGCTGTGGGGCGACGTGTTAATGGGCCCGGCGTTGGGTGTGAGGAGCGACCTTGTCCACACACACCAACCAGGGGTCAAGGGTTAATAGGGCCCCTCTGATGTGGCGGATGAGATTTTGGCAACCTTTAGCTGGCAGGGGAAAGCCAGGACAAAGCCTGTAGAATGTGATACAATTAGGCGGACAGCTCGCCATCCTGAATGGAGTTAGAAGCGAGTTGGCTTAGTTAGCTCAGAGCAGATGGGCTGCCATATGCTAGCCAAACAGGTGCCTTGGAAGGTCAAATTCACTCACAAATGTGAAAGAGGACCCAGGTGAGGAGACAAACAACTGCCAAATCCAATGCCTTAACTTGTAGTGAGCAGCAATTAAAAATCCCGTTGAACAAATGACAGCTCTTCTGGATACAAAGAAGATCCCTTTGTACTTGTCAAAAGGTCAGAGACCATCTCATCTTCTG
This sequence comes from Blennius ocellaris, assembly GCF_963422515.1. Lineage (NCBI taxonomy): Eukaryota > Metazoa > Chordata > Actinopteri > Blenniiformes > Blenniidae > Blennius > Blennius ocellaris. Next base: position 5,210,663 of record NC_137667.1, read on the forward strand.
CCACATTTCCCATCCCTGTCCTGAGCCCATGAAGCTGGAGCTTGTCTGAAACGGCGAACCTGGCCAGCAAGTCTGTAGATCACCTTCAGCCAAACCTGAAAACAGTCTCCTCTTTAACATGAGAAAGTGACCCTGGCACAATTGGTGTCTGACCGATACAGTACTTCCTGAGTTATAATCAGCAATTATCTGATGCAAAATGAGTGGAAAAGAGACCTGGCAAAATTAAATGTTCGTAGCACTAAATTGTGCTACGTGTTTGGTCTGGGCTTGAGAGCACAAAGCCAGACCTCCCTTTACACCATAAGTGTGGGAACCACACAAATGCCGAACAACCCATGGGCCCTTAGAGGGCTCATAACATCCTGCCAGGGAGAGTTGGAGATTTTTGAAAAAATACCCTGCACCACAGTGAGCAAATCCAACCACATGCAAGCCTGTGGGAACCGGCGGACGACATCTATCCACATATAAATACTCTGAAAATACTTTCTGGACTTCTGGGTGTACAGTACGTCCCCCCTTACCCAATCCTCTTGGAAATAGAAGTGATCTGGCCCCCAGCTTCATCATGTTAATGTTGAAATAAAGGAGGTGATTGAACTCAGCCTCCAAATTGGATTTGTTTAATCGGCATCAAGTTTGAACATCCTGAGTAAACACAAGCGTGTGCAGATGCCGGAAACGCCACGGCTGGAAACGTAAATGCCCATGGTTGACTTTGGCTGCAAATCAGAAGAGCTGAAGGGGGAACGAGGCTTGAAACACAGCCTGGAGAACTCCCATTGTTGCTCGAGGGTCAACTGCTACTTCTTCAGTGTAGAAATGTGAACAGGGAAATTCTGTGGACCTTTTATGGGTGACATGGTAAAGAATAGTTTTTGCATAACAGCAACATCCCCACAAAGGACAGTCACTCCTCCTTATCCCTGATATCACATGAAATCTATCGAAACTGCAAAGACATTTCCATCTTGTTCAGACTCAAAGTCTCTGGGAACAGAATTTTCAACCTCTTTCACAGCAAATTGTACTTGGCCACATGATGTGGAAGTAAAATTGAATAAACACAAACATCATTAAAAGTTAATGTGTTCCAGTTAAACAACCCCATTGGTTAGACTCATTTCCTTAATGGCTCTGTGGCCATATTTCACTCTTGTATTAAGTCACAAATCATTAGCAAACAATGTGGTTTCTTTTTTCCCCTTGTTTGCCTCAGAGATAAGTGAGAATATAGCTTAGCCTTGATAGGATTTATTTGCCTTACAGCAAAGGCTGCACCCCTTTGAGCCCAACTCATTAGAGAGTGTGTTTTGGGGAAGGGGGGGGAGAAGTGAAGGTCACTAAAGGTTAATTCCAATTGCAGTGCCTCCTTGAAGCAGCATGACAACATGTCTCCTCCGCTCACAGATTGGATGAGTTCTTGGTTATCATGCTGGCTTGATGACTATGTGTGCAAGAGCCCCATACATGTGTGCATATATACGTATATATATATATACTGTATATATATATAATTTTATTTTTTTTATTGGGATTATAATGGTTTCAATTGGTATTCTGGTTCTGGCTATCACAACAAAGGCAATTTCAATAAAACTAATTTTAAATCTAATTTGGACGTTTTGACAGTTTTATGTGATTTATCACATCAAGTGTCTGGGATGGGATGATATGTGATTGCGCTGTCCTTGTTCTTACTGTTGACTTTTATTGTTTTCATCAGCCCAGGCTGGGGCTTTATGACTTATCAAAGTGTGCACCTTGATCTTGAGGAAAGAAAAATACGGCAAAAGGCTCGAATGAAAGAAAGGAGATGAAGGGGACAAAAGGGGGACCACAGAGTGGTGAAGTCATAACAGCAAAAAAAGGCAGAAAGTATTTGAAAGAAGAGAAAGAATGTGAGACGGAATGAAAAATAAGAATGAAAGGGAGAAAAAAGAAAACAAAGACAGGCGAGAAAGAGCAAGATGTGGGCCATTCATAAGCAGACTTCTACAAGGGATCTCGGGCCAGCACACCTGCTACTATTCACTTCAGAGGAAATAGACACTCTGTGGAAGAGAGGCTTTTGGCCTCGGGACAAAACCGCTGCAGCGCCAAATTAGAAACAGGAAGGACTGTGGGTAAGGCTCAGATTAAAAACGCACTCCCCACATGGACTCAATATACTGCAGCCCTGATCCCGCTCTGGAAACCCAAAACCCAACAGCACTATTTTATGTCCCAGTCAACAGAACGCCTGCTGTTTGCACAGTGACAGTATGGAGATTTAGTCCAATGTCCACCCTTGAATGTTAGTAAACTGCGGCCTTCTAAATGCTGCCCATTCGAATGAGGAAAAGACATTTCTAGGTATACTATAGAAGTATACATGGCATACTAAGATAGTATTGATTATTGCAGATGAAGACTACATAATTCTGCAATGGTGATGGTATGGTTTTCTTATTACTCCAGTCATGAGGAATTCGTGTGGGTGCCAGAGAAAACGAAAAAAGTCGACTTCCATCCTCCTTTTTTCTCATACTGACGTTTTTACCATCAGGATCAGCGCTGGATGATACGATGCGCACTAACACACACAAAAAGGAAGTACAGAGCACTTAGGTTCCTACCAACAACTATTATAATAGGTAATGTTGTCAACAGATAGTTTATGACAATTAATGACCCATAACAAATTCTCGAAAGTAGAGAAACTTGCGAGAGGTCTGGGAATGTACCAGGAAGGGAAATGAATATTGATATATGCCTGCTGCCTTCCTCTTGCAACCCTTGACCTCAAATGGGTTTCTCCTCTGCTTACGGGAGCTGTAAGGCATTTCCTGCTCATTCATGTACATACACATTCAAACTGAAGGACGAAAAAAAAAAAAAAAAAAAACCCCAAAGGTTGGTTTTGAAAAAAAGAGAAAAAAAATATTTCTTTTAGCCCAGGATAAGGGAAAAAACTATTCACTCATTCTTGTACAATATTTCCATTTACTCATATGTCCAAGTAGTGCATTCCCCTCCATCTATCATTTTCACTGTGGTCATTGATGGTAGAAGGGCCTACTGTAATTATTCCTACAGATATTGAGGACATCTAGAGGTTGTTTCTGCGCACTGGAAAACAGAACTACTCATTTCTCATAAAGGTCAAGTGTTCATGACTTGAACATTCTTGCAAACACTTACAATACACACACACACACACACACACACACGCGCACGCATGCACACAAACACACAAACACACATACGTGGTCAAACAAAACAAAGTCTGTCTTACAAAAAAAAATGACATTAATCCAGTTTCAATTCAACAGTCTGTTGCTCTATTATTATCTCGCCTGTCTGATAGATGTGCTTCTTTCTGAAAAGCTTTTGCCTCGGAGAAGAGGTCATCGCTAAAAACCTATGAAGGGCGACATTCACTACGGGTCCTCCGACCGATGTCTGAGCCAGGCACGCCGATGGACGTACACACAAAAACACACACATGCATGCATGCGCACGTTTCATGCCAGATGGGGAGTCTGCTAGGTTGTATGTCTCCAAAAAGGAAAACCTGCCATGACATCAGCCAGGGGAGCGCAGGTGCAGGGCCGGGACAGGAAGTGAGTCAGAGGAAGCTTGGTGAGGCAGACTTTGCCGTGCCAGTGACAGGCTGTGGGAGAGCGGGGCGCAGGACTGTGAATTACACCTCGTAGCTGAGCTGGCCCACGTCCCGAGCTCATTACATGAGCAGGCATCTCTTGTATTCTTGTACAGTGGATGTTTGATGCTTTCAAAATAACTGACTGTCATTGACGTCTCCCCCCCCCCCCAATTTTAAATCGGACAAGAGGTACCAAACGTATCCAGTTATTCATATTTATTGATTATCAAGCAATTCCCTAAAAAGCATAGCAAAGGCTTCTCCTTGAGAAAAAGCTGTGTTGCAACAGCAATGGAAGTAATAAAGCTTTGAAAGTTGGTGGAAAAAAAAAAATCCCACAGGTGTCTTAGCTTAAGATAATTACTTACCAACCATGTGCGTGTTACATCCTGAGTTCATACATCATCTGAAATCTGAGGAATACTGGATAGCTATCATAATATTGAGGGAAAAAGTCCCTAAACAAAGTAAGAAGTTCTGATAAAAGACTTTGAAGTGTTTTCCCTTCAGAGATACAGCAGTGAAAACACGCCGGTGCGTACAGTTTGTTTTCTGCTCGAGAAAGAATTCAACACAACCAAAAGCCTCAACAAAACCAGATGAGAAGTTCCTGTGAGTCAACAAGCCTGCATGGCAAGTGATTTACAGAACTTTGGTCAATGTTTTACGCTGGTTGTTGTTTTTTTTCTCTCGGGGCGGTTTCATTTTCATCATCAGCACAAGTGGCACAGAGTCGGGGGAGTGTGGGACGGAGGTCACTTCACCACTGGTGCCGGTCACAGGCAAAATGTTGACTTTATACCTGGTATGAGCGAGCGCTGCAGGACTAGTGAGTCACACATAGCACCTTGATCATATGTGTTTTGCAGGAAGCCGAGTTGTGTGAAATCACCTCAAATCACAGTATGCTGCCGTCTGTTTGATCCTGTGTGAATGATTCCCGAGACCGTGAAAAGAGGGAGCTTTGTTCCAGCATTTTGCAGGAACCTTATTTTCAACGATGCAGACGAGAACCGAGACGGCATCATGAGGAAGCAATCTCATCATGTTTATAATCTGAAAGTATGAATTAAATTGTATAGTCTTGTATTATACAGTCAGACATGAAACCATTTTGATTTTATTCGCCCTCAACTCATTTTAGTTAACCGGACACATGCAGCCAAGTTTGACTTTGAGTGGGACAAAACTTTAATTCTGGTGAAAAGTAGTAAAAGTATGTTGAATTATTATAATTTTTTTATTATTACACCTGAAAAAGATTTACATTTTCAAAGGAAAATAAGTATTATTATATGCCATATATTATATACCATGTTTAACTAAGAGCTTTATTGTGAAATAGAATGAAATCATAAAAAAAGGTGTCATTGTGGCACTTATTTTCTTTTAGATCTAGTCTTTTTTTTCTCTTTCCTAATCTGATGTGAATTTTTCCTCTTTAATTTTTCAAAAATCCACTTCTCAACAATCATGATATCAGCCGCCTTCAGCATTACAGTATCCAAAAGTTTTGTTTGCAATTTTAAAACTTTGACAGGTCATTCTGCTGGCCAGATGGACTCATCAAGTGTGTTGGTTTTGGCCCACAGGCTGAATATTCGACATCTCTGCTTTATATGCAATACTTAAAAGTTTTGTCTGAGCATTTAAAAATCTGCGTTGCTCCTGCGGTGAAACGTGCAACAGTTGTCCTGCATGGACAGATGGACTGATAGATGTATGGTTAGATGGAGGAGATGGTGCGTGCGCCCCTGACAATGGCAGTCCAGTGGTTTATACAAAGCTTATTACTCTAATGAGAAAAGTGTGGGGGAATGGGTTTGTCCCATACCACCCAGGGAAGGAGAGTCTGTTTCCCCACTGGTGCACTGCATCTGGAAGCAGCCTCCTGGTAATCTGCACTAAGTACAAAAGGTTCAGCACCAGCTTGTTCTCATAGACCACCAAGTGAGGCCCTGAACTCCATAACAGGTCTCTTTTCATAGCTGGGGATCAACTGATGCTGGGTGGACTGGATTCCAGGCCTGGAGCTCCTCAAGGTGCCTCAATGGAACCCTGAATCTTGTGACTGTTGCTTTAGCGTTACTGTCATTTTCAACTATTTTCAACTGTCTATTTTAAGCTTTTGAGTTTTCAGCTTTCTCTTCATTGCGAGACCCCGATGTGAACATCTCAATTTTCAAGTCATGTGCATAGCCATGCACGAGATTTACTACATCTGAGATTGACATTTATTTAACGGGCATGCTGGAGATGTCATGTCGCTCCTGTTGATTGATCCCTTCACTTCCTGTTACAAAGATGGAGGCTGCTTGTGTAACCGCACAGCCCCTTTCAAGCTCCGTGTGTAGGAAGACGCCCTTAAGGCAGGGTCCCAGGATCAGTCAGGTTTACCCGTTACCCCAAACCCTAAATGTAACCATCAGAGGAGAAAACACAATACTGACCTCAGATCAGTGTCTGGAGGCAAATTCATCCTTGAGCCTGTTCAGCCATATGTGGCCCATATGGAAGTCCTTCCTGTATCCTCTGGAAATGTGTTAGCCCACAAAGTGCAAGGTACACTTCTTGAACTCCATTCTTTCTTAATCATAGAGTTAAAAAGAGTTATCAATGTTTTTCTCTCGCTGCATTGAATTGCATTTCCTTAAATATCAGCAGAGGGAGAACGAGAAAGCAGGATAAAGTGAAGGCGGCATAGTTTATCTGCATAGATTGTGTGAGTTTAATGAGTCATTTTTCTTTCTACTGCCCCCTATCCTTATTTGTAAGCCCTTCTCCATTCTGTAGGATTTCATTGCCTTGTTCTCGGGAGTATCCTACTGGCAGACAGGCTTTTAACTCTGAACTATACGCAGCTTAACTGCAAGATTATTCTGCTGTGAGTATAAGGCTATATAATGGTCTATTCCACAGAGTCCCAGCCAGAGGTAATGATTTCAGCATGTCACTCCAGGCCAACTCCACTGTAATTGCATGCATGATTAGCTCTTACAGTAATGGCAGTAGCAGAACATAGTTCAGGAGCAAGGTAGCAATAGTCTTTAGTAATGCTGTAGTAATTTCTTACATGCCTTTTATATTCAGAGTGTACCAACATTTAAGAAGTCAAAAGCAGTTCATCTGTGGAACATGCTCACAGATGAGCTTGACTCCGTGTGTGCTTGTTCCTGCAGACATGTGCAGAATGAAAAGCAAAAGATTGTATATATGTGAAAGTACGATCATCTGTGTAGTCGTTCTGGAAAAGTAATTTCCATATTTGTGCTGCTCCTGAATCTGTGGACGCCCGTCTGTTTGATGTGTTCAGAGCTGCAGCACAGATGCCACAGTCTTCGCTATGCTGGACGTCATCTCGTTGGCTGTTCTCGGAATACAGAAAAAAAACACCATGTGCACCATCTCTAAAATTAGTGTGCGCAGCACATGAAGAAGAAAAGATCCAAACTTAGAAAAAAAAGACTCTAAAGTGGCCGCTGTCTCTCTTCACTTCTCTAAATTTTCATGTCCCACTTTGGCACCGGGCCAGTCGAGATCTCATGAGCCCTCTGTTTCATCAAAGGTACACGGCACACCACATACTTTCCAATTCTGGGCCAGCCAGAAATCTGGAAATCTGATTTTTATAACCCTTACGATTTGGTTTGTTTGGAGCTGCAGATAGTTTTGGTGTGGTTTGCTGTGCACCAAACAAAATGAATGAGCCCTGCCACGCTAGTAGGTCCCAGCTTCCAGTGTTATGCTCATCAGTTTTGCGGCTGCTCTGTTGTGTGTTTGTGTGTAAACAAATACAGCAAAGGACACCTTAAACTGATTCGCCAGATGTTCGCGGAGAAGGAAGAAGAAAATCTGTTTTGCGAGCGCTACTTTGGAGAAGTCTGTGCAGCAGGTGAAGAGAACCTCGCCAAGAGTGCATATCTCGCAATTGTGCTTTTATAACTTAATCGTGAAATTCGTAGTTACACTGAGACAGTTTTTGAGATCTTCATCGGCTACTTCTTGCTTTGAAAGTGACCGCTTTGTGTCTGAGTCGGAGAGAAAGACTGGATTCTCAAACAGAAACAGGTTCTTCGTTCCAACCAGTGGCTGACCACACTTGAAGCGGCTCGTCTGTGATGACGTGATGAGCCTGGAAGTCAGTCAGCGAGGGCAGAGATAATAGGCCCTTATTACTTTGACCCCTGACCCCTCTTCTTAGTGAGAAGTTTAGAATTGGTCCCTCAGGAGCTGTCTGATACTAACATGGCTCTAAAATGGGAACCCCCCAGAAGCCGGAGGAACAGTGGCCAACTCACAGCACAGCCAGAGCCCAATTCAGCAGGGACGGGGCGCAGAAGGGGAGTTTCAGGAGTGCCGCCCATGTGTCACCCACCCCGGGAGCAGTATTTCCACCCAACCCAATGAAAGGTTTATGGACTTGGACTATAAAGGCATTAAATCTAACACTCTTTTTTTTTTTTTTTTTCAACACAGAATTCTCCACAAGTTGCACTCCTAACTATTACTTCTGGAACTTGTAGCTAAAGTCTTTTTTTTTGTGGGGGGGGGGGGTGATTCAGGTTTTCGGTGTTGATTTTTATCAAGTGTTCATTAAGTGTGCCAGCAAAGTGACTTCCTCCCCAAGTCCATTAAAATGGTGCCACTACTGGCAGAGTTCTGCATAGCTCATGTGTAGGGTTGTGGTGCACTGGGATCCACAGAGGAAAAATTGACACCAGATGGGACTGAGGGGAATTGGGGGGGGGGGGGGGGGGGGGGTGTATAATAACATATACAGGAGATTGAAAATGAAGTCTGGTGTGTGTGTGTGTGTGTGTGTGTGTGTGTGTGTGTGTGTGTGTGTGTGTGTGCGTGATTATCAGAAGGTGTAATTAAATTAAATAGTTGCATCCTCCATACTCCTAAATGAACTTCCATAAAGAATAGAATGGAGATAATAGATGTGATCTGTGGCTTTTTTTTTTTTTTTTTTTTTAAGTGACATTTGAGTGTTTTTACAGCCCCCGAATAAAGTCTCATGGCTTCTTCTAAATGTTTTGATTTACACTTCCTATATAAGTAACAAGTGTATCTTTGTTCAACGCACATTTGTTTTTGAAGTGAAAAAGCCCACCAGGAAACCCTTGAATAGATGATTGAAAAAACAACCACGTCGGTTTTCCATGCAAGCAAATGCATGTGTCTGAGATTGAAAACCAACATTCCACGGTCCCAATGTGCGCTCACATAAAAACATTCTATTTAGAGCATTTTGAGCTGCCTTGTGATCCCTCCAAACCCTTTTCTAATGCAAACATGGCAGAAAACGCAGTCGCTCAAACTCCGCAAAACTCTCCTTCTCCGTCTCCCTCCCTCCCTCTCTCTCTCATTATCTGATCTGTTATTGTGGCGACACTATAAATTCTCATCTATGCATTCATAGCTTTCAGTTTTAGTCAGTTCGCTTTCATCTCGATGCCGCATTGTTCTCCTTTATACTGTTATGTTCGCAGTATAAAGGCGTCGACTCAAGTTTCTCATACGTCAAACTCTTCCCGCAGCATGCGTTTATGTTTCACCTCCGATGGCCTTTTGAGGATGAACCACTGTTCTCAAGATGTTTTGGGAGTTAGTTAGAGCATTGTTTCTCTTGAGAGGTTTCTTTTGCTGAGATTTCTGTGAAGGTGTATTTTTTTTTTTTTAAGTGTTGATACACATTAGAGATTCATGACTCAGAGATGACAAAGGAAGGCGGCCAAACTCCGAAGTAGGAAGAATCTGTCTGAGCCTGTGCTGTATGTGGACAGGTGCAGCTCTGTGTATGTTTGTCTTTATTAATTAAAGTGCCAGTTGGCTCTTTTCTTGCTGAGGGCCTCTTGGTTTGTCAATCTGCCACAGTTTGCAATCTTTTAGTCTCAAATCTCCTTGTAAATAAACCTTGTGCCCTGTCAGACCTTTCCACAGAAGCTCTGCAGTTTAGCTTTTTTTTTTTTTTTTTTTTCTCATCCAATATTATTGGTAGGGAACTAAATAAACACCAGGGCCTTTGGAAGAGTCTTCCCAGGGATCTCTTGCAGTGACATGTAATGCCTAAAAACATGCTCTGCTGCTTTTCTAATCCTCCCGTGGGAGTCTATCACATTGGTGAGCTTGTAAATTGTCCGGTGACCCCACGCCGACCTACAGTTCATTACACCCAGTCTTGTCACTTTGCTCTCTAAACTTGTATTGTTGTTGGTTTCCAATTACATTTTACACAAATAGTCCAGTGCTTGGTTTGCAATCAGTGTAGTGCAGCCGTCTTGTCGTGTTGTTTTCTGTCAGAGTTTAGAAAATCGTATTCACGTCACCGCCACCGCCACCGCCAAACCTCCCTTTTAACCGAGACATACATCAGCAGCGGCTGGTTTTGGAAAACTAGAGTCACCACGGGGTTGTTTTTTTTTCACGATAAATACCCATTATTTATTTACAAATAAAGTGGTTATAATAGAAATAAATACAAAATAAAAATCTGAGCATTATACTTCATGTGGTATTGCACCCATTTCAAAATGTACATCAGAAATACATTTTCAAAACCAGTAAAGGAATATTCCTTTGATTAAAATATTTATTTTTCCCAACTTTTACGTAGACATAAATATATTCATATATAGTTTTTTTTTTCTTCTTCCACAATAGCTCTATTTTGTGTTTCTTTTGTATAAATAAATGTCTTCATTGGGAAACCGGTGTGTCCATTATTAACCTCTGATCTCTTTCAGTCTCTTCAGTTGCTTTCTGTTGCAGAGGTCTCATCGGCAGCCGCATCCCTCCACCACCATGTCTTGGTAGTTTTTCAGAATGACTTTTTCGTATTCATCCAGGTAGAGCAAAGAAATGGGGCTGAGGTCAGTGGGCACACAACAGGCTCTGGGGATGTTCGAGTTGACAGAGTTGACAAGCGTCTGCACAATAGCATGGTTGGTGGAATTGAGGTGGTCTGCCAGAGGGAAAGGACATTCCCCTTGGCAGTAAAAGGCATGGTAGCCCGGGGGCGCCACTATCCACTCGTTCCACCCCACGTCACTGAAGTCCACGTACAAGGCGTGCCTCTTGCAGCTTGCCTTGTGCGGTTGCTTCCTGCGCTGTTTGCGGGGCGCCGCCTGCCTTTTTTCCCGCGTGTGGAGCACCGAGTCCCCACGGCCATCGTGGCCGTAAGTCACTAGCAGGGGTCGCGCCTGAGGCCACGAGTCCTGGTCCTGGTGCAGGGACCGGCTCACCCTGACATGCCTACTACGTCTTTGGGCATGTCCGCCATCCTTCTCCCGTTCCCCTGGGTGATGCACCTCCACCATGAAGCCACGATTGTGGCCTTTCCCAGATGTCCACTGAGATACAGCAGGACTGACGTCGAAGCTTTCCCAGCGACTCAAAGAGTCCTGCACCAACCGAGTGTCCAGCAAGCGCACCAGAGGCTCTGCGCCATGAGTCCCAGGAACTCTGAAAATCTCATAAATGTTGATACGATGGAAGCCCCCGGCCGCAGCACTGTCACGAGTGCTGCTGTTGTTGGGGATTGCGGCTCCCATGACCTGATTCCTGTAAATGCGCAGCTCTGCAGAGGAGATGAGCTCCTCATTTGGGATGGAAGTGAGGTTGAAGTAGAACTGCTGGGTGGTTTTTCCTTTCAGGCTGGCCAGGGCCTCCATAGACTCTAAGGGGGAGAGAAGAGACACAATCATTAGGTGCGAAGATGCAAAAAGCATCAAACAGAAAACCTTCACAAGATAAATGAATAAAAAAGAAGATTCATGGCTTGTGCCTTAATAGCCCGAATTATCGCTTTGCCTACTGAATATAAAGAATCTGCTGTCTTGCTCATGTTATCTGATGAGCAGCCAGTCAAGCTTATAATGTGTGGTTGTGCCCCATTCCCATACAAACTGTATCGTATCGTCACACACACACACACACACACACACACACACACACACACACACACACACACGCCGTCTATTTCGTGTAATCGCAAGGACCAATGATCATTATGGTGCAATGATGATATCAGTGTCATGTTAATACATTTTCCTGGGCAAACGTAGTATGGTGAAAACAGTTTGGTTGTATTTATTTACATAAGGTTTCTTCATTATTAATGACATGACAAAAGTTTTATCATGAGTTGAAAATTCAGCAACGTACGGTGCAGTAATATTGAAATAGAAAATATCACAAAAGTCTAAGCATTCATGCCGAGTATTAAAGTGTATAACATAACTTGCCAGCTGGAAATTTTGCAATGTAAATTTTTATACTTTGTTTTGGTATATAAACAGAAGATACTGAGGATATTTATTATAGTTAGAAAGCTGAGCATTGTGCTATTGATGTTTTATTATTAACTGGCAGCTTGAAAGAGCTTTCCTGTGTTTCCATGTATATACACTTAAGTTCATTGGTATCCCCCTCTATAATGTACAGTAAATGACAGAAGTCTCAGTAAAAGCAGCAATTTTCTTTGAGGCGGCCCCACTTTGAACTCTTACTTATGAAGATCATAGATGATGTATAGACACACGTTTTTAATCTGTTTGGTGCAGCAAAGTAAACACAAACTTTGAAGTCCTTGCTTTTTCAAAGGAGGCGTTTAGGAAATTCCACCATCTCATCCTAAACCTCCCTACAGAGGCACAAAGACCTCAATTAGGCCCATCACTCCTCATTTGATGTGGGAAAACCCCGTATCTCTCGTTCGCTCTCCTCTGTCCCCAATCTCTCTTTCTTTCCCTCCTCAGCCCCCTAAATCCCATTCTCCCTCTGTTCTCTTAGCCCAAAAGCCTCTTTTCTTTCTGACTCCTTCTCTTGTCACTCTTTCCCAGTTTCTTCCCTCTCTCTCTCTCTGTCTCTGTCTCTCTCAGTCCTTTAAGTAAAGACTATGTGAACAAGTCGAGGCTTGTCAAAAACGTGTGAACCACAGATATGAGTGTATCAACATTCCTAATTTCTTTTTGTGCTGCATGCCAAAACAAAAGATAAAGGCTAATGTTAGGTCATTCATCAGGGATCCGTCTCTGGCAGCCACTTCCTGTGTAATAGTGGAAATGTTCTATTTGGCATGGAAAATGGTTATTTTTGAAAACTGATAGCAGTGAAACTAATTATCTGAGTGAAATGAATATCAGCCGGCAGATGTGATGAATGACGGAGCCGTTTGCTTTGATGTGCTGCACTTACATCTGTAGATACACGCTTATTATACAGAGTGGCCATCAATTGTGTGTCTCTTGACATAGGAGGACTCGCAGCCGCTGCCGCTCGGCCAGGACGGGACGAAAGAGCCAAGGTGGACGTATGTAAACACAGTCTGAACACATTGGTAATGGCTAGTGGTGTCAAGGTGTGTTGGCCTGGTGCGGAGGTTTCCAGCAGTGAGCTGGGAGCAGTCACTCAGCCCAGCTGCCCCGGCCGGGCTTGTTTGTAGTGTGTCAGTGTAGCCACTTGGTGTCATTGCACGAGGCCTCTGGAGAGCACCCAAGCAACCACTCAACCACCCCTCTGACTCACCCCTGATGGAAACTTCCCCCAGTCAAACACTTAGGACTCTGTATGAGGACTCTGTGTAGAGCCCCTATGGACTCAGTCACTTGTATGCTGTAAAAACTGGCACATGGAATATAGGAAGTTGAATGATAAATACAGAGCCGCTATATGTTTGAGAGTAAATCACTTTTTAAATATATCAATTATTCAAAAGCTATAATCAGGTGCACCTGGCTGCTGCTTAGTTGTTAAACTTGGCATATAAATAAACCATCCTAAAGTTTATATTTAATTTCTTCTTTTCTTTTGAGGGGGGGGGTCATTTTTTAAATGGTTTAACGTCATCATCAAAGTTGTATAAACAACGCCTATACATTTCTATCCGCTGCAGTTTATCCAGTCTACCACCCTTTATTGTATTAAAAGTATTCATCTTTGTGGCATATGTTGTTATGGAAATAAAATATAGTTGAACTGAAACACTATAAATACGACAATCAGCGCGTGTCCACCATATAAACTAAGTGAGCAATTACGGTGTTATTGGAACGTGCGTAATGACGCGCAGCGTGGAGATAGGGGCGATTTGGAAAGAATAAGTCACACGACTCCTCCTCTCACCCCCGTTACCAAGGAATAATTTCAGCCTCGTAAAAAGAAAGAAAAAAAAAGACTCCGAATTCAGTCTGACACGATGACTTTGTCATAATGCGTGCTAGTATAATGTCATGTCGTGTGTTACTGAAGTAACATGGTGATGACTATCACCTGCGCAAAAGGCACACCGCCCTTTTTTCTCCTCCTGTGGTGCGTGTCTGGAAAAACTGTTTTCAGTGGCCACGCAAACACCATCAATTATTAAGAAACAAATTACCCCAGGGATACCACCGCCCCTTCATGTTTTTGAAACCCGTGACAGCTGCGCCGGGGGCATGTTTGGTTAACGGTTGCATCACGGCGCAGATGAGAATCCATCTAATTGTACCGGGAGACGCTTGTTTGTAAACCGTGTCACTGAGTTTGAAGCAATTGCAAACTTATTAAAGAGTTACAAATAGCTGAGACGCGTGTCACCTGTAAGTGACTAAAGCTCCATAAAACGGCGAGGACTCTGAAGTTCAGTCTTGACGCACTGAGTCATGTTTAAATATAGGTTTGGGTTGTCTGAGAGGGCCGAGGCGCTCTCCGGCTGACAGGTAAAGGTATGTCACTAATACATACCTTCATGGTGAAAGCTTCTAATCGTGTTGGCCTTGCTGGCGGCTCTCTCTGCGTGTTTCCCCATGCTCTTGGGTCTTTTAGTGCTGTGGTCTCCGTTCGCTGAGTGCATGCGGTAAAGGTCCACCATGTACTGCGGCACCACAGCCTGCTTGCTCGGGGTCGGCCTGCGGCCCAGTCCAAACATATTGAGAAGCCGAAGCTCAAACTCGTTGAGGAAGCTGTCCGAGTGCTCCGGGGTCTGCTTCCCGGACTCGCTGTACTTCCTCCGGCCGACCTCGGGGATAAGTCCCGTAGCACCTTCCAGCAACACCTGAGCGAGCAGCAGTACCATGAGAGAGCGGACCACGGCGACCATGATCAGTCAGTCCCTGCGGAGAAAGTTTGGGTTCTGTCAATACACTGACTCCAAGGTATTGACATGAGGTGGACGCAGCAGGGGCTTCACTGCAGCATCACCCAACTTGTGTGAGGGTGTGTGTGAGTCTGTGTGTGTGAAAGAGAGAGACCCCCCCCCCACCCCCATGTAGTCCGGATGACTGAGGGACAGCAGGTTAAAAAGGGAAGACACCTTGCCTCTTTGAAGAAAAAACAAAAACCCCACAGGCAATAACTGATGTTAAATATCAAGGCGAAGGAAATTATGAAAGGGCTGAATGAAGAAGAGGAAGAAGAAGAAGAAAAAAAGTGTCAAGGAAAAGATCAATTAAAGGATTTTGGGTGGGATGCAGACCTATAGTCTCCAATTAAAAAGAGATAAGACATTTTGTTGGTAGTGATGTAAAAAACGCAGAGAAAGAAATATGAAACCCGAAAGATCACAAGAAGGATTAAGGAACGTTGCGAGGGGGAGAAAAAAAAAAGAGTTAAATGCAGAGCAGCAGCAAAAGGCAGTCAGACGGTGCTGCGAGCGTCTGTTTGCAGAGGCTTTGACCGTCATGTATAATCATAAGGGATAGAGTTACTTCAAGAGGCTCGCAGGTGTTAGATCTGACGTGCGTACCAGGGCCAGATGTAGCCCGGGACAGTACATCATGAACATCAAAAACACTAAATATCATCTGAGTAACACAGCCTTCAAGTTAAACCACTTTAAATGTCATTTCTTTTCGGTGCGTTTCAGCGTAACTCTTAACTTTTACGCACACACCCTATAATCAAAGTGGTTACAAAAAAAAAAAAGAAAGAAGAAGACGGAATTCAATTCGTTAAGTTAAAATGTTCCTTTTGGAGCAAGTTGTTTTACAGATACAGGTATCAGTTAGTGTTTAATTTATTTGAATCCTTAAATATTTTAATAAAGAATCCATCCTTTTTCGTTTTACCTGACGAGGAAGCGCTGTGTCCGGTCGTCGTTCCACCTTTGGGCTCCGATAAATTCCACATTAATTCGTGTTTAATCCACGCTGCTTCTCCTTGGGGGACCAAAGACAGCCCATACCCTTCTCCGATCGCCTCTCGCACATATTCTCACCAGCTGCAAATCGGGTTAGGTCTTGGTCAGCACGGAAAAAAAAAGGAAAAAAAAGTATGTTAAGTCTATGAGGAAGCGGGTTCGCGTAGGCATAACCGGTCAAACTTTAAAAAGTCTTGACTGGACATCTTAAAGAGGGGGGAGAAAAAAAAAAGGCTTCCTGACGCAAACGTTGACTGCCGCTGGCTTTTTTTTTTGGAGAAATGAGCGCACTTGGAAGAGTCGCTCCTTCCTGAGGACGCTGTTGCTGCGAGTGTGGAGCGCGTCGCCTCTCCTCCGTGCGCCACGCTGTAGTGCTTCAATTGATTGGTGCCTTCTCTTCCCCCCGCGACTCTTTTTGTCGTACGGTGATGTCACCGAGGGGCTGTCAATCAAATGTCTTGCGAGAAAGCGCCTCCCGCGGACCTCGACTCCTGAAGACGCCAAACTTTTTTTCTTTCTTTTTTTTTCTATGACAAACAATGTCAAATAAACACACTTTTCAGGCACCTTCCCCCCCACGGTGTTGATTAGATTTGACCAAAGACCCCAGGAGACCCCCGGAACAAGATTTGTTATTATGGCTTGTACCTTTGTGATTTACAATGTAGAAGATTTCGACCATTCAACTGTTTACTACGGAACCCCTCCATCCAGCTATATAAAGTCAACCATAAAAGCCTTATTCTTGTTTTTCACGTGATAACATTTTTTATTTATATCATCAAAAGAGTGTTATTGTTATTTTTGTATTTGTTTTAAAATTTTTGCATTCCCCGAGGCAAAAATCATATCGGCTCATCGGGTTTTATGCGCAGGTGATTGAAGGGTGTTAATATCTGCAGATTATGGTTACTAGATAATGTAATGTGTTTCTTTGCAAAGGAATTGGCTTATTCCCCCGTGCGTACACTGTCGTGTGCGCGCATACGTGCATGACATTGATGATACTTCTCTGCATGAGTGTCTCACACCATTGCTGACTTATGCATGTTTTATTCCAACCTGGATTTCACTTTACAGTTTTGTTCTACCTCACAGCAGTTTATTAGTGTGTCTATGGCAAATTTGGCTGCAGAAATTTTGTTTTATATCTGCAATGCAGATAAACCTCCTTTACTTCCCTATTTTTACATTTAACACACTATTTCTTATTTACCTTGATTAAGCATGCACAACACTTCGTGTCACTAGTGACTTTTCAGCATTTTTCTTGTAGTCCAGAGTGCTGTTGTTGGTGTCGACGAGATAAAAAGAGAGCCCCCTTCCCCACTTCTTCCCTCTTGTGTACTCCATTAGGTGTTTGGCCCGGGGCTGTGTTTTCAGCCAAATCATTAAGCCTGTTCGCAAGAAAGCAATGCAGTGAATCCCACAGAGATCACAAGATATCTTTGTCTCCTTCCAGGACAAAAACATTTTATGAGGGATAATCCCAGATCATCCACTTAGCAATTAAAATACATAGAGGCCCGTGGGTGCATACCGCTGGCTGAGTGGCAGTGTGCATTGTTCTCGGTGTTCCTCGAGCTGCATCCAAGCTCTTTTGAAGTTATACTTTACTGAGGCGAACATTAACACACTTTTGTTATAACTTTTATTCACTTTTTTGCCAAAAGTAAGGGAGACTAAGAGTAATACTCTACTCAAGTCTTTTTAATTTGACTTAATCTATAGGTCAGTCATTCATTAGAAGTAATTCAGCGGTGAGTATCTTTAATTCTCCAAAAAAAAATTATCTGGAGCTTTGCCATTCTATAATAACTTTTATTTGTGTTTGTGGGTCAACAATTAACATTTGAATGTGGGTGTTGTATTTTGAGTTCACAATCAGCCATTTATTGTGTTTGTTTTTTATCTCGCAATGTTTGTTTAAGGTCAGATCCAAGGGATTAGTCGAGCCAAGGTAGTCAAGCACGTCTGATAACAGATACATAATTTCTCAAGTAATACGTCATGCTTATCAAATTGCTGCTGCTGATCCAATTACATGCTGATTAGAAGGTTAACATTGCAGCGTGAAATCCCTGTGACCAGACAGGCTAAGGTCAAGGCATACCTTGTGAAATGCAAATGATCAACCATTTTAGGGGAAGGGATCCGTGGTGGAGCCAGTTTAAATAGAACTTTACCATCAAGTTTCTTAAAAAGATGTTGTTTTTTCCCGTGGCTACGAATCTATTTCAATCAAAAGCTCAAGATAAAGGTATGATTTTTTCTCTGCTCTCCTCTCATTGCCTCCAGTGACCCACATGTGGGTGAGAAACAATACTGTGAAGCATCTGTACAACCTCATAACAATCATTTAGCTATAGACTTTTATATATAGTTGTTATCAGCTTAAAGTGGTGTTCTTGGAAATCCCTTTGTCCTGCAGTGAGGGCTAATACAGCCAGCCTCTGATCCGACCTCTGAGGCCTTCAGGCTCTGCTCAGGAACAGTATAACCGGCATTTCTTGGGCCTGTGTCCGCTGCCATGACTCACACGGCATACCTCCAATGGGCCACCTTGTGACAAGTTAAAGACTCACATTTGAGGCTTTATTTATTTATTTTTTTCATTACGAAACACAGACCCTCACCTGAAAATGATAAAAATGTCATCACATTTGGGGGAATCCTCCGCAGCAACCAAAAGAGTAATATACAGTAAACCACCATCATGTATCTTTTTCTTGTGTGGAAACCCCCGCTAGCGGAGAACAATGTGTAATACATAACACAACAATGGTATAATGAAGCGAGCGAGGAGAAAATGTGTGAGGTTTTCTGACAGACACGAGGACAGATACATCGGGTTGTTATATACATGGATGCTGACAGGAGAAGAGAAGACATGGTTTATTGTCCTCGTTGGAGCCCAAGTGCATGCGCCGCTTCTTTTGGATGTGTCCGTCTGCACATGTTGTGGTGGACGTGGATGGTGCAGTCTCCTCTTGTCATCAGGTACATTCCACGAGTCACTGGGCAGACAAAGCCCCGAGATGACACTGCAGATCCAACTATTAGCCTTTCACCTGCTGTTAACAGTAGCTTGGCTACACATAGGGCCCAGATTCCTCTGCCCTGAGCCAGTTGTAGTCTTAACGCCCGGTAACCTGCCTACCAGGAGATCATCTTTAGAGATGCTGTTTGGAAATCAGGAAGAATGTTGTTGTTGCAACTCTCCTGTTTGTCAAGTTTGAGTTTTTTTTTTTGGTTTTAGTTTTAAATGTGAAAGCCAATATAATCTTCATCGATCCACATGTGTTTGACAGCTGAAAGCACGACTGCTGGGCTGCCCTGAGCACGTGCGCGTGGTGAATGAAAGAGATTGTGGCGAAACGGGACACATTTCATATAGGTTGGTCCCAAAATGGAAACCCACCAAGGTCAGAGACGGCCAGCTAGAAAGCCAGAGTCAATATTTATGGATACTGAACATGTGGCACACTTCTCTACCCACTAATTTGAGCAACAAGTCCACCTCCAGATTATATGGCCTCTCACAGATCACAAGAGAGGGTCCAAACCTTGCCTGCATGGTTCAAATATTGAGAAGTACGCTGAGGTTGGTCGCCAACAAGAGGCTGTGCGTAATTTGGCAAATTGGCTCACTGTTTATTTGTTTGTGTTTTAATTTCCTGTGTAAATAAGGGGCAGGGAGGCTTTGATCAGGCTGTTTGGGTTGCTCTTTTATCCGGAGCGGCAATTATCACTGTCACTGCTATAGATATTATGACCTTCACTTGACTTTTATTAGAAAATAAAATATTTGAGGTTTCTGTATGAGCAATTGGGCCAATGTCGTTTTAACTCGGACCAGAAAATCAAAACGCCTTGCTGTTGGTTTTTTTCAGACACGAAACGGCGCTTGCTCTGGTTTATTATAGTGATAACCAAACACAACTGTCATATCAGAAAACATTTAACTCCACAAGGACCTCACACTCCACAAGAATCCTATAGACACATGCTCTATTTAGCAGATGAGTTAGAGTGAGATGCATCCACTTTGATTTTAAAGAGAGCGAGAAAGACATAAATACAGGGATCTGCCCTTTGAATGCAGCTCTACTCATAAAGATACCACGCGTCACTCAATTATATGTCTGCATGATTAGAAGCCTGGGCTACATAAACAGCCCGCGTCAAGATTTACATTTTACCGCTTAAGCACAAGCAGCTGTTTACAGGCTGTGGAAGGAAGGAAAACACTTAGTAAGTATCCATACATGAGAGGGGAGCAGGAGCTGACATTTCCAGCAAAGATGGTTTCAATTAATGTTTATAGAGGTGTAATGCAATACCCAGGCAGGACTAGTACGCTCCCCTACCCGAGCCATGGTTTGAATCCCTCTCCACAATCTATCTGTCCAATCTTTTTCTCTCCTTCTATCCCCAAAATGTGGAACAACATAAAGTCTCCACCACTGAGCATGGTTCTGCAGGTTTCTTCCTGTTAAAAGTGAGTTTTTGCCTTTCGACCATTGTTTATCCTTGCTCATGTGGAATTGTCGGGTTTTTCTCTGTGAAAGTGCCTTGAAATGACTGTGTTGCATTTGGCGCTATGCAAATAAAATTGAATTGAATTGAAATTCTTTCTAAACCGTCAGTGCCGCTGCTTTAGTGTTTCAAGCTCATTAGCTTGTGTATGTACCTGAATTAAACTGTCGAGTGAACTAAAATGCACTTCTGCGCAAACACATGCCATTTTAAAGGTCCAGGAAACCAAAAAGACAAATAGAAACATCCTGATAGAAGTGTTCTGACCTTCAGTGGTAAACACAAACTGACAGCATTTCCAATCACAGGCTGGATAAGATGGAAGCGCAACGAACTTCATATATTTCATCCGTTGTGTCAGGCCGTAAGCAATGACACGCTATGTGGCTTCAGATGTTCTTCACAGTGACAAAAATGATTTCAAGTGGACAAGATGAGATTAGACCACGTGGATGACGTGGATTATCTCTTGAATATGTGGGTTTGTATCAAATGTAGGGTACAGTGAAGGTTAGACAAAGCAAAACATCTCCTATCAAACACAGCAAGGTCAGCATATAAGCCGTTAAATATACAAATATTCACACATTAGAAACCAAAAACATTGCAAATTTTAGTATGAATGTATTAGATAAAGACCAAATGTTGTAACACTCTAAGTCTTTGCAGACATTTAGTTCTCATTTGAATAACAAATTCCTCCAGCTAATTAACATGACAACATTTCTCCACTCAAGCACTATTTGTACCCAAAGAGATCCAACCAAGCATGTTTGCAGATATTTGTGAAGGGTCTCTGGTTTGCACATTGATTATGTGGCTCTTGCTTTAAAAAAAAAAAAAAAAAAGACTAACCTTTTGGAATAAAACCGATGATAATACAGCAAACCATGGGTGGGCTGAACCTTCAGAAAACATGTGATATCAACATTTCTAGGTCACGAGCAACCACCACATTAGTCCTTCATCATCGTAGTAACAATAAGATATACTCTATTACTATCGCCACAAGGTCATAGTTTGGTTTGATCCAGGCACCACAACTGGTTGGTTATGTTCTGAACAAAAAAACCCAGTTTGGATTTTTAAAAGTACATAACTTATACCATTTTCCATGTGGTATAGTTGACTATGAAATGAAAAATTTACTGTTCTGGAGGCAGAAAAGTCTGTATGTGGTGCTATTATTGGTATTAGTTATTGTAACTTACCTATAACTTAATTTGTTGCATTGTTGACCGTTTAGAAATTTTTTGTGACATGAAATGTGCCATAGGAAAATACTTATTTAATAGAGCATGTTGCCTTCCACTCCCAAGGTTGGGTTATCAGTGCCCAAATTTGCTAATACACAATGGCAGCCACCCAACATCCATTAATTCGTCTTTGATACCGCTCTGTCCAGCTAAAGGTTTGCCAATCCTATCAATTGTTGAAAGACAGGGTACATCCTGGGCAGGTCGCTAGTTCTTCACGGGGCAAACACACAGACAGACACCCACACACTGTCATCCGACCTATGGCCAATGAAGAGACACCAATTCACTTAATAAGCATGTCTTAAGACTGTGGGAGGTAGCCAAACCACCTTGGAAAAAAAACCCACAAACACCACTGAGGGAAGAAGCACGTCCCATACTGAAAGGCACCAAAGCCTGAAATCAAATGGGGAATTTTTCCTGTGTGTTTTCTAATTCTTGAAAAAACAAAAGAAACCCCCCCCCCCCCCCAGTGTCAAAACATGATTCCCATCCTCTATACACTGTGGCCAACATCTCACATATCCCAAGGTGGAACTTCATGATAATGCGCCAAGCCTGTCATCGTCTAAATGAGGAAAACACACGTTTTGAGGACTTTGTGAGATGATTGTAAAAGCTGTATTTGGTTGTGGAATCTAATGTTTCAGGCCACACAAGTGATAACACTAATGATACTATCAGCTAAAAAAAAAAAAAAAAAAAAACCTGTTACAAATAGCTAATGAAACATGTTCAGTTTTTATTGTTAATTATCAAAAATATTAATCAAACAAACCAAAACATTAAAAAGAAGTTGATTTAGATCTGGTAAGTTTTTAATACAAAGTCAAGTGGGTGCTAATGTTACTCTGGAACAGCTGAGTCTGCAAATTCCCAAAGTTTAAAAGGTTTGCCTTGTCAACTTAAAGTTAAAGAATTTAAGCCATCTGACTGGAAAATTACATGTTGTGCTTTTTTTTTCCTTTCAGCCCATCCCGTAGTGAGTGCTGCATTCAAGCTTTTTCAAATCAGGCTCAATGTTGTGTTTCCTCTTAAAGGTAAATAGGTCTCCTTTGTAAACTATTTCCCTTCCTTTTTTCCCCCCTTTTTTTTAAATTTACCACACATGCAACAGCTGTTGAGTTTTGTTGTGTGTCAATGGAAAAAAAAAAATGCATACAGCTGCAGGAAAATGCAAACACGGGCTTTCACATGGTTGAAGTTACTCCGGAACAAGCCCATTTCATTGTCACATTTCATTATCGTGGTGTCGTGCTGTGTCTGATCCCAGCCGTACAGCCTTGAGGGAGCAGAACAGCAGGGTTGTCTGACAGAGGAAGGGAGAGAAGGCCAGTAGGCTATAGGGAGGACCTGATTGTACTCTGGCATCCACAGAATGACATTATAGCAGTGTGGTTTCATGATAATAATAATCTTCAGAGCAGCTGTATAAACATTTAACTGACATCCACTCCCTGGGCATGCAGTATGTATCTTTAACTTCTACGAGGGCCAGTCTGATGCAACTATTTGTATCTCCGCCCCTCTCTCTCTCTCTCTCTCTCTCTCTCTCTCTCTGTCTGTCTCTCTCTCTCTCTCCCTCTTCCTCTGTGTAGTCTTGAGATACATGATCCATGTTAGAATCTGCTGTAAATGTCAATGGAAAATGAATGTTCCTATCGCATTAAACTTTCAGCATGTAGAAGAAAAGCACATCATGTTACCACAACAAGCCTAAAACAATGATTTACTGCTTGGAGCTATGACAGTCGTCTTGTTTCATTCAGTTTGAAAAAAAAGTTATATAAAAAAAAAATCGGGACTTTAACGCAGGCCAATAAATTTAGACAAACTCCTGCTCCGGCCTCTCACAATGTCGACTATTTCCTGGTAACATTTGTCTTAATTCGTGGCAGTTTGTGTAAATATTTATGCCACTAAACTAACTGCTCTGTATACAGTAAGCCCCCCAATCTTCGCTGGAATGTGATTTAATTGGCGGTTTCCTCTGTTTATCCTGTTTCATACGGTTATGGGCGAGCTTACTGTAATGAATAATCAGGTAGATAAAATGCAGCCTTAAATTAAACCTGCTCCTTAACGAAAATCAAATGAAGGTTAATACCTGTTTCATGCTCCTGTCTGTAATTCACATTCTCTCATCACATGCCAGATTACCATTATGTGTCATTTGTAATACAATAAACAGACTCCAGATGGCTTGGATTCTCTTGAATATACACAGAGTAGCAGAAGCTATGAGGAGAGCTGCTGTATTTTCGCATGCAGTCACTTTGCCTCATACAGCCGGGCCAGTTCTCTTTCAGTTGCTGACATGTTGGATCCTGAGCTGCTTACACAGCCTTAATATTATAATGGGGGGACAATCATTTTAAAGAAGTTCACAGTTTGGGGATTATATGTGTGTGCTAGTGTTTGCGTGCGTGTGTGTGTGTGTGTTTGTAAAGTACAGTAAGAGCAGCTCCTTAAGCTTGCTATAAGTGATTACCAGTGTTTACATTTGACAAGCTGCCAGTGTTGTAAGCTGTACAATTCAACTCAATTCAATTCAATTCAACTTTCAATTCAGCTATACAAAGTTCTTGTTGCACACATCCATTAATGTTCTGCAGCAGAGCAGGCTATGCAAGATAAAACGTGAGAATGTCTGATCTCCCACTTCTTCTCGTTTCCAGCCTCGTCATTCCCCGCTGTGCTTTTTATATCGTGGAGTTTTTGCCACAGTACCACAAACATTCACGTGTGAAGGCTGGTTCTCTTCCAGAACACACCAAAGCATGTGCTTGACATGTGAGATTCTGGCTGCAGCCTTACCTAAACACCTCTGCCTACGATGGCTATCTAACATCCGACAGTGATTCATCTGTGATTATTTGCCCTCTGCGTTTGGTGCAGGGGACAAGGAAAAGAGCACTGGCTTGGTTTATGCATGGATCACTGAGGAACAGTGGGCCTCTTGTCAGTATGTCAAATTTTAGTCCGGAATGAAACATTGTATTTTCCTAACCTGGTTAAGTAATCACATTACCTAAGACTCCATAAAGTGGAACAAACAGTAGCATATAACCCCCGACTTCTTTTTATGTGCCTTGAGTGACAGATTGGCTTTCATCAAAGAGCCATGCAAAAAAAAAAAAAAAAAAAAAATGTTATATAGCTTTTTTGCTTTGCTAAAAACACTAAATTGATCCTCATATGTACAACATCTGGTGAAAAGCAATTTCCAGCCAAGTGTTTTAGTATTTCCTCCTAATTAATTTCACATGTACATGACAAGAGTGAGTAGTCCCCCATAACCAAGGCACAAAAGCCAGCTTTGTTTCACCATTAGAAAAGTCATCTGTGGTTCCCGGTTGAAAATGTTTGAAATCAGTGCTGAAAGCGGTATTTCAGGGAGAAATGTCACATCTTGCTCCCCAGTGACACAGCGGGCTGAGGGTTAACGTTTACATCCAGGGGTGTCGGCGGCTCGTGGACCGAGCGGGGCCATGTCCGACAGCGAGTTGCATGAAGCAGACGAAGGCGAGGGAGAACAGGCACATCGGCCGCAACGGGAACAAGTGAAAAAAGGTGCTAAGCTGTCAATCCAAGCCAATAATGAAGGAGTGTGCGTTCAAATGCAGACTATTAGAGGCCTTCTTATCCGAGCATGAAATGCTTGAAATTAATGTCTGCCTTGATACGGAGCCCGTAAAGGTTACAATTATGTCAAGGCACTGGAAGGAGGAATCCCCATTAAACTGAAAAGCGAACTGTTCAAAGACTCTACCTGATTTACAACAGCTTTGCATGCAGCGTTGACAAATTCAACGCCATTTCTTGCTGATGATTTTTTTTAAGGAGATAAACCATCAGTGTCATGTTGGCAGCTAAACTGTGTGAAGAAGAGGCGCCTCAGCTTGTGAAGGTGATTGTGAGGCTGCTGTCAGACACAACACGTCTTGTCATTACTTGTCCAGATGACAAGTCAAAAGAGCGGCGAGAACATTGGCGTCGACAGATAAAAAGTTGGCTCGATCAGATTAATCATTAAAGTGGGAGATATGAGCATACTGCGCCATTGTTTTTAACGCGATCTCAATGCCTTCTCGATCTGAGACCTCTGTTTTGGATCAGGCGCCTGGGACCACCTGGATGAATGTAACGTTTGTTTGCCAAAACCACACATTTCTCACCTGAAGGTCTCTTCTTTACAACGGGTTTCCCCCCCCCGGAGAGTCAGCACTCTGCTTTTCATCTCCCCGAGCTCTTCATCTCGAGGGGAGATGTGACGCATGGCCACAGAAGAGGTTCACAGGTAGCCACTGGAGGTCTAGTCTGTACACAGACGAACAAGAATGGGTGGTATTTACACACAGATGCAGCAGTGAGATACAAGCAGGTGTTTACAGGAGTGTTTGAAGTCGAGGGGAGATGGTGTGTTCAGATTAGAGCCCTGAGGTAGGCGGACACTGTAGGTGTTTCTGCTGATAGAGACTAAAAAGTCCTCATTCCTCCTTATCTTTTCTTTTTTTCTTTTTCACACGTATGACTACAACTCAATGTGGCACTGTTGAAGCGTGACATATTGTCATTCCAAGTCTTTGCCGACTACATCAACAACAGCAACTGAACAGCACTAAGCTTCAGGTTCATAGTCGTGTTCCTTTGTCCAGAGCACCGCTCCGACCTCCTCAATACTCAGCCGATCAGTGCTGCAACGGCTGCAGCTCCTTGCAGTGAAGAAGACCTCCTTTCTGCTGCGGCTTCAAAGCATTTTTCCCTGGGCGGCAGAGTTTCAGGCTCTTTGTGGCACGGGTTATTTGTCAGAGGGTTTGGAGAGTGACTTGTTTCACTCTGTTCTCTCAAAAAGGCCTTTGCGTGAGTGCTTGAGCGGTCTAAAGTTACAGCCATGAGCCCCAGTATTACAACCTGATGACTGACAGGAAAAATGGGGTGAGCTCTTCTTGCTGGGCTCTAACAAAAACACCAATAAGAAAGCGAGGGAAACAACAGATTAGACTACTGATCACAATCTGCTCTCCTTTGGTTATTGGGAAATAATAGCTCTGAAAAGGAAGTCATTTAAAAGGGCCTTTAATCAATTCTCCTTTGACGAGCAAGCGGCATGAAAGGCTGCAGCGAGAGCGTGCTCCTATAGCTCTGAACATTTCGGTGTGTGTGTGTGTGGGGGGGGGGGGGTGTACGGGAGAGATGGGCTCTAATTTGTGTTCTCATGGTGTCCAGGCATCTCTCGCGCACTTGATCACCACCACAGCAGGCCTTGATGCCATGTGTGAGTGTAAATGGTTCCAAGGCTCCCTGGTGGTAAAATCACATTGCCAAAATGACCACCAACTCTAAATGAAACACTACCCTCTTTTTAAAAGGTCCTATTCAAAACCCTGCGGTTTTTTTAAAAGG
The DNA here is from genome assembly GCF_963422515.1 of Blennius ocellaris. NCBI lineage: Eukaryota > Metazoa > Chordata > Actinopteri > Blenniiformes > Blenniidae > Blennius > Blennius ocellaris. The sequence continues at coordinate 5,237,637 of NC_137667.1, forward strand.
CACATAAGGTAGCAATTTCCCTCAAATATGGCGTAGCCCAATAACTGTTGAAGTAACTGACACCATGTCAGAGTGAATGAAAGAATTTTCCCCCCTTAAATGTAAGTTTGAAAAAGAAATTCTGCTAGGTTGTAATTTTACGTAAAGATGTGCACCCTTACTGTACTACATTCTTGCCGCCATCGCTTGTAATTGGTCGCTTCTTTTTTACTCTCTCGGAGAAGAAAGGCCTGCGCACTGAGCGAGCACTTTCTTCATTCCAAAGCATGCACAAATCTGTTTTAAGTTCAAGAGAGGAGGAACCCTTTAATTTAAACCCTGAAATGAAGTCATTCATTCCCTGCTAAACTGCGCTGTGACCCATAAGGTTAGGTAAACAAGTGTCCCTTGCATTACTGTCAAAAAGACCCAGCCCCTCGCTCTTGCTGTGATGTAAACTCCCACTATCCTGTTACAGCTGCATGAGGGGGAAAAAATGGGCTGGATGGATGGCAGAAAGGAAGAGAAGAAATGTATTCATGTGTGCTTTTTTTTTTTTTTTTTTAGTGACATAGGGAGGGGAAGTCGGTACCTGAGGCTGTTCTCAGGAAGGTGCCCTACAAGGAGAAAGCGTTGTCTTGTTCCAGAGTAGAAAACTGAGGAAGAGAGGACAGACCACAATGCGCTGAGCCCAGCAGGGCTGCTCAGATCTATTACCGGCTCCAGCTCCAGCACGGCCTGGAATGTGAAGAATCCTACTGGGCTGGGGTTCTAGTGCAGGGGTCCAAACCTCACATCGCTGCTCATACTCATTTTTCCCTCTCTTTTAGTGTCGTATTTGGATAGGTGATTGTAATGTAGCAGGAATGTAGAGTCACACATTTGAGGAGAGCCGTGGACAAAGTTGAGCTTTTTGGTTATGAAATAGACACATTATCTGTTTTGATAGAGCCAGAAATCACATCTGGATCTAAAAAAGAATAAATTAAAGAAATAAATCTAACAAAGAAGCTGATTATTGAAAAGAAAGAAGAAAAAAAAGACAGTGAGCTCCCGTAGAGGCAGCCTTGGCATGAATGCGAATTATACTCTGGATATCACTAATGTGACACTAATTGCTTCTTAGTCTGTCAGAGGACAAGAGAGAGAAGAGACAGAAAGACAGAGGATGAGAAAAGAAGCGAGCGAGCGAGTACCAGGTGCTGACTGAGGGCAGTAATGACTGCCAATGGAATGCCTACACCCATAATCCTCTCTGTCACCGCTGACAGATCCTCTTGACCTCTGAACCTCTGATGTAAGGAAGGGAAAGAAAGGAAGTCACAACTTAATCAAAATTACCTGCTGGTGAACAGTGGTTTAGGAGTGGCAGTTGTGTCTGGCTGTCGGACTGTTTGGTGACATCATCTCCAGGATTTCACTTGAGCACCATCGAGATGGGAGTTTCGGCTCCCGATGTTTTGGATGTGCACTTTGATTCTTGCATACGTCCGAGGATTTTCTGATCATAGCTGTGATGCAGCAGCAAATGGTTCCACCTTGTATAGTAGAGACAGTTCAGATGCTCATTTCTTCTCAGAGACGTGCCACTGCACAGCTTTCCTGTGGTTCACTCATTTAATCAGTCACGCATTACACAAGTACCTGCAGAGGCCACAGTGGAGGCGATCTATTTTTCAGCAGGCGGGCGAGGTCTGCAGACACGGGCCAAGGCTGTCAAAAGTTTGTCATCGATTCCCTCTGCCTTGTCATCAGCCTTATCTGATCACACTGTGTTGCTCACTCCGTGTTCTCCTCCCTCACGGCTAATGGAAACACAGACTTCAACAGTCTGGTCAGTGCAGTGGCTGTTTTTAGAGATATCATTTTCCATTCTATTCAGACTTGAAGGTGTGGGAAAACAAGAAATTACCACATTATGTAGATGGGGGTGACAAAAGTGCAAACTCTGCAAGGTGTCCACTGTTGAAAATGACATATTAAGTACTTTAATAACATTAATACTGGGAATTCACAGAATAGAAAAACATAAAAGCAGGTATACACTACTAGTCCCAGTCTATACCACTTTAACTATCAATGAAGAACAAGAAAAAAATTGAGATGAAACTCTAAAAGGAACAGAGGACACATTTGGCCTAAAGGGTTTCAACAGTGCCACCCAATATATAATAAGGGGAATTACTTAAATTCACGCAGTGCAGGGGCTCAAAGGGAAATTAAATCTACAGAAGTCTGAAAATTCAACTACGGTACAACAACAAGTAAACATTTGTACTGTATTCATCCCCACCTCTGGTTTTTAAATATTTGTACTTTTAATTCAGTTTTTTAATTACATTTTAAATGTTCGAAAGTGTCTTTCATCTCATTTGCTTAAATATTAAATATATAATTTTTCTGATGATCTTTCAGCAATAGAAGATAGACAGCTGTAATTTCTTTGTATTTAATGCTTAGAATTCTACCGTAGTAAAACCTGGAACTGAAAAAAGCATTGAACTCCTTAGTGTTCTGTAAACTTTCACCCACCCAGAAGCAACTCCCCTTTTTGTAGAGTCTGTGTATTTATTTGAGCAGTGTTGCTTTTTTCAAACAGTTTATTCATTGTTCAAGCTGCTGCTCATACAGGACAAGAAGACTACGTTCTTGTGTGTGTTCCTTGGTATGAGAGTGTCATCATCACATTTCTGGCCATTCTCTCTTCCTCCTCCTGAGTCTGCTGCTCTGACAATTCGTTTGACAAACATGCAATCACCATAGTCACAGACAGCCCCTTTAGTTAGGGTAGAGCACAGTGTGAATTATGGCTGAGATGGAAACCTTTGAATTATGGGTAAGCTCTGAAGTGCTGCACGTCCAGGTATAGAAGAAGGAGAGGAGGAGGAGGAGGAGGAGGAGGAGGGGGAGGAAGTGAAGGAATGGAGAGGAGGGATCTTCATAGACTTGTGCCACAGCACAGTGTTGACAGACCAGCTGCAGCAGAACCAAAAAGGTTCTTCTAACCCAAACATGGACCAGCAGGATCGTAGAAACCAAGCCTGGGCCGGGTCAGACAGTCCATCTTACCACAAAAAAAAAAAAAAAAAAAAAAAATGGAGGAGGAGGTTGACAGCTTTTAACCTCTTTCCATTCGGTCCACCGTTTGCCCAGGCTGCGAACACACGGTTGAAAAACGGCATCGCGGGCATTCCTGCCTAATTGTACATTTGTCCTCTTTCAAAGGAAAGAAGTGTTAGGCCAGATACAAAGAATCTTGGGATAGGGTGATAGCGCCAGCATCCGTCCCTAGCCTCCTGAGGGCTATTTAAAGGTACAGTAGGCTGTATTTTCCGCCGCACAGTGAGGCACCCACCCTTCCGCCTGGCTCCATATTGGAACCAGATGCTGCTGGATGCGAGGCCCCACTAATTTAAGTGGACAGGGCAGATGGAAGCGACTCGCCCTGTATGCATACCACCCCCTGTTGGCTTTCATGTGATGAAAAATCTCTGCAATCTGGTGGGGGAGGTCCACTCAGTGATGCACACATGCGCTGTATGTGTACACTTTAATAGAGCATGAACACACGTTGATATACGAACATGCTCTTGTACTTTCAGTAACTCTAGTAACACAGCTCGGGAGAAAGAGTGAGAATTTACTTTTTCACTATGGAATAGCAGTGTAGTCCTTTTCTGGACTAGGATAAATATTTGAATGTCTTAATTTCATTTTAGAAAATACTAGACTACTTCTTTGGTATTTTGTTTTAGTCTCGGTTACATTTATTTCATATTCCAGACCTTCAGCAAGTGCTACATCCCTAGATGTTAGCAGTGAAAATTTTCACCAGTTAGAAGATACGTTTCTTTTACAAAATGCTCATCGCCTGGTAGGGAGACACTGCTGCGGCGCTAAGCCTGCAACTCTATCCCACCATAAATTACAGCAGCGCCTAGCAACCAAAACAACTATTGTATCGTCCCCCTGCATCGTTCCTGCATGCATGTAGTGTAGTGTGTGTACGTATATACGTACATGTATGTCTGCATAAAATATTGCCCTCCGTAGTGTGTCCTTTGTCTGGTGGCAGGTCAAAGAGGATAGAAGAATTACGGCTGGGAAGCAATTTGAACCAAACCCTCGCTGGTGGTTAATTGCTGTGTGACACGGTGGCATCCAGTCCTGTTTGCTTGGATCACGGATGTCAAACATAAAATCCGTGATCCAAAAACGGCTCATAAGAGGCTCCAATCCATCCCATCAAACCACCAAACAAATTATATTAAATTTTTTTGTATAAACATGCTGAATGCAACAGCATTAGGAAAAGCTTTTTTTGGGGGGGGGGATTCACTGTATTTTACAGCAGTTTTCATTAAAATTTGCTTTATATTGAGACTGTAGTAATTTTCTTTAGTAATTGTTTTTGTTTTATTTTTGCAAAAATATAGACATTTTTGTCATGTATACTCTGCGCGATAACAAAGAAAAACCTTAACATTTAAATTTAAGGTTCCTATAGCACTTTTTCAGATGAAATTGGGCTGTAGGTGGCCCCTGACCAAAATTATGTTTGACACCTTTTGCTATAGATCCAAAAGGCAATACTTGTGTATTTGGATGCTGTTTCTTTTTACAATAAGCACATTCTGACAATAAATGCCCTATTTGGGATTTAAGGATTTGAAAACTCATCGTACTTATGTTTACTATATCTCTCAGCTTTTTATTACATTTTTAATTGTCCTTGAAATCTCATTCCATTGAAGTGACCAGTAAACAAAGGCTCCTTATAATGCATGAACCAATTGTCTGGTCCCTTGGGCTCATCTGATGAAATGTACACTAACTGTGAAGTGAAAACTTGCAGCGTGGACAGGAAATTTCCTCTTTGATAGTGCGTGTTTGTTTAGCTGGACTTGCTTGACCTGTGTTGACCTGTCTTCTCAAGTTCAGCGGTCCGCAGCCAGAGCTCTGCCTCGCACCAGCAGCCATCCACCAACAAGATTTGCAATGCTTTGCGAGACACAAATAAACGTATTATCCCAACAGTTACATATTTATTGAAGAGGAGTTTACTTCAGTTCAGTTTCTCATTCTTTTTGGACGTGTTATGAAGGAATAAAAGTCTCCAATGGCCAGACTTCTGAGCACCTTAAATACAATTATTATCCATGTTCAAACTGTTCTACCTGCATGCCCTCAAGGTGTGCCTGAGTGCTGCTATCAGAAATTTCCCGCTGCCCACAAAACTCCCAGGGTGTTTTAGCATTTGACCACCTATTTCAGAGCCCGTTGGATAATCTTCTTGAGAATTCCCCTCCAGGTGTACAGTAAATATGGCGGATCCGTGTTGAATTACATGTGATTATCTGAGCAGGAATCCTGCCCAAGACCGACACTGATTCTGAGAATATTAAGTAGGTGGCTCATTCAGAATTAATGGCTCTTGAATCTCCTGGTTATAGGAATTAGGGCGCTTTTCGACCAGGAAATCCGACCATAGTGACAACAGCATGTGTACACACACACACACACACATACACATGCACGCACAGGCACACACATTAAGTACTACACACAAACACAGAGAGGTGAAGGGGTTACATTGTTATCACGGGGGTGCCCTGTGGCTGTGATTAAACGCAGTTTTCAGTATCCCTCTGGTGTCCTAAAGCTTAGCTAGATGTCACAGCTATGGCAGGAATGCTCGAGTGAAGAGGCCAAGAAGGGGTCACATCTCGGATGTAAACATCAACATTTTCTTTCTTAAAAGGATTTAGGCCCACTTCAAGGGGAAAAAACTCTACCACAGCACAAAGCCTGATCCCGAGCACCTGGCCTAAGGCACACACCTATGACCAGCTTACCCCCACCTAATCCTCATTTAAAACCATTTGCGGGCCACAAAACTGACCTTCGATCAGTTCCTTGGTGTGGCCCAGGCTTAGTCAGCGCTGGGTTGTTGCTGCGTGTAGGGATTGAGAGAAAGGCTTTAGCTACAGATTGCTATCAGATTAGACAGGAGTTTGACGCCCTCTCTGGAACTGTGCCATAGGGGGCCGTGGACAATAGACCCTTTGTGCATTGCTGATCTACTCATAACAAACACATTAAATGTTAAAGTCACAGTGGGAGGTGTGAAGTTTTGATAAATCCTGGTTTTCATTTTGGCACAACTCTTGACACGACAGTCGGACATTGTGTGGCTTTAAGACGACAAGGGGAATACCGTGCAGGCAAGCGAAGACTGAGAGAGCAGTTAATGCCTGAAGAGACATAAAACATGCTTCTTTACATTTTATTTCCCCCCAGAAGAGAGCAAACGTATCTCCCTGCCAGCTCCGTGGAGATGGGTTGAATTAACCTCAGCATCTCCCCAGAGGATGAGCGGTAATAATGCTAATTTAGGGCCTTTCTGACAAGACCTTGACACTTGATATGTTGGTCAGCTCCTTGTTCCAGGCGGGGTTTTACCAATCCATAAATATTGAGTCCACCTACACTTGTGGCAAGAAGTAGAAAAGAAAAAGAAAAAAAGAGAGAGAAAGACTTGTGTCTGTAGTGGTGCAGACCTGCAGCCCCATCTACTGTTGCGCCACACAATGGGAGCGAAAGATGCCCAGAGGCACAGATGTCTGGGGTGAGCCTGTCTCTTAACCAAAGCAATAGCCAGCTGAGAAGGGAAGCGGTCTGAGTGAATAACAATCCATTTTGTCCAGACGTCTCTTACTTGTTTGTGATGTGTGGTTATTGTTAAGAAGTGTTCCGTGAAAACTGCCTTTCAGTGGCTTTGTCTCCTTCTGCCCGTTCTCCCTCGCTCGCTCAGGCTGCCTCAGACATGTGACCGTAGTTCTGCTAACACAGCATGGGATGTGGACCATTTTTAGGCTGCGGCCACAACCGTGGCATCTGCAGCCCTTCAGCTGGCCTCAACAGGAAGTTTGTCAAACCAGGATTCATATGGCAGATAGATGCATTTAAGTAAATATTAATGCACAAACAGACACACTGAGAGATTTGTTTGTAATTCGTGAATGCAGGGGCATCTATTTCGAGGCTGGGAATATAGTCGTTTCTGTTTTGTATATAAAATAACATGGCAACTGCTGCCATGCAGACACCCTCATGCATAAAAGTGCAGCTAACTCACCATCAAAGCTCAAAACTCTGTATGACGCAAATACATGCAAAACTCATTTCCCTCTTTCCCTCCATTACTTTGGTGTTTGATGTTTGAAACTTTCCGCATTCGGTTCACTGCATCTACTGCAGGTGTTTTGCGCGCAACTTGTATAATTCTTCCATATCTGCGTAGGTGCAAACCGGACAATTACTCACATTTGTCGGCTGTTTAAAGCGGCTGTGTTTTTCTTCTCTGATCATTTTGACGTGTGGGTAATGAGTTTTTTTCTGACAGCATGAAACTGGCCCAGCTGCAGCTCCACAGGTGAATGATGTCTCCTACTTCCTGGCTGTGAAAGGGCTCTGTGTGGTCCCAGTTTCTTTACATCACACCAAAATGTGCGCAGATTGGAAACCTGTCAGCCATGTTGCCATTTGATATTCAAGAATACTCCGTTGATTGTTGACATTACCAACTGACCTTTTTTTTTTGTTTTGTTTTTAGTACCGTGTGTGTGTGTGTGTGCGTGTGCCTTTGTGCATGTGTGTGTGTGTGTGTGTGTGTGGCTTCTGTCGAGGTGTATAGTATCCACAGCTGTGAGGAAACTGTGCCTATAATCTGTCTCACCAGAACGGCGTAACCTGAGTTAGAGTGAGGTTAAGGGTCAGTTATTGAACTTGAATTACACTGGGAGAGGCCTCCCTCAGCCCCCTCGCCACCCCTCTCAGCCACCCGGTGGGGTTTGTTTGTTTTCTCTCCCAGTCTCTCCCAGAGCTTACCCAGTCCTCTGTAATGAGTATTTAATACACACCCTCAGACATGTTTACACTGCATGTAACAGCAGTGGCTGTGTGATCTTGCAACACACTCAGACGTACGTGTGTGTGTGTGTGTGTGTGTGTGTGTGTGTGTGTGTGTGTGTGTGTGTGTGTGTGTGTGTGTGTGTGTGTGTGTGTGTGTGTGTGTGTGTGTGTGTGTGTGTGTGTGTGTGTGTGTGTGTGTGTGTGTGTGTGTGTGTGTGTGTGTGTGTGTGTGTGTGTGCGTGCGTACACATTCATGCATGCATGCTCCCCTTTCATTCCAGCTCCCACTCTCTATTTTCCTCATTTCTGAAGTCTGTAGCTCGGGGCGAGCAACACCTGCCAGTTTTTCTTCCCTCTTCAATCTCAGATAAGACAATAGGAGTAGTCGAGGTGTTTAGTTACACCCAGAAACAAGGAATGGGACGTATTAAAACTTCCCCCCCGTCTCGCACACAGTCCCTGCAATTCTCCAGGTGTGAGAATTGTCAAAACACACATGCACACATATTTTTTTGCGAGTGGAGTCGGGGTAGGGAGCGAAAGAGCTTGGACATTTTTCCTTTAAACTCATAATTTGACCTGAGCCACAGGTCCCGGGCCCCCTCTGCAAGCTGTTAAGTTTTTAACGTATCGTTTTTCACTGCACATGTTCCGTGTTATGTTAGTTACCAGGAATTTGGATTGAATGGACAATGAAGTTCCTGAACCTTGAGAGAGGGATTATTCTTAATGGTAAGCAGAAGAGAGACACTGGGTTTTTTTGGGGGGGAGAAAGTTATGCCACAGCACTCCCTGTTGGTGAACTTGCAATACTGTCTCATTAAAGGAAAAAAAAAAAAAAAAAAGAAAAGAATAAAGAGGGTGGGTAGAAAACCCTCGAAAGTCCCTGAATGGCTTTGGTCTTTTTATAGGCAAGAAACCACATCCCTAGTGTCTTTGAAGAGCTTGTATTCGCTAAGTAGTAGTTAGAGCTGCCAGTACTTACTCACTATTTTATAAGTATGAGTGGTGGAGCAACCCTTTGAACTGAACCCATTTAGGATCCCAAAGCTGATGGCTTTATAATACAGAAGTAAATAGACTATCGTCACATAATTAGCAGGGATGCCTATGAATTACTGTTAAGTGTTTTCCCTTGCACAGGTGGATAAGACTTCAAAGTGCTCGCTCCATGTTTCTCAGGCTGACACCCGGCGTACACGCTCTCTGCACCGACATGTATGAGTATCAGCACACATCCACCCTTCTCAGTATCATTGTGCAGCAGAGGCCCAAGTGGTCATCCGAAGAGAAATCTCATTGGCTGCGCTCGTGTCGGGTCCCTCAAACCACACCAGAAACGCCACAGGAAACAATTAACTTTGAACCTATAAAACTTTTCAATTATAGTGAAATTATAAGCACTTAAGTCTGAATTTGGCAATGCCCATGAGTAAAGAACATATGTCCAGCCCGAGAGGCATTTTCCAGAGTTTGCGTCGCTCACATGCTTTATGGAGTGACTCATAGCAGCACTGTGACTCATTAGGAGGAACTCAAACTATATCGTTGAAATAAAAATCATATCCAAAGATGGGAAACACATTTTCAGTGCAGCACAGTGGAGGTAAAAAAAAGACCTGTTTTTGAAACGATGAATAATACACATCAAATAAATATGACAATAAAAAGCAACCTGACACGCTGAATGTTTCTAATAGCTGCAGGAGTAGAGGTTTTAAGACGCATGCATTAATGCACACATGTACTTTGAACTCAATAAACAGACATACGAAGTGCTTTGAATACATTTTCTCGAGGTTTGCATAACCACATTTGATTTATTAAATATGTACGGTATTTGCCGTCATTTCAATTAGTCAGTTGAGTAAATGGTGATTGTTTATCATTTAGAAATTAATCTTTTTGGCATGAAATACATCTACCAATGAAAAAAAAAACATTAATTCATGAGGGATTATCTGATGCAAGGATGAAGACAACTAATATTTCTTTACTCACGCATGTATACTATGATTATGGATTTGAGGGAGGTGTGTTTTCTTGTCTATGATGGAAGTTGACGTTGTTACAATTTTTAAAGAAACTACAAGAGATGATCGTCCAGGACGGGAAAGATGGCATATTTCATATGTTACGAGGCAGAGCCTCCCAGAGCCCCCACATTTTTTTCGTCCACTTAGTGTTTACTTGGATCAAAACCAAGCAGCCCTCTTCACCGTCCACTTCTTGAACACGCATATGAGAAATCTGACGACGTGTCATTCAAATCAGGGCTCGGAACACAACTGACTTTCAGATGTTGTGTCGCTTTGTCTGCTATTACTTCAAATTGTTTCGTGTTAGCTATTTATAGTCTTGTTTTTAACAATTTGTTTTAATGACATCAATAACATTGATTAGTGACCCTGGATTTCCTCTAAGAAGGAATATGAGTGTACATGTGTGCATGAGTTTGAGCATGTCTCTTTCTTTTTGTCTTATGGAAACACAAGAGCAAAAATATTCCACAGATGTTCGATTAAGAATGTTTAATCCTGATTCACATCTGTTTGAAACTTGTAAAGGTTTCATTTAGTATAATCTGCAGGAAAATGTTCTTCATCATGATATTTATTTATTTTTTTATAAATGATGCATGCAATTCAACCGTTTTGCTTTAATTTCTAATTTGTGTTTTTTTTTTTTTTTCATTCACTTTGTAAAGTTTGTGCTGGTGAGCAATGTTACTCATGTTCACAGCATTGACAGTTATCAGTTGTCTTAACTGAGATGTGGACATTTAAATACTGATTTAGTGAAATCAGACAGAAAGTTTCAACCAACTGCTTTCTTTTGAGAGATGTATTATTTAATTCACTTTATGGCTTGGCCCTCTAAAGGAGCCTCACTCTGATCAGTGGCTTCCTCAAGAAAGGTTTTACTGAGTGATGCCACATCACAACTGATTTATCACAAATTTATAGAAGATTTATTATGTATACACCACAATTTTTGGGATTTAAATGTATTAATTCAATATAGTTACTGTGTTATATGAGTTTAACATTTTTTTTATTTTTTTTTAAGTGTTGCGCAGTAACGTTAATAAATTATTTAGCTCTAATGTTATTCACTCTACTGTTTGAGCGGTGCACTGGCAGAGAAGGTCCAGAAGATGCTGCTAATGCACTGCTTCCCACTCTGTGCCTGTGTTTGGGTTCACAGAGAGGACAATGCAGGCATCTTGTGCAGACCTTTTGCCATTCCCACAAGCTTTCGCTGGTGCATTCATATATTTCAGTCCCCTGTACTTTTGCCCCGGTACTAAAACAATGATTACAAAGCAGTTATTACAGTGTAAATTGAAAAAAAAAAAAAGATGTATTATTATGATTTTTTTTTTTCACCACTGTGTGATTGCCAGTGAAATTAGATTTCTATTGTGTTTGGAGGCTTAGTAGCCAAACAACACTGCATTGTCCTTACATAGCACTGCAGTGGCTTTTTACTTGAACACTGGATTTATTTCCAAACAAATCCCATAAATACAAACATTAATCTAAATGTGTGTTGTTGTTTTTTTTGGGTTTTTTTAAGGAAAGGCTGTACCCTGATTGTTGACGTGCTGATCTTGCATTTCCACGTGGCTCTGAGCATTTGGAGAATCAATTTAGCCGGGTTCACTGTGACACTGAATGCACAGCCTTGGACAGATCACGAGTTAATATTGATAATGAAAGCTCCTGGAGGCAGTCATTTGAGAACACCTGTTCCTCATCATGTACGCGTAGAAAAGCCGCTGCGACGCCGCTGTCGCCAGATATTAAGCAAACCACTCATCTCACTTGCACGCCAACAGCAATGTGTTGGTTGTGCCGCGGAGATTGCCTTTGACTGTTTATGAGAAATTGTGCAACGGCAACATATTTGGAAGACTGGCTCAAGGTCAGAGTGGTATCTTGGATGTTCAACGTGCGTATAACAAGGCCAGTGACCTCGAAAGGATCTTGAATGAGTCAGAGAGCAAGTCTTGTTATGAATACAAAAGCGTTTTTGGTCTCTCATCAGCTTGAGAGTGCGCTTCATGAAAATTAATGTAATCAACCTTAAGCATGAGGTTTTTTTTTTATTGGGTTGACATAATTTATTACGTTGAGATCAACTCTCACCATCTGATCTAAACCGATGTAGTACTACAGGTGCTAAAGGATCCTAAATAAACACATTTACAGTGATGTAAAAAAAACACACAGTGAGCATATTCTATGGAAATGAAAGACTATTTTAGAAGTGAAATCTGGTGCTCTTTGAAACACGACCCAGAAGAATAGGTGTTGCACCTCCACGTTGACACAACACTATAGACGAGGTATGGAAGGAAACACTGGAGAAGATGCTTTCCTGTCTGAACTCCATTATTAAGAACTGAAGGCTTATTGTTCTTCCGTACCGAGTGCAGCAGGAAGTCCTTCATAGCTGCTACCTTCAGATTAAAGGAACACATTTTTGGCTAGTTTCCTGTGGTTTTTGCACCATCCTGCACATCCATCCTTCCATCCATCCATCCATCCAACCATTTCATGAGCACATGACATTTTCAGCTATTTGCAAAAAAAAAAGTCTCGCTCAAAAAGTAAAAAATGTGCAATTCGTGTTTTGTTTGTAACTACAAAAGTTAATAATGTCATCTGGTTGGGGATTTTGGGGGGGATTGATGTTATTCAAATAAAACAATAAAACTGAATTGAAAATTACTAAATAAATGTAATTACCTTCTATAGGGATCTAAATAATCCATGTTGATGTAGGTATTATTTATCATTCGCATGTAATCTAGTAATCATGATCAGGGTTTGATGTGATTTCAATATTTAGTTTCTTTGAAAACATATTTTCCTTGAATGTACTGTTTTAAAAATGCAAGAAAACAAGTCTTTTGTCAAAGGAAAAATAAATGCATGTTTGATATATCATATGATATACGATCTGATACATGAGATTTGAAGTTGACTTAACAACGTCACCCCAGCTGGGTAGCTCTCTGTGTCTCTGTCACGCCGCCACTCAAATCTCTGTGCTCAGGTGAATGAAAGTAAGAGAAGTGTTGCCGTGAAGAAGATGACATTGAAAGCAGCTTGAAGAAACGTGAACTTCACTGTTGAAAGTCAGATCAGGAAGGAATTTAGTAGAGTCTCTGAGATGAGTGGGATTTTTCGTTTTTTTTCCCCTAGTGAGTCACTTACACAAAAACTGTGTAAAACCCATCACATGATAAGTGTGTGGGTTTGTGAGTTCGTGGCTATAATAAATAATAAATACAAATGACTGTGCTCCCCATGTCACCAACTATGAAAAAAACCCGATGACTGACAAGAAGAGGTTCAGTCTAAAGGTGACAAAAGAAGATTTGGGGGTCCTAGTGCTTTTATATACTGACAATTGGATTATTTTTCCATCTTGTGGGCCGATTTCTTTTGTGTGAGAGTGCTGCGGTTGATTTTAGAGTGAGCTGATACCCCAGGGGCTGATAGGAAGACGGATGACGGATACCAAAGTCTGAGGCATGGAGGAAAAGAATGACTCACTCTGGGTACAAAAACATTTGTGTGTTGTCGTTGGTAAAACAGGATCTTGTACGTTTGTTATCTCTGCTGATATTTGTGCCTCGACGTTGGAACTGACTCATTAAAAAATGCAGTCAATGAATGTGATTCCCCCCATGGCGTTTCTCTTTCTATGTTCTCTGTCTTTGTCCATCGCATTCATCCCCTCTTTTACATCAGTGACATATCACCCTACTTTGTCTCGTTTGAAGGCCCAGTCCCCAAACTGTCACTCTGGATCCATCATTAAAGACAATGGGGAAACTCAGGCAAACTCCTGCCACGACTGGCATGAAACGCGTCCTTCAGGATATGACAGGTCGGAGAGGTTTGACATGCCTGTGTGTCCGTGACAGCCCAGGACTGACCAGAGAGCACAACACATGGGGGAGACTCAAACAGTGTCCCTTCTTTTTAGTTTTTAAGAGATTGCGGAAAACACACAGTGTGTGTGTGTGTGTGTGTGGTACAAAGCCCAGAGGAGTCCCATGTTTTATTTAATAAGAAAGTTAAAAAAGCCCTAAAGGCGATGAGGCACTCTTTACTTCCAGACTTTGGAGAAGTTTAGTCATGAGGAAATGAAAACTGCCCAGAGCCATGTGTGGGCACTGAAACAGAAATCAGTGTGTCGCCTCGCTGATGGGCGTGGACCGATTTCTTAAATTAGCAAGCAACACGACAGCACCTGTTACCATAGATACAGGTACGAGTCTTATTAGGCAGCTTAGGTAAATGCATTTGGAAAACCTCAGCCAAGATTGCAAGCATCAAATCTGCATGTTTTTTTTTTTCCCCTTCTCAACACCCATAGCAAAAACAAAACGCTACCTAATTTACCATGTGACACCCTCATTCATCTTATTGATGGCTGCTATCACTGTTCTTCTATTCTCATCATTCATTTATGCATCGAGCGAACTATCAGTGCTGCATGAGCCTGCTCTCGTTTGGATGGGTGACCGAAGGGAGTCTCAGCATTTCTGATATTTATGTCAGTATCACCCTTTTAGCTTCGCAAAAGCAGAACACGCATGGTTTCATGTCAAGCACACATTTTGACAGTAACAGTCAAGTATCAAGTTACAATTATGAGTTGTGGATAAAAAGAGTTGTGGTGCTGCTGCCTCTCTTTGTCCTGCTTCCTGTTGCCACCAGTGTTTACAAAAACCTCTTTACTGCTGAAACTGCCTCATTAAACGCAAACTAACAGATACTGTCAGCAAATTTAACATTAGTCTGTATCCACAGTAAATGTTGCATGGAGGTATGGCCTTAACTAGTTGTCTGCATTCTGATAGTCTATTGGATCTGTTTATTTGCTGGGTTATGGTTAGGGCTGCTACTTAAAAAAATTGTTTAAGTAATTTCTGGAAGACTTCATCCAGTTACTTAATCAAAGATATGTTCTTAAATTGCAGTCAACAAGGTAAACCAGCTGTTATTACTCATAATAAACAGTGACGTTTCTAAGAATCAGTGTATAACTGCTTTGAATTAGAGACACATAAGGAACACAATTTAGGTTGGGCGAAATTTAAATATGATATTGCTCCCTAAAACCGACAGCATCTCCCCGAGAATGTCACTTTTCTGTCATGTGAGGTGAGACCTCCGCCGCTCAATGAGGATCAGGTAAACTACATTTTATTCACTTAGAGGTTTTGGAAATGTTACAAGTCACCACTGTTGGGAAAGTTACAACAAATTTGCACCTGAGCGCAGTTAATGGAGATGTCTCTTGAAAATGATTCTTAACCTGGCTGAGCAAGTAACTGAGAGAGTAACTTTAGTGTTAGCATTAGTTTTAATGATCTCCCTTCATGAAGATGCTTCTCAGCTGTCATGGCAGTGCTCTGACACATCTGAGCTGTCTGCACTATGTGAGTCAGTCTAATGACTGATTCACTCATTACGTTCAGCTGAAGTTGCTTTGGTTGAGTTGGAATTGAAGTGCTGGTTATTCTGGTTTGTCTTGAGTTAATCAGCAGATATCAAAATCATGTCAATTGCAAGAGTGCTTTCGGATATTCTCCTTGGAGGGCGATACATTTCATCATCATAACACTGTTCTTGAAAGAAACCCATCAATGAGTCAGTTGGGATGGGTTAACACACAAGCATGAAGAATAAGTAGAAAGAACCGCAAAAATAGTGGTAATTGTATAAAATCGTGTGATGCGCAACCATATAACTAAACTTTGACGCCTATTATTGATACTACATTTAAAGTGAAAGCCTGTATTGTCAAAGAGACAAATGTTCTTTGTCGGATCAGCCCTTGAAAGTTTGATTTCAAGCATTCAACCAAAATCATTCTAGTTTAAAGTAATTGTATGAGGCCGCAGCTCAGGTTTACTTACGTTTTAAATACTTTGATTGGGTGTTTTTGCCTTGTTTGCTGGTAAAGTGGGCCTTCGTCCATCATCCACACTGCCTTGTCCAGTTGATCCACGCTGGGTGAAGGTTTGGACAGTCTATCATGGGACAAACATAAACAGAATTTAGGGTGAATCCCACTAGCATGTGTGTATGGAGTGTTTTCCCTTCCATCACCTCCCCCTTTCTAAGCTCCGTTTTTGAAAAGCCTTTTTTTGGTGCCACTATACAAGTCTTATTGCCACGGACGCACGGAGGCGCTCGATCGCTACAATTCTCCATCCCGTTCCTGCCTTCGACTAGTGCAATTTGCCAGACGTGCAACTCATCCAAATGCCCCCTCTTGCTCCCCCTTACACCCCCCCCCCCTCTCTCTCTCACTCTCTCTCTCTTGTCCTCCTGTCTTTCGCTGCTTGCCGCTCAGTCAGTCAGTGGCTCCGCTCCGCCTGCGTCCGCCTCCACAGCTCTCCAAAGCCGAGACGCGCCACCGCCGCCGTCAGTGCGGGCATGACACACTGGCAACAGTAGTGTCTTCCGTCAGGCTGCTTTTTTTTTTTTTTTAATTTAATTTGAACAAAGGACGGGACGGGAAATAAGGATAGAAGAGAGTGGAGTGAGTGATTTTCCAGCCCCATTTGCCCGTGCGTCGAGAAGAGTAGATGAGTCAATGGCCGGGGCACAGCCTGGAGTTCATGCGCTGCAGCTCAAGCCAGTGTCCGTGCCAGAGAGCCTCAGAAAGGGCAACAAATTTATGAAATGGGATGATGTAAGTAATGGCCAGACAGGCCAGCAGTGAATTCTTCTCTTCTCCTATCTTTTCTTGTGTTTTTTTCCCAAGTCACTGTTGGAGGATTTCTGCATGGGTGATTTGCATGCGCTTGCCAGTATTACACAATCCATAGGTTCCTCGTGCAACAGTCGCCGGCAGATTTATGGGACTGTCAAGGGAGGACAGAGGGCTCACTGCGTTTGCCTTCCTGCTTTGCGGTTCAGAGAGATATGACGGCGACAGTGCGCACTGACGCGCGCTTTGTTTACATTTTTTGCCCAATTTACAATAATTGTATGCGCACGCGCGCTGATGGGTGCGCGCCGATGCCTGTGTGTGAAACTGCTCCTTAAATTAAGCTCTTGAACTAATCCTTATCATCCTCACCCCTCTCACCAGGAAGTTTCCTTTAAAAAAAACAACAATTAATTACAATAAATTAGTGTGTCAAGGAGCTGTAGTCTAATTAGAATTTTCTTCTTCTTTTTTTTAAGGTGTGCATTATGTCGTTGTCATTCTTGGTAGCATGTCAAGCTGTAGTGAAATGACCTTGATTAAAAGTGTTCACACACTGCACTGAGGAGTAGTCTTTCAGCAGACAGGTATGCCTGCACTACACCTTAAGTAAATCCACACACCCAGAGGGGGGAAAAATATCATATAGAGCCAGTGCACTTCATGTTGAGTTTACATGGCATGACCTTACTGCATTTAACAGTTATTTTCATGTCCAGTACAGTGATTACTGTTGCTTCCTCCACACACAAAGAGGATTTCTCTTTCTAACAGTATAACAGCGTGCATTTGTCTGGTCTTTTCAACATTTATGAATGCTTTTATGATGCAACACTTTCAACCCGAGCACAGTTGTGATCACTCTGGGAAATGACCGCACATAAAGAGACGCTGCAATACAATATGGATAGTACCATTTCATGAGATCATCCTCACAAATACATATCCGGGTCATCTGAGCTCAGGTGAGCCGTGCACCACAGCACAGGTGGCATTGGTGGCTGAGCGATCTCAAAAGTGTGAATGCAGTCAGTGCAGATGGCAGGAGGAGGAAATTATGCACACACGCAAACCTGCCACTCTGTCAATCATCAACCTAAAGTTTCAGGGAACTCGAGTAATTCCCGAAGTAGTAATCACTAATGAGTGCCCATTCCCTCAGCGCTCTCTCTCTCTTTGGTTTGTTGTGAGAAGGGGTGTGATGTGTGTCTGTTTCCCCCCTCACGGCTATGTTTGTGTAATGCAGTTTTTGCATGTGGGCCTATCTCCAGAACCAAATGCCCACCAGGCCTTTTCCTGTGAAAAACACACACCATAGTCACAGATACTGTCTCTGTTTCATTTCCCATGCACTCCTTCCTTCCTCTTCCCACCCTGTATCATTTCATGGAAAGAACCAGAGAGGATTTCTGAGCCAGACAGAGAGGAAGGAAAAAAAAAAAAAGAAGCTACGATAAATTGTCTGTGGGAGAGGATTGAATTAAACCATTTTCTTCTTATCGTTGCTCTGATGTTGAGCTCCACTTTAACCTCTTTCAAGAGGAAAATGTACAAACAGCAGAAAAACTCTGATATGTGTGCGCTTTCATTCATTGCTTTACTCCAGGGGGATGTTGGTTTTTTTTGTTGTTTTTTTTGCATTTCAATGGAAATTGCAAATTTTCTTTTCACTGCTGAAGACATTAAAACTGTAAAGTTTTGTTTACTGTGCACGAGTGGTGTACTGTACTGAATGAACAGGACCCATGAGCTTTGAGAAGAAGAAGAAGTGTCTGAGCTGGTGAGGGAAAGCGCTGTCGACAGCCCACGGTTCTCGGTGGCTGGCTGTTGAAAAAGAATAGAGAAGCAATCAGAAAAACCTCTCGAAATGTTTGCCTCAAACTCCCCCGGACCTGCCCGCCCTGTCTCATGCAGACAGGCACAGACGTCGGGCTGTTTTCTTTCTTCTTTTCTGCTGCCACTTGTGGAGAGCGGGCTGCTTGAGCAACTCGTGAAACCCCATGCTATGGGTTAAAATGTGGCCTGGACTGTGTTATCATTTGTCTGTCAGTTCAAATGGCACATGAGGCGCAGATAAATGCTCTCCGTTGGGAGAGAATGGAGTGCGGGCAGCCATCCAAATCCTCTCGGAAAAGCCACCCTTCGTCTTAACGATCACTGACGGAGACTGGCAAGATGGGAAATTTGCGAGCGATGGCGCAGAGTCTGTGTGCGGATATTTTCTTAAGCTTACACTTGTATTATGCTCCTTTGGTCTGATGCGCGTTGAATAAGACATTACCAGGCTCCACAGGGGAGCTTGAAATCCTTTAAAAGTGGCAGAATATGTCATTAGCATAGAGAACAGAAATGTGCTGAGCCCAAATCTGCGCTCGTCCACTCCCCCTCAGGTGATGGCTAATAGTACAGACTCCTCACTAAAATTGATGGCAGTGTCTCGTGGCTGGGATCGTTTCCTTCAGGCTGTTTGTACTTTCGCAAGTCAGTCACTAATCTCCTCTTAATTCAGCAGAAAGCCAAGACATCGCTGCCTAACGCTGTCGCGCTGATGACAAATGACCAAAATCGTCAAATGGCTGTAAAAAAGACACAAGCAGTGCCCCTTTGGAGGTATTAATCAAAGCAAATCACCCTCAAGTGTAATCCACAGTGCTTTTCTATTTACAGCTCCTCAAGAAAGTCTTTTGCTAAGAGTTCATAATGGCTTAATGCATTTGTGGCAGTGACCATGGAGAGATGAAGCATAAGGAAAGAAGTAGGTGAAAATGACTGCCTTCGTATCATTAGGGTGATCCGTTGTGTTCTCAAGTCATGTTTATTTCTTCCCCTGTGACTTCCCTTCCTCACACACAGCCCATTGTTCATGGCAAGCAAGTGAATCCTTGAATTAGTTTCCTGGAAATATGACCTATTGATTGAGAGGTTGCATATTCAGGATTGTTTTATCATTTCAGAACTTTTTTTTAGAAGATAAGAATGAGATATTAATCTAAACAGGAGAAAAAGGCCTGTACGAATTTTAAGTTGATTGAATATCAGAGACATGAGCAGGATGTAAATACAGAGGCTTCTTTTTTTTTTTTTTTTTTTTTCTTCTTTCCCTGGAGCTCTACATACTGTGTATGCTGCATGCATTCTGTGGTATGGGCTGCATCTTTTGTCATTCAATCAAGCCTGCAAAGATTGTGCAATCATGTGGACAGAGCCAAAACGATTCCTCTTGAGTCTCTAATAGATTTCACGGGAATGGTGGGTTGCCATAGCAAACGTCACTAAAGCCCATGATGCAGCACCTTGCCGTTCCCAACATCAAATGATTCACTCATTTACTTTCCTCTCACATTGTTTTTTTTCTGTTTTTGGTCCAGTTTTTTTTTTTTTCCTTTTTCTATTGATTCATCGATTTTGATACTAGTCCTATCACAGAGCAGCGGTGTCAGGTTTCATCCACCTCGATTGTCTTTTTCAGACACTGAGGGGATTTAAAAACAAAAAACATTTTTATTGCTTATTTACACTTCAACTTAGACTCCCGTGTTTTCTGCTTCTGTATCTCCTCGTTCAGCTCATTACACAAGATTTCTCTCTGCAAGTCGCATGTGTATCACACCCAAACGTGACAACCGTGAAGCAGATGCAGACCATCAGCTCCGTCTCCCCAAAAGCTGTGATAGGGACATCATTAGACGCCTCATGAAGACACTTTGAAGATTTTCTTGCTCCGCGCTGCAAAAGCAGCTTCCGTCTCTCTGATCTCGCTGCCATGGCTGATTGAAGGGGACAATATGCTACTGTTCAGCTCAGCTGCAGCCACTGTGGACGCACAGAAAACGGCGACGGCTCTTGCTTTTTATAGAAGCATCCAATAATATCTGGTGTTGCCATGTATGCCTGAGGGTCAAACTCTGCGCGCGTGTGTGTGAGACTTGGAGCCGTCTGTGCGGAGAAACCGGGGGGGGGGGAAAGCATTTGTCTGCTACGAGAGGAGAGGTGGGAAAAATGGAAACAGCAACTGTGAAACAACCTGCGGTTCAGGATTACAGTCATGACACAGACGCACAAATGCACACTCCGACTCCTTGGTCAGTGGCGGTGATGCCAGGTCATGGTTCAGAAAGAACCCTTCAAGGAAAGCATTGTGTGTTTACAAGCAACACAAATACCCCTTTTAATGTCATTTCAGATTCTGGCATGCAAGTGGTAATAGAATAACTATGCTTTGATCCAGTTAAATGAATACATTGGTGTCGCCAGAGAATATTCTGCCTCATGCACCAAAGTGTGCACGTTTGTAGAGGCTCTTGGCAGGGAAACACACGTGAGCAGACACACACACATTGATGCCAGATGTCTTTTCTTTATTTTACTACAGGATTCTACCACCGTGACCCCAGTGACTCTAACAGTTGACCCCAAAGGTTACTTCCTGTACTGGACTGACCAGAACAAGGTAAGACATCACACCAGCAACTGCTGGCATTTACAGTCTCCAGATTTCATTCCGAAGGATGCTCCGTCAACACTCATCAAGCGCCACTCTTGTTTTACACATCATTGTGCCAAGTTCCATTCAGTGTGATCACAGCTGCAACTGCTGTTTACTCAATGTCTGTGTTGTTGAATACCAAACCAACCCAGTGCTCTGAGACACGTAATACACGCGTAATAGATGGGATTATCTTGAGTGTATGAACTGCACATATGTGATTTCCCAATGCAGTGGACATCCAAAAGTCAATAAAGCTCACTTTAACAATGTTCCCCTCACAAGTAATCATTTGATTTAATGGGTTATTCTTACAGAAGTGAATAAGCTCTATTTTTTAGTGGAAGAATTGTTGTTGTTTGCCTGAAAGGTCTCTGTGTGTGGGAATGATTTACATTGAGGTTTGTTGAAGGTTATTCACTCACTACTTTAATAATAGGAGAGTGTTGTTGTTGTGTTTTTGATTATTTCACTTTGTAACAACCATTATAACGGTGGTAAACAATGGCTGGCTTCGCTCAATGCTGCCTAACCTTCTGTTTTCTTACACATATGCGGTATTTTCGGTGATAAATTTGTTGATAAAAATGTTTGTAATTATGCAAATGTTACAGTATTACCGGGATCAACATATGAATATTCAGATTATTTGATTTTGTGATCCCCTGCCTCTGCTGACAGCACATCCCTGCTGCTTGGTAAAGAACACAGAGTTTAGATTGATTAAATCAGTCAGCGGCATCGCTGATTTCCTTACCACCCAGATGATTACCGAGTGGATGGTGCCAAGGCACCCAACTACTATCTGTTTTGTTATTTGTTGTTGTTAGCGAAAGTCGAAACTGCCTTCGTGTCTCATTTTGTTTGACACGTATCTGAGCGGGTGTCAGCGAAAGATAAAGACTGGACAGGCTGCATCTCCAGGCACAGCAGGGGGGCGGGAAACAGGGCCGACTGTCTATGTTTACACAGGGTATATTATATAATTCTTTCTCATGATGCAGCTCCGACCTTAGGAATGTATTTCTGCTGTATATGAATTGTGTTTCCATGATAGGATAGCAGTCCTTCAGGCTTGGAAAGTTGCTGCATTACAAAGCCTCATTTGTGCACAGATTTCACAGACCGTTGCTTCAAACTATCAAACTTTCTCAGTTACTTCTGCCATTACACAGAGCTCACTGCCATGGCAACACCATGAGAAAAAAACTGGTGACCACACTTGGAAACCTGTCGTAATTGTCACAGTGCATGTATTGAAGAGGGATCACAAGTTTTGTGGGGGAACACGAAGACATTTCTTTTTAAAATCATGTCGTGACGCAAATGAATGCCCTGTTGAGGTGTCCTGCAATCTGTTCATGGAAAGCAAATCAACTCTTAATGACAAAACAACCCTTTTTTATTTGCCAGAGTGTTTTGGAATTCTAGGTTTTCCGTTTTCATCTTGATTGCTGTTATGTGTTTGCATGTAAGAAAGTATGTTATATACTAAAACTCTGCTTGTAAAATATTGTTTCATGAAGCACTGAAGTGCAACAGGAAGCGCTCAATGTCGAGCACAGTGTTGAGGCAAGGCCACCTGCATTCCCAGAGAGCTCAGACACAATGACTGCAGTTATCAAGTGAAATAGAATATGATAGTGTAATAATAAATGCTGTCCGCAGCTACAATACAATTGCTCTGTCAACGAGGTTGATAAAGACCATTATAATGACCAAAGAAACATTCAAGTCAGTTGAATTGGCTCAGAGCCCTTTTTTCATTCTGAGGTCTCAACAGGATTTATAGTGCACTTCAGTGGTTCAAAGTGTACACCGTCAAGTAACAAAGAGACGAGGAAAATATGTTTGATAGCTGATAATAGTGAAACACCTTTGATAGCCTATAGTATATATTTTACTAGAAGGCCAAACACTGTGGACACAAGCCACTGAAGTCAGTCAAACTGAAACTGAAAACACGAAATGTGTCCTTCCGAACATTGACCTGTCTTCAGGAGACCCCTGCGCTCTGTTCTGGCTTCAACCGGTGACAGAGCGGTGCTGCAACGGAGAAAGAAATCTGAACTGCCGCACCTGCAGAGCTCAACGTGACACCTGTGAAAATACTCCACAATGCATTGTGTGTCTGCCTGCTCTCTCGATATGGCCCAGAGTTTCATAATAACCAGGAACAAGATTGTGAAACCTGAAATACTATATGCTATCAGTTCTATCAGCCTTATCAAGCAACTTCCTCTTAGTCCAACCTTGAAAACAGTGCATGATTTGCAGAGGACATCCCAGTTCAGTCTGTTTATCTGTGGGTACAGCTGTTGCGTACAGCGACTTGAAGACTTGAAGGGAACGAGCACATGCCCGTCGCTGCTCTCCTCCTGTGCACCAACAGTCGTCGTAGCCGGACTAATTAATAGCCGGCATTGATTCGATGTGTTTCGAGATACGCTTATCTGGTGGTCATTGCAGAGCCGAGACAGACAGGCTGAGTGAGACTTCACCTCTGATTACACACACACACACACACACACACACACACACACACACACACACACACACACACACACACACACACACACACACACACACACACACACACACACACACACACACACGCGCATCATTTATGAGAGTGCTGCTGTTTGTAGAAGAGAAAGGAACCTATTATATCCCCAGCCTTCTGTAAATTATTACACTGTGTGGGAATTTCTTTTGAGCATTTTCTTCTTAACAACTAGTGAAACGAGACAGATAGGACCACGTTTGATGTTGAGCGTGTGTGTGTGTGTGTGTGTGTGTGTGTGTGTGTGTGTGTGTGTGTGTGTGTGTGCGTGTGAGAGCCTGTTATGTCTCTCAGTGCTGAGAACAGTGCTGCCACACACATAATAATTCAAATATATACAAAACACAGCTCGGGCAAAACTTTATTAGGGCATAAAGTAAGGCGCCTACCATATACCTCGGCGCAGAGAGGCGTGTGTGTGTGGGTGTTTATAAAGATGTCTTATCCGGTGTTCTTCCCAGCGTTTGTTCATAATGGTGTTGCACATCTGTTCAGGAGACCATTTTAAATAAGCGACAATGCTCTGTCCAGTTCTTGTGTGTGTGTGTGTGTGTGTGTGTGTGTGGGTGGGTGGGTGAGAGAGACTGTCTGATGGCCTGTAGAGTAAAAGCATTCCTCGGATTCTTCAGAAGCACAGCAGAACTGTACTGAGTGTGCCCACTAGACTGACTTACACACACACACACACACACACACACACACACACACACACACACACACACACACACACACACACACACACACACACACACACACACACACACACACACACACACACACACACACACACACACACACACACACACACACACACACACACACAGCCAGTGGTGGAAACAGCTTTCTTTATTATATTTCTGCTGTATTATTTTCTGATAATGACTCATTTTTAATTAGCCCCGAGAGGTTGTGTTTAATTTTGGAATAATTTAACCCCCTGTTAATGAAGAAATCTCTTCTTTTCATAATTGCCCATTCATTTATCATCATCTTTTTCTCACTTCATTCAAGTTTGGATTATGGGGAGCTGGAGCCATCCTCTGAACTGCCACGTCAAGATATTACATTTATTTGTTATGCTTTTGGGCTTTCCAACCTTGTTGGCTTTCCGCTCTCCGAAATCTTTTTTTATCAAAACATTACGCGGAAGCTAAACGCCGGTGGGCAAAACTGTCTCCAACACACACGTCTTCTCCGGATGCTATAAAGTGAGTTATTACGGTTTTCTTTGACTTATGCAAATCTAATTTTGACAACACAGGCTCTTTGGGGATCCTGAACCTTCGGGTTGAGATTCACTGCATCAGTGTGTATCGGAGATGAGTCAGACTCAAGTTGTTAGTCTGATGACTTTTTAGACTTTACAAAATCAAAACAGACCCGCAGCTATTTCGCTTTGACTTTGACTTTACTTAATTACTTGTGACTTCACATGGACTTTAGCCTTTTAGTCTGATGATTGCAGCATGCATAATAAAACCGTGAGCAGCAAATCAGCTCTTAACTCCACCGAGCGCAGACAACTGTTTAAATCAATCCATCAGCAGCCGGTCAGAA
The DNA here is from genome assembly GCF_963422515.1 of Blennius ocellaris. Lineage (NCBI taxonomy): Eukaryota > Metazoa > Chordata > Actinopteri > Blenniiformes > Blenniidae > Blennius > Blennius ocellaris. The sequence goes on from NC_137667.1 coordinate 5,262,881, forward strand.
CGTGTGAACTGGAAGACAATGTATCTTTGGCAGACAGCGCACATTGGCAGACAAACGCAATGATGCCTCACTCCTCGACTATGTTAGCAACAATCAAACAATGAAGCTCCAAAATCATACAGGTGATGTTTGTGGGCTTTGTTTGAGAATCAAGGCTGAACAAACAACAGTGAATTTTGACTGTTTGTTTTACTTTCATCTCACATTGGTTAACTCATCGTAATTTGTTTAAATTGACTGAAACTGGCATAGAACCAATGAGCCCTCACTGCAGTAAAGATAAATATTTGTTTGTTTCTTGTTGTCCAGGAGCACAGACAGCGTTACCTTTACTGTTAATCTTAACTGACGTGTTCGGGGGCTAAAATTGGACTTGACATGAGTTTTCACAATCAAGCTTTGGGATTTACTTTTGACTCTGTGTGCTGGGTCTGGTAACTTGGAAAGCAGAGAGGATACGTGACAGATGGACTTTACTGTTGAACCCCACGGTCTATCTTAACCATGCAGTGGACGGTTCTGCTGTCAGAGTTTGATCCAGCAGTGGACTTCAGCCAGGTTTGGAGGTCAATAAGACACGGTTAAGTTTTGACAGCAGTGTCAGATCTATTTAGTTTGTAGCCTTTATCTGCTCATGACTCAAGGCTTCAAGAGTCTGCATGCCTCATCAGGATGACTTTGTTGTCCTCTCAGAAAGTGTTAGCTAAGAATTCTTCTATGGGAGAAATACTATGAAGAATGAGAAGAGTATTACAATGATTTTATTGAATAATAGTAGGACTTGTCTGGAAAATGGAGGAGATTTACAAATAGAAGCTGCTCCGGCTATGAGCTGAAACATCTTGAATTCAAATGAGCCTAATTTGATTTTTCACTTCCTCTTGTGGCTGCTTGCCAAAACACGAGTATGGACAATGCTACACTTGTTGAAAATAGTTGATGCAGTGCGATACAGTTGCACAGTGTTACACCTTCTCTGCTTTTCCTCAGCGGGAAGAAAAAAAAAAGTGCAAGTCTCGTGTGATGCGAGTTGCGTATCCATTTCTGCAGAACTGCTGTATTTTTAAACAGGCCTTTGCTATGTAAACTCCCGTGGTCATAACTCATCCATGTTTGCATGTGTTTAGTACAGAGTCCATTTGGCTGGATTTTTAAGCTCCTCTGTGCTTTCTCCTTCACGTTGAACGACCTACTGTTTTGAAAACACACAAACAAAGTCACTGATGGAAAAATCGATCCTTAGCCAACTGCAAACAGATAATCGTGATGGTTTAAATGACATAAGTAACATTAACAGTAGTAGTAAAACAAGCAAAGCCCAACTCAATGTAAATGACGTTGTCACATTATGTCAACATCACAAAATACATTTTAAGTATCATTAAGGCACATTAAATGTCTTGTAAATATGCTGTAGGTGGGTATTTAAAACGTGCTACTAGATTTTTCAGGCAGACACTTCCAAAAATTGGAACATTGGAACATAAATCTTACTTTGTGCTATTTAACCACTTCAGTAGTCTCAAAGCACTTCATACTATTTACTTTCTCCCACTAATGCACCGACCGCCAACTGTTGCACTGGAAGGTGATCCTCTCGACACTGTGGGCCAAAGACACCCTAAACTGACACCTAATCCAATGCTACATACAAATTAATATGCAGATGTTAGTTTCAGTCTGATACAGATTTTTTTTTTTCCAAGCCTGGCTCAGAGATTCTCCAATAAATGATTGGCCCAGACTGGAATCAATATTTTAACATATTAATATATTGAAAATTGCAACCCCTGGACACAAGATCTCTTCATGTTTCACTGTGTATTTACTTACATCCCATCCACATCACGACATATTTAAACATATGTGATTTTACAGGTTACGGGAGCTGAATTTGAGGAATTCCGACTTCATTCAGCCCTGCACATCCACACTTCATTTGTGAAGCAATCCCGTTGTGTGGAAGACCAAGATAACACATCTTTTTGTGGAGCGAAATGCTAAATAACCTTGCTTATTGAATTTAGAAAAATGGGCATGGCCCCTTGATCCAAACCTGAACACAAGACTGCCTCAAGTTTTGAAAAACTTGCGCCTCATTGACTTTTAAATGGGCTATTACATAGCAATTGTTGACAGATGAGCTAGTCTGCGTTGCTTTTATTTTGAGCTTATAATTATTTGGCTCCATTCGCAATAATTTAGCTTAGCAATGAGGTATAAATAGCCTGCAAAGTCATCACGAGTGTGCCTTTCAGTTACGTGACACGATGAATTATTCTAATGACATAAGCAACTAAGTCACCATTTCCAGCCTCGGCGTTGGCTGACTGCCTACTTTACATATCCTGTATACAGTGCCATGGTAACTAGAGATCCGTCTGACTTACCTTATTTGCATGCAAGTGTAGTATCGCAGGCTTCAATGCACACGCTCAAAATTAAAGACATGCATCATCACACACTTGCACACAGACACACACACTAACATTCCTGCAATGTCCAGCCAAGAACAGGTGTTTCTCGAGCGGGTTAAAAATAATGTTTGCTCCTGTTAGTTGAGCCTGGTTAGTGGGAGGAGCCATGCAGCTCTGAGAAGTGGACTGACTCAGTCAAATTAACAGCATTTTGTTTTAGTTGCCATGCGACCGCACACACCTTGGAAATGTCACGTTCTCTCTGCCCCGCTTGTATTCTGAAGAATGCTGCCGCTTTGAAACTGATCTCATTGTTCCCTTCTATGTGTGTGTGTGTTTATTACTGTGCATTTTTCCTTGGAAGGCTTTGCTTGTAACAAAGGTTAAATATGTTCCCATGGGAGATTTATGTTTCAGCAGGGAGTCAATTTCAGGACATTTACTGGACAAGTACTCAGCATACGGCCCCAAATGATATTCAGAGGTGAAAGACGCTCCATTTAGTTCATAAATCACACCATGCAGTTGGTATGTGAGGGGTGTGCCTCTATGAGACCCCAGAAAAGACCCTAGACCAGCGCCAGAGTTAGGCTGTGTTGGTTTGTTGTTAAATGTAATGCTCATTTGATGCGTACACACACAAACATAAAGCCTTTTCCTCTCCTCTCTGTTCACACATCTGTTTCCCCCAACACAGCAATTTTCTGTGATTACCGAGGCTGCTCCTCCTCCACCTTCGTCAGCACAATACTGGAGTGCGAGACAAGGCATAAATCTGTAGCCAATCCACTGAAAGTGAATTGTGACCTCTGTCAAGTTAAAGCCTGGCACACCGAGGCCCTATTTCATCTGCCCCAGTCGTCAGAGAAAGAGGCCGAGTGAAAAGGGGGAAATAGGACGAAGATGAAGACGACGATAAACATTTTAGTGACATGTTTTAGGATTATATTTCTTTCCAAGAGAGGTTGTACCTGTTCTGATGTAAAGTTGCTCCGGTTACAAATGATATGCTCTGTGCTACACTTACCAACCAAACCGAACATAATAATAATCATTTTCGGGATTTTTGAAACTTAGATGAAGATCTTAAATCTTGCAGTCATGCTAAATTCCCCACAATTACAGAACTTCATAACTTTCAGGCAAAGGCAGGCTACACACTATCCAATCCAATCCATCTTTATTTATAAAGCACTTAAAAATAACCACAGGGAGCCAAAGTGCTTTTTGCGCAAACCAGGTCACCAGTCCATCACAGGGCAAACACATGGAGCATACAACCACACCCGCTCACATTCAGAGGCAATTTAGAACCACCAGTTAACCACAGGCGCATGTCTTTTTGGACTGTGGGAAGAAGCTGGAGTACCTGGAAAAAAATGCACAGACGCAATGCAAGAACATGCAAACAGCAGGAGACATTCTAACCATCGGAACAGCCTTCAGACAATGTGATATGTTGGGTGTTTTTGTCCATATGTAATCAGTTTTTACATAAAAATATTAGATATGAGTTGGCAAAAAAACATTTTCAATCCAAGGGGTTTATAATGAAGCATCCCACTTCATTGATTCCTTTGTGCTGTCGTCACTGAATCACCGATTTGGCCTTTCATTGAAGTTTCCAGTTGATCTTATGTGTGTCTGGCAACCTTGCCCATCATTGTGGTTTCCACACCCAAAACTGTTATTAATATGTCTTCGTATGTTGGCGTTGGATGCCCTTGGGATCGGTAATCAGATTACTGATGGCAAACCCGTGGTGTTTGTGGCAATAACCAGCCAATGACTCATTTTGTAGTCACAGATATTGGTAGTTTGCATTTGTCCTGTTGTTCCTCAGCCTAAAATACAGGCCATTTTCAGTGGTTGTGTTGCATTCAAATTAAATGCAAAGTCACAAGAGGGACTTTATGACCTCTGAAAACCTTTGATATTATTTCACCCATTCATCCACCTTATAAACCACTTTATTTAATTAAGATTGGCAGGGAGGCTGGATATGATCTATGGACCAAAGTAGGATAGACCTTTGACAGACATTCATTCGTGGACTACTTAGTTTTAAAATTGGTGTTGACATTTTCTCTGTTAGTATTACACAGTTTTCAATATAATTCTGTAATGTGTATATTCAAACAGAAAGATAATAACCCTAATATATGAATATATCACCAAAAATACAAATAATATTGTTATTATATGCATTCTAAAGCCACTCACTGTGTCACTCTGGCCCTGCAAATACCGTTATGACACGCACACAGCTTTTATTAGGTCTCCTGAACAACTGCTTGGCTTCGAGCCCAACAAGTGAATGTAAACGGTCAATCTGTGTGCTTAGCAGGGCAGAACTGTCATTGCAGAGGAACAGTGACCGAGAACCTGGCGCTGCAGAGTAAGTAGCTTTTCTGTAGAGCTGAGAATCAAAGGGAGAAAAGGAAATTTGTCAAATGGAGAATAGCACTGCCAAACTGTTTAGGATTAGCAGTTCCTGGGTGACTTCAGACAGCTTTGTTTGTGCTTGGGTTAGTCCTGTTTTTCTCCTTGAATTCTGATTAGGGCCTCTTTTCTGCAGCACTATGCTCGAGTAGCATGCAACACAGCAGAACACTAAAGAGGAGGAGGAGGAGGAGGGACGCTCTTCTATTCATTTCCTCTCCTGAACAACTGTAGTTCGTTGACAAAACTTGGAGGCACCGATCCAGACGGAGGGCGTCTTTTGTTTTTGGCTGTTTGAGAACCTTTTGGCTGATTGAAGGTTCCCCGGGTGCCAGAAGTATTCAGTGTGAATCTCGGTGCTTCAGCAGAGCTTGCCAGGGTAAGAGAAGCAGAGGTTCCTCAGCACTGCCAGCAGCACTCACTGGCCTGCTCAGAAGAGGAGCTAAAACCCTGGATTTAGGTGATAAGCTTAACCAGTAAACACCTGAAACTAGCGATGCAGCAGAAGCCGAAGGGTAACATTTGTGACTGTCAGTATAAGAAGTTAGTGAAGTAATAGCTAAGTAAATAACAAGGACACCTTAAAATGAGTAAATATTGTGTGCAATAAATAAATAACCCCCATGTGGCAAATAATTATCTTGTTTTGGAACCAATGATTCATTTTGATGTCACTTTTCATTAGAGTTTATCGTAAAATAAGACTGTATTTAATTTTGCTCACCCTCTATAATTCCTCTTCCCGGCCAGTGACTAATGTCTCTCAGTAAAACGTTTACCTTGGGTAGCCAAATTAATGTTTAAAGGATAACACGATCATCATTTTATCTCCCATTCCTGTCATAGACCTCAATGGAGGGTCAGCTTGTCAAACGCAATAGAATGGGTTCTCACTATTTTGAACATACTCTATATATGCTTGGTTGCAGGGAGCAGGAGCTGGTTATGAGCAGGGTACACATTACCCAATAATATTATACAATGCTCCAAAACCTTGCATAGCCCTGTGGATTAATTTTTGTTACATTATAGGCAGATGTTCGCTCATTTGTGGAGTCTGAATTTTAATCTGAAGCCTACATTAATCACCAATGAAAATGATCTACGGTCACAGAATAGATGATGTTGTTGGAGTGTGTGATTGGTTACGGTAAGGTGGCAGTTAGGGTCTCATCAAAGGTCTTCTGTCTGACTGAATCATTAGAATGTGGTAGCGGAGTGAAGAGGATGACTGGGTTTCTCATCATCTCAAGGGTACAGGTATTTATTACATTTAAGCTGCCCTAATTCAACACCACTCATTCTGAACTGATCTCCATTGTGCCGACTCTTTTCATCTGGCACAGTTCACACAAACCAAAGGTTGTTGTTGCCTGCTCAATATTTGTACGATAATGGCATAGCAGCCAGACAGGAGTAAAAGATGGAGTGGAGGAGGGATGAGACGAAGAAAGGTAGACGACTGGAATAATTGCGCCGCCTTTCTCTTTAGCCGTCTTCATCTGCTCTCTTGAACACTGTCAGGAAAGCCTGTCTTATTTCAAGCGTTGAAAAAAACAATTCCAGGGATACCTTTCCGGTGCCAAAGAGAGGGCCTAATGAAAGTTTGATGTGGAGCACTGAGATGTATGGTTAACCGTGATGCCAGTAAATTGACTTTATCTCTGCTAAATAGACTGCGGTCAGCTAAAAGTTCTGCTTCAATTCCTCTCTTTTCTCTGTTTTGGTTCAGCTCTGGCTCTGTATTTCTGTCTGGTTTACTCTTTCTCTCTCGATGATTTCTGTCATTTCTTGTTTGTTGACGCTGATTGTTATTAATAATATGTAACAGCATGAAGGAAAATCATTCACCGATTGCAAGGCCAGATGGCTTTTTTAGATACCTTGATTCGTACAAAGAATTAAACACACACACACACATATATATATATATATATATATATAAAGCATGCCGATTGTATTACATCATAGGCAATGAAAACGATGGGTGAAGCGTGAACCTTAAACATGACCCTGTGACATGTAGCATTCGGAGTTTGGCACTGAAGCTCATAGCCTCCGAGGCAGCAGCTTTGGCTGGACTTCAGAATTGTCTCGGCCAGTATTTGAATGGATTTAAATGTGTAACGGTGGCCAGGCGTCTGTTGTAACTGCCAGACATTTGCATGCCTGAGACCAAACAGAGCTGTTTGTCAAACTCTGCATCACAACACGGCTCAATCAGTCAGTGTCAGCTTGTTAAATCTCCGCGCTTTCATCCACCTGTGATTTGGCAGTGCCATCTTTGTCCAACGAGGGATATTAAAAAAACAAAAAAACAAAAAAAAGGTTCATGGCGTCAGGCTTTCCACTGTTGCATTTGAATTGATGCGTGTAATTTGCTGTTTCACATTCAAGTTGTAGAAAATGAAGTTTTCTTTTTAAATGGTGGTGCATTTTAAAGGCTTTGTGAGTATTTTGAAATGCTTGGTTTACGAAGCAGCTGAGCTGTCTGGAAATAATGACCTCACAGATATTCTTTTGTCATGGTGCACTGCGTAACTTCCAAGCTTTCATATGTGGTCACTCTGTGTTGGAGCTGAGCAGCTCAAAAGCCAGTACAGCAGTTTTAGAATAACAATCATTTTGGCCCGAGCAGAGCTGGGCAAGACCGTATTGAAATGCAAGGAAATATTATTTTGCTTTTATCTACTGCACAAACTGCTGAATTTTTGAAGGTCTACAGTTGCGATCCAAAGGAAAGAAATGCTTGAAGAAGTAGGGGGCGGACTTCATCCCGTGGGTCCTGAACATGGACTCTTCAGAACCCACGAAGACTGGCTGGAGACACGCTGCTGAAAAACACGTGGTCACAGTGTCACCTGCTTCCCGTCACGGAGATCAATCTCTGACACAACGTGTACAGAGGTCAAGGCTCAGACGGTGGATCCAAATCCTCAAGAAATGGGCTCAGCAGACCAAGATAAGGATCAAGTCGAGGTCGAAGTTTACTACAAGCTGAAACTATATTACTACAATATCAAAAATGTAATCTTACTTTTTTTTTAATTTTTAATTTCTGCTCCTTTAATTTTTTTCATCCTCAGTCTATACATCCAAAGAGACTTTGATTTTCTCAAAGTGAAAACGATGAGACAGTGGCAATGACTTGGGGTAGCTTTTTTTGATTAGTTGTAGCAGTTGGTGAAATATTCTGTAAATGAAGTAAAATTCCGCCGATTCCCTCTGAACAGATCAGCATGTTGAAGGCTGCCCGTGAAATAAGATGAATGTTGATGTCTCACTGGAGCTGATGCCTCGTGGAGAGAATAAAGCTGCTTCACGTCCAGGTCGGGCTGGAGGTCACTTTCCACATTCAGTAGTGTTTGGATCACAATCTGCTGTTCCGGAAACTTTCATGTGAAGTAACCGTGAAATAATGAATACAAATATGATCAAATAGAGGATAATATTTGTCTGACCATTGTTGCAATTTCACCCTTAACAAAATCCAATCTCTCTCAACATGTGCTCATGTTACACTTATGCAATTCAAGGTATTGTATAGAATTCACTTCTCTTTAGACACGCCTGTCACAAATCTAACCTGCCGTTACTGATGGCTGCGATAAATGTCAGACGTCTCCCTGCAACCTAAGCCATATGTTCTACTCATGTCGAATTTCAATTTGGGAGAAGTACTTCGGCATTATTTCCAAAGTGCTTTCGGTTACTGTAAATGCTTCTCCTCATGTTGCCATATTTGGTTGCCCAGAAGATCACAACAGAGTGAGTTATAACCAATTGGGTGCTATCGCTTTCCCTTCGCTATTGGCAAGACGGCACATTCTCCTTCACAGGAACTCCACAGAGTCCTTCCAGTGCTCGGTGGCTCAGGGATGTTATGTCTTTGTTCGGAAAAGAAAACATTAGACATTCATTGAGAGCAGATTCATCCAAGGTTTACGCTGAAAAGCAGCCCTTCTCGGTATATTTCACATGACAACTGTTCTTTTCTTATAATGGATCAACGACCTCCTTCATTGACTTACATTTTTTTTTCCATCCATCCATTCAGCCATAGTCTTTTCTTTCTATGAATATAATTCTTTATGTAGGTTTGTCCACCTTTTATTTAAAGGTTTAAAAGAAATAAAGTTAAGTATGGCTCTCTTTGATATTGTTTTATTTTTATTTAATATGCACAGAACATTAACTAGGACATTTTATCTGTTTTTTTTTTTTTTTTCAAATTTTCTATGGTTGAAATGTTAATTTTCTGTCCTTGATGTGCCACATTTTCAATGAAAATATGAATCGAGGCCCGAATTCCAATGACGACTGGCAGCATGCACGTCTCTTGTTCTCCAAGGTGTTGCACTCAGTTCTATGTTTATTCACGAAGGTTCGGACAGTTGAGAGCTCAGTTGCAGAAGCCCGCTGATCCCTGGAACCGGAGGGGCTCGGAGGAGTCGGTTCAAAGGAGACACATAAAGAATATGCTCACTGCTTTAACCTCCTGCTAGGAAGATAATAACAATGATCAAATCAGTGAGTCCACGCAACAGGCCGCACAATATGCTCCACTTCTGAATCTCTCAGTGGGCTATGCAGCCGGGGGCAGAGGACACAGCATCACAGCTCTGTAGATGTGGCGTTATTGATCCGTGCTTGGTGGGACTGCAGGTTGAGGCTTTCGTTCATATTTAGTTCATTCATATCTCCCAAACCTCGCAGTTCTGAATAGTTGGGTCGTACTTCGGGGCCTGGGTTTTGTATGCCACCATGTTGATGATTGGAAATAATAATGAAATTAAAAAAGGCATGGATAAATGAGACTCTATGATCGTTGTTTTATCTCCTCGTTACCTCAATTATTATCTGCGGTGAAATAAACGGACTTGCTGATCAAAGCAGCAGTATGGCAGCTGAATCTGTAATCGACTTTTCTCATATCTCAAATGAACTTCACTGTAAGTGATTCTGCTGTGCTTACTAGAGCGTTTCTTAATGGGATTACGCCTGGACATCGACTGTCATGGCCGCCAGTCAATACCGTGCGAGGGCTGCTGTGATGTTTATGTTCCATTGTATGCTCCCAGGTCAGAACGTCGGGCAGATCTCTTATAACAGTTCGTTACTTACTCTGGTCAGTCATAAGGGATGTATTACATGTCCCATTGATTTGCTCTAATCGTTCTTATTATGCTGAATCAATGACTGTAAAAGAAGTTAGAGCTCAGGCCTTCAAGCACTGACGCTTCCAGCCAAATGACATTTGAAATTGGTGAGGCCTTTATGAGTCAACTGGTACACAGAGACATGCTGACTCTCTCTTTTTTTTTTTCCCCCTTCCGCTCCCTACCCTTCACTTCAAATGCTAACCCAGCCCAGTTGCCATGACAATCCAATCCATGCAGCTTGTTTTTTTGATACTGCAAACTACTCAAAACCCCCCCGTTGCTGTGATTTGACTGCCATCGCTGTTCCAAGCCAGGTGGCTGCTTTCCTCAGGGAGCCCTTTCAAATAAAGGCATTCAGCCAATAGACTTTGAAGTCCCACTGTAGACGAGCTCTCAATAAGAGAACGCTTCCTTCCCGGTTCGTCGCGGGCTTTGACGGCGGATCCTAAATGGAGCCTCGTGTTGCTCATGGGTTTGTTGTGGTGTGAACGTTTCATCGCTTCCTGGTGAAACAAATGCACATACAATTTCTCCCTTTTTCATTGATATCATTCGATCCAAATCTAGAAAGAGCAAGGATGGGTCTTATTTTTCCATTAGCAGATTGGCTTTAGTTTTTGGTCTTTGACTAGACATTGTGGGGGTCACAAGTTTACACAACAATGAAACTCCCACATTCTCTTTCTCTTCTCTTCTCCACTCTTTCATCTGCTCTGTCACTGAGACCAGAGAGTTGAGAAATTAAATTAAAGAAGGATTAAAGTCAGAACTGCACACTTTTTTAAAGTATCTTTATCAGGTATGTAGATTGTTGTGGGGTTGTCAAAAGGGAAAATTTGCTTTGTTTCCAAAGTTATTAGTAGAATCCTCATTTTTACTGTACAATGGTTCAGTCAAAGAAAACATCCAATGAAATGACATAAAATCATTAAAAAGCAGGTCAGTGGGATACAGCATGATGGAAAAGGGCATACATAGGCTGCAAAAACAGATATTCTATTAATAGCTCAATTTCCTGTAAATTCCTGTAAATTGCCTGTAAATTGTACAAAAAACAAGTTTTGCACTGAAAGTTTGTTCAAATTCACTGCTTATGTCTATTTTTCCAGGATCTACAAAAGCTTAATTATGGGAGGTGCTTTTTTATGATGATATATATTGATATTGGCTATCGTATTGACCAGATTGTTCATATCGGTGCATTTCTAACAGAGGTGCACATAAGACTCACTCGTCGCTTATCTTATACAGATATAAGATACATCTTAGGTTTGAATATATCCCAAACTAAGAAGAAGAAGTCAGAGTGATTCACTAAAGGCACTTTTTTTTGTGGTATTACTGGTATTTTCATAAATTTGTTATCAGTGCGAGAACTGAAATCTTAAAGTTCCCCTCCAGACATGCTTTAAGATGTACATAAAACACTTTCTTTTAAATATTAATTTTTGCGAGATCACTTCAGTTATTTTGTGCCAAGCAGAAGTAATATTTATTCCTTCTCACTTTTTAAAACTCTGGAGTTTTAGAATATCTCCATCGAGGTTTGAGTATTCACATTACACTAGTGGAGGACTGACTGTGTTTACGATGTCACAATTCATGCCTGAAGGTGAGCCTTTTCAAACCTGGTCTTCAATGAGTGCCGATACGATCGCTCTCTTCAGCAGGAGATGGTTGAAAGCAGACCTCTAGTTTTAAAATCTGCATCATTCCGCTCAGTGAAGCTGAAGCATTCACTGAGGAAAACACATCTCTTTTAAGTGGAAGTGGATTTCTAAAACGCTGTGTGTGTTTTCAAAACTCTCTGCATTTCATCATTCTGCTTTTTACCCAAACACACAAAAAAACCTCTACATTTCAACCACCGTTGTGGAATAAAGTAGCCACTTTTAGAGTTGCTGGAAAAACAGTCAGTTCACGAGTTGCTTAGTAACTGTTGTGTTACCTTCAATTGTGCCTCTCAATTAAACGTGTCTTAATTATATGCACAAAGTGTTGTTTTTGTGTTGATGTTACACATGCAGCACCGTGTGGGTCAGCCTGACGACTGATTTATTTGTTAGTTGACATTTCATTCTTTGAAAGAAGACTTGATGTCATGCATAAAATGACCTACAGTGGTGTCGTCCAGGGTTATTTTTTCTTATTTTTCAGTCAGCATTGCGTACTACCACTTCCGAATCCCTCCTGATGTCCAACTCAGCAGTATCTACAAGCCAGATTGTCCATTTTCCTCGAGGATGATAAAGCCATGACCCATTCTACTCTGCCTCTAATTGGCTAGTACTACAATCACTGATTTGATTGGGTCGTATCTATGTTTACTTTGCAACAATTTGGGGACAAATAAACTATACTTGAACTTGAACTTGAACATGGGCAGAGTAGGGCAGGTCATGACATGTAAAATATTGTTAACCAATAAGTTATACCGATATTATGTATGTGACATTGAGCAAATACTGTGGATGGATTTTTGATAAGTAAAGAACCTTTTTCACTTTATCACTTGGGCTGTCATAGTCAAGTATGATGAGGCGCCAATAAGGTTCGCTTACTTTAATAAACAAGATTTTGGGGAAATAGTAAGTGTCGCCATAGTTCCCAATTCAAGGTTACAATTACATGTTACAACGTGTAACTGGTGCATTGCGTCCAAAAGTGGTGTTATTTTATTATTAACACTGATTTGTGAATTGCAGAATCAACAGAATTATGAGTTTCCAATTCATTAGAGCTGAAGGAGACTTCAAATACTTCTTTTGCTTCCCCCGTCCAACAGAGAAACTCATAAAGCTTCAGTGTCTCAGGTTAGAGTACAGATCAACATGATGAGCCGCTTAAGCTCTCATTTTATTCTTACTGCATTTCTCACAGCTGTGGAGCAAGCTCCATTTCATAACACTGCACATAAGCACTTTGTATTAATTTATTAACCCCGTTAATATATAAAGAGGTGCAATTTGTTCTAAGCTTGCCTCTCCCTTTTATCTGTCTTCCTGTCTTGACTAATGTTTGCAGCTACCCCACCACCACCACCATATTCACTGAAAGCCTTCAGTAAATTTTATTTAACTGGAGGAATCAGGACAGTGGATGGCTTCCACTTAAGTCCCATTTGTTAATAAAGCAATTATAGGCTTTTTTGCTTTCAAACAATTTCCAGTCTTTCCTGCAGATAATGAGTAACTGGAAGGGGAGGTTTCTCACTCCATTTCGAGGATACAGATGTAAAGTGTCACCAAAGGGATTCTGGAGATAATAACAGAGAGCAAAGATTATGTTTTTTTCAACAGTTTGTGTTAATCATTTACAAGCATGTTCTGTTTCTTTGAGAAGTCTCGATTCCTTTTCTGTACGTCTCCAGCTTCTCAGATTAGACTTGTATGTATTGTATATTAAATATATGGTATTTGTAATAATGACATTAGATTCTGATCTTTGAGAAAGACATACCGGTAATACCCTCCAGCTCTGAGTTTCTTTTTTTTTGTTCTGCCATATTGCATAATTTCATTATAAACTCAAATCCTTTTTTCTGTTGCTTCTTGTTTCCAAATATGTTTGTTGGATATTGTGTCATCAACACATCAAAGAACTCACTTTGGTTTTACTTTTCCAATATGAAAATATTGTAAAAGTAGATATAGACATATGTCTAAGCTCAAAAGAAATGAAAAATAGAAAAATCTTTCAAAATCAATATAAAGCCGTGACCGACTACTATTGAATCAGTAAATCCATTTTATTCGTAAAGTTCAACATATAAATAATACTGCAGATACGACCTGTCATCTTTGTTGATCTTGCCTGGATTTCAAAGGTTTGAAAGGTAATTGTCCTATTGCCCCACGTTTTCGTGTGCACCCACTCTTTTTCTCACTCTTCAATTTCTGCTCCAGCAGCTAAGTGTGCCACAAATGTGGGTCAGTTGCCTTTTCTTCCTCACAAGTCAATTCAATTTGGTGCAGAGACATGAAGGTATCACATTTAAACAGCTTGGAGGTGCTCTGGGGCAAGACGAGGATCGCAGGAGTCAGGAGCCATTCTTGAAATGCCAGCTCTTGTGTGAGAGCCTCAATCCAGAGAGGTCATGGGGAGATGAACAACACCTGGCCCACGAGAAAGGAGGAAAGAGGCACACAGAGAAGTCTTGTTTTCAGCAGAACAGCAGCAGACAGGGTGAGGTCTTTCAGGCATATTTTCTCCCCTGTCCTCCTCCTGCTTCTCGGCTCATGATCATTGCCTTTGCATCTGTGGCTTGCCTCTATTATTTGTATCAAACTGCATTAGGACCTTCTGACCAACACACATAATTGCCTGTGGTTTGGGAGGAGGATAAAAAGGCACTTGGCTTCTAAAGAGCGGCGGGTTGAAAATAGAGCCTGACCAGCGTGTCTGCATGGCTGATAGCGTGGACTAATTTGCTGGCTGATTAATATGTTTTGTTCATTAAGGAGTACTGTTATTACTCTTGTCACACAGTTCGACTGAAGACAGTTTTATTGAGTGAATGGACCTTAGGGATGAAAGATGAAATTAGCCAGTGTTCTTAAGGTCATCTCACTAATACAGAAGCAGATGCAATAAAAAAGTGTGTAAAGATACTGGCACTAAGCCTATTTAATGAGAACTAATTCTTGAGGTTGTAATGGCAACGAAAAGACAGTAAAATACTGTGAATGCTTTTATTTGTCTGCATAAAAATAGTTTAGTGTCAGCTCCATGCAGCATCATGTTATTGTGTCTACTGCTCAGAGTATCCTACGGGCTGGATTTGAGTTTATTGGTTACAGAGTATACCGTAATTTTCTGGACTGCAAGCCAATTTGAACCCTGCTGCTTAAACAATGACTGGCTAATTTATGGATTTTTACAGGTTGACGAGCTTCATGCTGCTGATACATGGGTTATGCGTTCAGGTGCATCATGTAACGCCAAACGTTCTTTTTTTTTTCTTTATATATTTAGTGGGTACGGTTTATATTCAGCTGCTCTCAATAGTCCGGAAATTACGGTAAGAGGTTAACTATCAAGAATTTGCAGTACCGTACATATCTGTTCATAATATATTTGAATGAAAATACACAAGACTGTTTCAGGTTGTGGTCGCAGCAATGAAGGGAGCCATTATAAAATATTTGGCTCTGAACATTGAATGATACTGATATTAGTCATCCATCCATCCATCCATGCATCCATACATACGCTCTGAGTACATGACAACAGATCGAAGCCCGTATTTAAACCAGGTCTTAATGTTTCCAGACGACAACGTGAACCACAGGCGCATCATACCAAATCACATTTCACCAATCTAAACACTTGGAACTAATGGAATTCCTATCAGCCTCACTTATATTTGCATCACAACATACCAACCTGAGGCTTTTTATACAGAATACATGACAGGCTTCTAACAGATGTAGTGAAACGCAGGCAGTATTTGTAATGATGTTGGAAACAATTACATGCCAGTATCCTGGCAAGTGACTGTGTTTATCTGTAATTGCTCCGTTCAAATGGCTTGAATTGAAGAAGAAAAAAAAGAAATGTGCAGACAGAAAGAAAGGACAACCCAGGAGTGTTTCAGGAAGGAGTGACACTGAGAGAGAAAGAGAGAAATGCATTTTACTTAGCAGTCCACTTTGTCCTGACTTCAAAGAGCCTGTGGTTTCTAACTCAGGAGGTGTCTAAATGAGCTGATGTGAAAGATGAGAGCCAGAATTGCACTGCCTGTGCCACTGGCGGTGATTCTCAAAGGACTTTATTGGAGAGCTCCAGTGCCAGCACACACAGGCACTCTGATCACTGTCCGCATGTCGACAGAAAATCAGAAACGTGATGTGATTGAACATTTGCTCTAGCTCCTGTCCGAATAAAAATGTTCAAAAATGTCATCTGCGTGAGTGATGAACACTGTGAGTCTTCAAGCAGGAGAAGAATATGAGGATTTCTCATGTAGAATAGCATGAACAAGATGAAGACACTGCTTGTTGTGGACATACAAGTATAACCTCAGTTATTGAAAATTTGGTCTTCCATTTTGAAAGTGTATAAACACCAAATGCAATAAATCCTGAATCCATATTTTCAACTTGTGAACATAAACAACATATTGGTTGCCCATACTGAAATGCTTTAGTAGTTCAACCAAAGAAAATTGGACTTAACTAAAGACTTTGATAAAAAGTTGGATTTCAGGAAATCTGACATATGGAAGTAATGCTATGAATAAAAAAAGGCAATGAATTCCATTTAGTTTTAATGCAGGTACTTCTTATGTTTCAGACAGCACACCTGTTCCTGTCTTCCTGGCTAAACCAAACTTGTTTTAAAGGAAAAAGTGATTCTCACACAGGCAAGATGCAAACGATGATTTTTAGTTAACTTTCTCTGAATGGGCGTAAAGGAAACTCGCAGAAATGGACACAAATATGTTTGGACTAGGTGTGAGTCACACAGACATTTTGTGCCGGAACTACTGAAGCGTACATGAACAAAGCATAATGCGATTTATTTGGTTTCAAAAAATGTTATGTTGTTTATTCTTGTTTTAAATGCATTTGAAAATGCAATGGGATGCAACAATGATTGTGGTTGGAAGTATTTACTCAGATGACTCCCAGAGTCTTTTATATGAGAATTATATTATAATGGATTTTCTTCATTTAATCTTTCTTAAGCTTTTCAATATATTCTGAATCGCATCTGTTGCTGTTCTTCCCACAGTTTTGACTGGTAAAAGACTCCAATATATAACTTCTTCCACCAACAGGTCCAACTCCAAATGTGGAAACAATGTCATGCATAGCAAATACTCTCATTTGCATGTAATGTTTCTATGAGTTGATCACCCGACAAATTGCACACAAACTAAAAGCACAAGCTGTTTTTATGAGCATCTCAGTATGCTTTATGCAGGGTCTTAGTATCTTAATGAATATGCTTGCTTCTTATCGTTTAGTCATCTGAACTAATCCTTTCCCAGGATTTTACGCATGTATTTATGCTTTCCTGCATGTGTCACCTACTCGGAGACATTGAAAGGGATGTGAGATGTTCCACTACAGTCGATAAGAGCCATCCACAGCATCCTGTGCATGCTTTCTGTTTGGCATCTCAAGGATGCCAAACAGAAAGAGAAGTATTGAATAGTGTGGAGGAGGATGGCTGAGGGAAGATGGAGGAGAGTGTGGGTGTGGGTGTCTTTGCATGTGCATTTTGAGGGGGGGGGGGGGGGTCAGACAAGACAAGATGTGAACCGTCACCCAAAGACACGAGAACTCCTGGTAAAATGTGATCAGACAGGAGGAATGCAAGGGGGGGGGGGTGAAAAAGAGAGTCATGTCCAAGACGGCAGAGGTAGGGACTGACAAGAGAAGATGGGCCAAGTTATGGGAGGAGAGAGAAGGATGGGGGGGGGGGTTAGCAAAAATCCAAGTATAACAAAGACCTCGCAGCAGAGAACAACAGGGGATGATGGACAGATGAGCGAATCGGCTTTGCTTCCTTTGTCATTCCCGCTCCTGTCCTGCTATCTGTCAGAGAGGAGCGCGCTCCCTCCAGTATCCTTCACTACACTCCATCCGTCACCGTGTGTGTGTGCGAGTGTGTGTCCAAGATCTGATTGGTCGAGCAACCTCCAAATAGAATTGGTGACGGGCGTGAGCTGAGGAGCCGGTCACATCACGGCACTCAGTCACCGAGCGTTTGTGACGAGTCAAGACTGCAGATGCAGCAGATTGATGATGGAGAACTTGGCGTGTGTGTGTGTGTGTGCACGGATGTGTGTCTGTGCGTGCGTTTTTGAGACTATACAGCTGTGAATGCTTTACCTGATTTGCAAGGGCACAAATGCGTGTGCTGACGTATGGAACAAAGCCTCTTGCATCCTTTATGTCAATGCCGGTTGTTTTGTGGTTGTGCCGGTTGCTGATAGCCGCTATCAGCCACAGCCACGCTTCTCTGCTGCTCACGAGAATTTCCAACATCGCCATCCCCCTCCCTCACTCCATCCTTACAACCTCTCCATGTTTTTTTATGCTGACTCCCTCTGACCTCTAATCCATGTCCTTTCCCCATCTGTCCGACCGTGAACTCATCCAGAAATGATTGCCACGGTCGTGTGAACCCAGTAATTTAGGATTTAACTCACGTTTTGATGATTCAACTCATGCATCTGTATTTCTAGCTGTACTCCACCGAGAACAGACGTGCAAATTTCTGTGTGTGTGCGCGCTATAACCTCAGGCCAAAGCTTTTAAACGTGTGTCCTCCTGCTCCCTCCGTACAAATGTGAAGTAAAATTACTAACACCGCAATGCTACCAATGTGAGAAGGTGGCATTACTCCCAATAGTAGTAATTCACCGTTGCTATGCCATCTGCTTCTTCTATTACTGTTACTAATTTGGTTGCATTATACTGCACCAACTGGGCAAATCCTTTTCCAGAAATGCTCTTAGGAACCAAAAAAATGATTCAAAACCAATTCTTCTGAAACATTTATCGTGTCATTTGCAACATATTCTGCAAGACTATTGACGAAGGCGGCGGTGGAGCTGTGGTATAGAGATGTGACTCATGCAGTCACCTGACACTCAGACCACCTGCTGCAGAAATTGTTTGGAATCAATTAACTTGTAACTGATTTTACATATCAATACAAAAATGCAGTCAGAATAATCTCATTAAAGTTCACTGATATCTCTGCTCAGGTTGTTTTGTGTCTGCTAAAAAAAAATAAATAAAAAAAATCAATGTTTCCTTTAACAAATGTCCAATTTTCTTGCTGGTTTGGCCGGATAGAAGCCTTTTGATTTCAGGTTTTGGCCCGCAGGCCTTGTTTGACACTACTGGCATACTGTTCCTCACATTTGTTCAGTAATATTTTTCTATCTATCTTGTTTTTTGGCAGCCAGTTGTGCCCCTCCCTCATGAGAAACCCATTCCCAAAGTCGCCACCTTCACAGTTTTTCATGTTATCTTAACTCAGCCTTGTATTGGTTTTGGTAGTAGGTAAAGACAGTTTCAGATTTTTGTCATTAGAGGTCACAGAGTTTTTTTTTTCTCCATTTGTTTTTCTAACCTACAATATACAGCAGACCTATTGGCCACTATTACTGAACATGCCTATACTCATAGTCCCCCTTGTTTGTGTAGGAAGCATCTCAACACAATCGACTCAGGTGAACTGGACTCATCTGAAAGGATGTTTCACCCTTTAGTGGCATTTACCTGTAATTTCTATTCAGGTCTGAAAAGCAGCATAGTGATTATCGATCACTCACTGTGAGGATATTGCCGGCTCGAGGTTAACTGTTGCCTCTCAAAAGGTGTGACTGTTTCTTTCTCGCTGTGCTTATCATGTGATGGCCTGTGCGAAGTCTTCATACATATTCACCTGTGATGGGCTCCAGTGCCCTGCATCCATGAGTTGGGATTAAGCGTGATAGAACATTCACGAATAGATTGAATTTTACTTCAGAGGAGTTGCACGCTGATTTAAGAGGCTACGTTTCTGATCCGCTCTCTTTGTCTCATTAAGGAGAAATCAATCTCTCCAAGTTGTTTAAAAAAAAAAAGCTTGTACAGGCTGAAAGTACAATAGTTGAAAGGTTGAGCAAATTAGGTTCGAAGCAAGTAGTTTTGATCTGATGGTGGAAAGCAAGGGGCCTGAACAGGGATGCTGCATTTGTTAAAGATGACATTTTCAAGATTATGCAAAGGTGACTCATATAAGAAAAGCACATTATATCCCAATGCATTCATGACGCTTCAGACTGCATAAGCACACATCAGTGTTTTATTTTAACCACTCTTATGACAGATCGCCAACTGCACTCTCGTCTTTTAAATGTCACGGCGAAATTGGCTGCAGATAAAGCTGAGGAGCAAGTATCGCTTTAAGATGCTTAAATGCACGCTTGCTCAGGGCCGTGTGTGTGTGTGTGTGTGTGTGTGTGTGTGTGTGTGTGTGTGTGTGTGTGTGTGTGTGTGTGTGTGTGTGTGTGTGCACAAATCGTAGTCTCCCACATGGTAGCTGGTGTTATAAATGCAGTCTTATAAGTCTTATAATAATTCCAAATCAGTTTTTACAGTACTACAGGTCAAAATTGATTTTACGTTTACTCAGCCAGCCGCTTTACAGAGTTGGGGGAAAAAGAAACAATCTGCGGCTGCACAGAGTTAATTTCATTCACATTGTATGAAGGAATTGTCTTTTGTTGGTTGCTTATGGCAAAGCATTGATTTGTTGGTAGATTTTGTTTCTGTGTTTCATGATGCAGAGGAAGAAGCGGGAGGAAGACATAGAACAGAGAGCAAATGGATGAAAAACAGTGAATTAGGGGCTCAGTTTAAAAACACCCTCAGGCAGGCTCATGGCAACGCCATGTTTTCAATCTGGCTCAAGGCCTTTGTCGCATGACATACTTGTCTCTCCCTCTTTTGCTGTCACACTTGGCTTTATATCACTTTTAATCCATGAAAATAATTAAAAATATAATAGGCCTTCTTGGGAGCGGGAGCTACTTAGCTTGCTCATGGGGATGGGGAAAAGCACTCAAGCTCTTGATGTAAGTTCTTCAGAGTCTGCCCGCAAATGTTCATGCAAAATATATTGATTAAATTACTTTCCTTCACTACACGCTCTCCCTGTCTCCACTCAGCCACTTCAGGTGCGGAGGCTTGTGACTTCGGCCCCGTGGGGTTGCCGGAGCTGCCGTGTAGAAGCAGCAGAGTGGCTTTAACTCTCTGCAGAGTTGAAGCGCAGCTCTCCACAGACCATTTTCCCGCCGTAACAGTGTGTGTTCCCTGGCATCGGAGTGTCAGTGGAGGGCCACTTATAGAGACGGGTGTAGCACCTGCACGGCTTTGGTGTGTTTTGTTCCGTGGAAGTAATGGATGACCGTGGAACACGCTTAAGCTCAGAGTATTGCATTGAGATTTCTTAAACCACCAGATTGGCTCATTTCTCTTTTGTTCATTTTGCTTTCTTTCTTTCTTTTTACTTTTTTGTGTCTTTTTTTTTTAATGATTGGTAAGAGACATCCCAGGTTTTTGAACAAATGTCTGTTTTCTCCTCATTACAGTCATGTATCTGGTCGCTGCTTATTTTAGTTGCTGTGAGAATGATTTGGAATAAGAGTGAAAGCATCAAAATAGCTGAAAATGTAAATTTATTGAGAAGGAAGCTGCAGACGTTTGAAAACTTGGGACCAATAAAGTTACACCAATAATGATCAAATGCCAAGATTTCATGTTTTTATTTAAAAACTAAAAGTCCTTCAAAAATAACAGTTTTCACTGTAACTCCAGCCAGGTATTTGTTATTTAGAAATCAAGTTTTTCACTCAAGGTAAATCACGATCTAAGTTATCGCTAATAATAATATCAGTTATCATTTGTGAGTGTGCATATTTACTGTATATACGATATGTATTTACAGTATGACCGCCCTTATTACCACCAACCAAACTCTATTGCCACTCCATCACAGAGAGACAGACACCTGCTCACATTCACACCTGGGGGTATGTTAGTATGGACTCCATACATAAGGCCTTTTTCATATTTGAACCCTTGTACTTCTTGCTGTGAGGTGAAACTAACCACAAACCACTGCCCCCCCGTGCAGTCAAGCGTTTTATTCTGGTACATTTCAGAACCTGTACTTTCTTGTTTTTAATTAATTTGTATCTGAACATGCAGTGTGGAATGCAGTGGATGAATCGTTAGTTTTTCTTTTGCGTTGCTCAGCTCTTGACTCTTGACTTTGTTGTGCATTTCTCAAAAACTTGGCGCTTGACAAAATTGTCCCGTCGCCGACTCCTCCTTCATTTCGCCTCCCTCGTGCCCTCCTCTGATTCCCGCGGAGTGGCGCATCCATTCTGAACCTCCAGGCTGTCGTAAAGGCTTGTTGGTAAATGAGCAAACTAACCTGTGGCTGTCAGTCTCCACACTTCCTCTTATCCCTGCCTCTGTCTCTACCTTCCATTTGATGTTTCCTTTAACCTCTGTTCTTCTCTTCCCCCGTACACTGGCACACCGATACATTGCTTGTAGCAGTAAAGCTGTGAAGGCTTGTTACCCTGAAGGGCAACGGTCCTCTTAGTTATACAACCAACCTGATCCGACCATCCTCTCTGTAAATCCATGACTGTCTCATACAGGTCACCTTGTTGTAATATTTTCTACTTAGCTGCAAGATCAATATGGTTTTAACTCAAAACTGTGATAGCAGATACTTGTCAACCACTATAATACCGCTACAAACTGTCTGCAGAGATAGATTTGACAACAAAATGACATTGATGATGGATTTCCAACGCGATTGCCCATGACATTCACAATCCGCGCTTTCTACCTGGAATCTGAGTTCTAAAGGAAGGCAAGCATGCTGCAGATGGTGCCTGAACAACAGCTTGTTGGCAGAGGCAGATAAACAGAACCCAGGGCCAGTGCAGGTTAAACATGTTCATTAATTTCTGTAGTTTCTCTCCCGCTGGCCCCGCTTGCTTTCTAGACGTGCCTCGGATCTTAATAGGCTTTGGATCCGTGTTCACTGTTTTGATACACGTCGACATGCCTTGGAGAAGGGGAGGGGGAGTGGCAGAGAGATGGAACGAGCGGGAGAGCGATAAATACAGAGATGACAAAAGTTAACAGATAAAGAACGTTTGTCATTGGAGATGGGTGAAATAAAACCGGGAGAAGTAATGGCTGAGCTGCTATGAAAGAAATGGCTTAATTAACCAACTGTGCTGTGTCTGCAATTATGAATCCAACCAAGTTGAAATTAATGAAAGTTTGCTGGCATGAGTCTTTTTTCTCTCCCTTTCTTTCTTTTACATCTGCCCAGTGAGAAAGCCTCTGCAGCAAATCCGACTTCGGTCTGTGGATATTAATGACTACACATGTATCGGCGCTCACATGTTGTGAGCAGCTTGTCGCAGTCGACGTCACGTCTAATGAGTCGGCTCCATCGGCTCGCGCTTAAATAATGATGCTTTGCTATTTTATAGTTGGGCTCTGCAAACTGTGCTTGGCCAGAGGGCACCAAAAAAAAAAAAGGATCCCATCAGTAAACGGCTTCCTGAAACCCCACTGCTCCATCAGGCGCCCATGTGGAGCTCCATCTTTTTGACCAGACTTCAAAGGCAGGCATTTTCAGACCCTATGTGGGCGTTAACCTTTGACTCGGAGGCTCTTTCTGCACAAACACACACACACAGCCTAATTGATGCTACGCACACCGTGGAAGCGGAATAACTTTTCAACGGAATAGTTTTCATTTCCACATTTGCCTGGACCAAGCAATAGAGCCGTATCAAGTGCAGCAGAGAGGGTTTTTTTTTATTTTTTTTTATTTCATTGCAAATTCAACATCCGCTAATGTGGCTGCAAAATGTGCTCATCATCTCATTATTTTCTTCCTTACATGTAATCACATTAAACGCCCCTTTGCTTGAAAAACAAAACAAGAAGTAGTAATCCTCTCAATAGCAACAAAGGGGTAGAACACTGTGTGCTACAATAAATAAAAAAAAAGTAATTTTCAAAAACTATGCATAAAGAGAAAAATAATCCTTGGGGTGGCCTTCCGGGCTCGGTGTGCATTTATAGATAAGGAAAATATAGCTTGGTGAAATTTTCCACCAACCCCGTGGTAGTGAGATGGTCAGATAGCGGCGCTGCAGCTGGAGACTGAGTCATGCCCCCATCGCCTCTTGTCTCCTCAGATAATGCTGAGTGGACACACAGTTCACTCTGGTTAATTTTCCACCTCATGTCCTGCCTGCCTCTCTCTCTCTCTCCCTCAGAGAGATGAGCGAGTGATAATCCAGCCTGATAAGAGATGCGGTGGCTGGAGAAAGGTACCAAGGGGCCACCTGTACAATTGAATTTCTGTGCATGTTCATCGCTGAACACATTAAAGGACACTTTAATGGACACTAGGTTGGAAAGTAGCTGGATAGAAGTCTTGATAGATGCATGCATGTGCAGGCACTTTAACATTATTTCTTCCATTTGACCTGCTGGTTGCATAAAGAAATGATTGCCAAGGTTCAGTTGTATTTTTACACAGAAGAAATGGTGTGGAGTTTCTCACCTGCGCATTAACTTTGTGGTGTCAATATTTCAGTGCTCTGGTTTGGAATTCTGTCCTACTTTTTTGGCAGATTACAATGGTGTGATGTGAAATGCTTGAGCTGCAAGGATGGAGGAGCTCTGACATGACTTTTCCCTCTGCTCGATGAATAATGAATCAACACTGGGGCCAAAGGTAGCTGGATAGTTATAGTGAAATGTGCTGCAGGGAGCCTTGCTTGAGGTCATGGTTTTCTTTTGCTCATTTTTTGTTTTGTGCTGATATTCGGGGCTACTGAGTGCAGATGGGTGACATGTTGTGTGTTTTTTTGCCAGTTGACGTCTCCGCTGGCAGCTGGGTCCAGCTTAGCTGTGGCCAGGTGTTAAGGCTGAGCATCATGCAGCAGAACATTCAGTATGTGTGAAGTGTTTTGCATGTAATTTCTTTTTTTTTCCCCTCCTGCCAGCACTTGATACCAGTGCGATGATGCAACTAATGACATTATCTGTATGTTGTTGGTTTTTTTTTTTACAAACATCCAGCACATTCGCTTTCTGGTTTCTGGCATGTCGCGCATGTTCTGTGTCAGATTGTTGGAAGAAATGCGTCTAAGGCTATTTTTAGAACCATGTCTATGTACTTATGAAGAGCTCATTTAGCCAGATCATTAGTCAGCATGGGAACATCGCACCTTTGTGATAAATTACTGGTTTTGTGAAGCAGAGCCATCATTTAGATTGCATCTGTGTACACCAAACGACTCCCATGTGTCTTTGAGCACGTGTCGCTGTTTAGACACACACAAGCACACGCAGTCCAATCGTTTACAGGTGTCAGGCTTGAAAACTGAAAAGGTTGCTGAAGTGTTCTCCATCGCTTTTCGTTGTTTGGAATAAAACCATTTTTATGTCTTCTTTGAAGTCTGCGAATTGCTTGGTTCCAATTGACACTGATGAAGCTTTTTCCTTGACTTCACAGGATACAGATCTACTGGATATCGCCTACATAAAAGACGCCCGAAATGGAAAGTGCACAAAAGCACCAAAGGTAAGCCCACAGTTTGTTTGGAAGCTTGACACTTGTTCTGAATGCAATATCGAAGCAACAATTTCCAAGGTCAGCGCTTGCCTTTTTTTAGGGGTGATGATACTATTGGTGAGTGTTTATTTTTGTTTATTGTTTATTTTTTATGTGTGGGTGTGAGCCTGACAATGATTCAGCCTCCATCTTGCAAAGACCCTTGTCATGAATAGGTATGAAATTGGGTTAGATCGCTATAATAATTAGTATTTAACCCCCCCCCCCCCCAAAAAAAAAAAAAAAAAAACTCACATTATGAAATTTCTTTTGCGTTTTCTGTATCTTTAATTCAGCTTTGCAGTTAAATGTTGGCAAATTATGAGTTTTACAATTCGAGTCATCAGAACAATTGTATCAGTTGAGAATGACAAATGAACGTCAGTTAAATCATTTTTAAATAGTTGTTCATCTGATTGAGAGTACATGTTTGAATGTTTAGCCCAATATACATTTTTAGATAAAACAGCAGTTATTTGGTTAAAACGCTGCAAAGAAACTGACTTTCAAGAGGATTTTTTTGAAAACGATTTGCCTGAATTTTATTTATTTCAGTAATGTCCATAGATTAGTACAATGGATTTACATACAACCTTATGTAGAAGTTACAGTATTTTATTTATATATATATTTTTGTTAAAAAAACAACTATAATCTTTGTATATTCTCTACTTTGTATATACACTGTCGGCACATAGATGGTTTCCCAGGAAAATTCGTCTGGAATTACCATTTTACAGCTCGTTAAAATACTGCTAATTCTAAGAAATTATGTTAAATGATGTAAGACGTGTACACACATTGTCACTCTTGATGAATTATGCGCATTTAGAAACGTTTAAAAAGCAAAATTCAGTTCTTGCTCCTTGTCCCACTGTCACCCGGAGAGAATTACTGCACTAACCTGCGGCCTTGTCTGGTTTTTCATTACATGCCCACACATAATTAGTCCGTTTGAAATAGCCTTTGGATCAAGTGATAAGATGCGATAGCAGCGGCATTCTTCACGGGCTTGATTCGGTGCAGCAGGAGGAGCGGGTGGGGGTCGTGCACCGCTGGGGAGTGAGTAATGACGGAATGAGTACAATAACACGGAGAGGATTCATGCATTTCTAAACAGCTTCCAGAGTGATGCTATCCAGGGAGGAGACGTGGCCACGTGACAGGTAAGATGGTCGAAGCATTGGAAATCCATTACTGGGAGATGGAGTGGTGATGCACTGTGGGCATTGTAATGGGAGCACCGGTGAGACACAGTGTCTGAGGAGATGATGGGATGAACAGAGGAGGGAAGGAAAGGGTTGCTGAAGAAGGGAAGATGAGGGCAGGTTGGGAGAGCTATGAGAGAGGAACGGTGGAAGGAGACGGAGATGATGTGCGGTCAAAAGAAGACATCAGCCGCCAAGTAGAGATAATACCAGACGCTTTAAGAGGACTGCACTTTTCATGACCCGTCTCTTCAACGTCACTCCCTCACACTTTTTAAGGACCTTGTCAAGATGATGCAGGTTTTCGAGGATTGTCGTCCTGTGAACTTCAGCATGAAGGAAAAGCACAGAGGCTGAAAATTGCTCAGACAGAAATGGTGTGACGTTGAGAAGACAATCGCAGACATACAGGAGACGGAGTCATAAAGTCTTGATGCCTGGCGTGGTGTGACTGAGGACTAAAAATACGACATTTAAGGCCGCCAAGGGATCTAAAATAGATTTCAATCAACCCTGGTTTAAATGGCTTACA
This sequence comes from Blennius ocellaris, assembly GCF_963422515.1. Classification (NCBI taxonomy): domain Eukaryota; kingdom Metazoa; phylum Chordata; class Actinopteri; order Blenniiformes; family Blenniidae; genus Blennius; species Blennius ocellaris. Next base: position 5,289,816 of record NC_137667.1, read on the forward strand.
GTAAAAATCATTGAAACGGATCAATATGAGTGATGTGTCAAAGCTCTCTGTTCAGGGTTGTGTTGGTTTAAGAAAGAAAGAAATGACAGAAAGAAACGACTTCATTCTCTTTTTATACTCCACCAGTCGAACCGCTCGTAAAACTCCCACTTTTCCCATGTCGCTCTGCCTGTCTGTCTGTGGGCCTCACTTCTCTCCTCCTTCTCCTCAAGGACTTCCGCAAACAGCATTCATTCATTTCTGCAAATTGTGGGAAGGCGAGATGAGATGTTGGGACTGTTGAAGACATTCCGGTAAAAAAAAAGCATCAAAAGTGCTTTTATTGTGCAATTCAAGAGTCCTGCGTCTCAGCTGAATTATTGTCAGCCTCAGATACAATCGTTCTTAGCAGAAAATACGCTCCAGATGGAAACTGGCTCGTCTCATTTGCCTCTTTTTTATTTATTTTTTTTATTTTGAGTTTCTCCGGGTTTTTTACACTCGAACTCAAGCTGCTTGATGTTTTCTGAGAACAGCATCAGAATTTCTGTTTGAACGTCATTCAGATTTGAAGCAAGCCGTCATGTTCATCGGCTCATCGTGGTGCGTGGGCAGCCCGTCTGACCTCTGATAAACTGATGCCACCCTGCCCACTGGCTCCGGCTACTCCCGTTATGACTCATACGGGCTCCCTGTACACACACACACACACACACACACACAGCCTTCTTTAATTTGCACGTTACGTACAAATATGGAGACACAAATGCTGACGAGAGCAGCAAAGCGTGACAAAAGCAGCATCTTTTGTCTATTCCATACTCGTCCTAATTAGCATGTGTCCACCCCGTCATCATTCAGACTGATTAGATCGGCCACTTGTCAGTATGACAGGAGACAACCTTTTGCTTGGAGCTCCAGAAATATGCCACACGGCCTCATAGGTTGGGTGAGCAGAACACCAACGAACATCCACCTCATGTCCACACACAGAGCTTCACGAGCTTGCCACGTACAATGCCAAGAAGGGGTAGATAACAAAACGCAGCTGTTTATTTACTATACAAATTGTATTACTACCACTACTATGAAATGGTTACTAGTTGCCCCTCAAAATGTTCTCCTTGGATCGCTGTGAGATGGAGCTCATTGAAAACTACAAGCCTATCTGCCTCAACAGCAAACTGGTATTTGAAACGGACATAAATGTACTGCTCACTAAGGTAAAATCTGCCGTATTGACATTATGGCAATGTAATCTACAGATTTGCCTCAAAAACTGTTACAAGCTTGATTGTTATTGACCATGCGGCTATCCGCTTCGTGACTGGAGCTCCATTCAGCACTTACTATTGCTGCCTGCATTACCTGATAAACTGTACAGACAGAAAAACTCACTGGTTCAATCTCATTTGCTGAATTCTTTTTGGCAAAACTCCTCTATATCTGCAGTCCCTGCTCAATAAATCACAGTCTACTTTCTTGTAGATTCATCAGTCTGGTCACACCCAAGGTTGGTACCTCCGTCGGTCGCTCTTCATTTCAGCTATCTGCTGCAAAAGACTGAAATCACCTGTAACAGACCTTCAAGGATTCTACATTTAATCTGTCCTCCTCTTTCACAAATACAGCCTATAATGAAGGATCACTGCATTTGCTTTGAGCTTTTAACAATTTGTTTCTTAATATACGTCACTGTAAATACTGCAAATAATACTTTCAATTAACATTGTGTTATACTGTATTATTGTATGTATTTATATATTTTCCAATTGACCACACCTTCCATCTTACACCAAGATGAGCTGGAGTGTGGCGAAAGTCGAGGCGAGGCATTTTTGGACTGTGGGGTAGATGACAGTACCCACAAACAAACAAACAACAACAACAAAACACACATGGAGATAGCAAGAACTAGACCTCACACAGAACGGCTCTGTAGGCCAGTCTCGAACAAATTCTGGACTGTGATAGTTCAGTGAATTCAAACCAGTGTTTTGCAGTCATTTAACTGAGTGCCAAATCACTTCTTTATATAACACATCAGCCAAACCAGAGGAGGCTTCAGAGTCTGGACTGAAAGTAGTTTATATCCTTCTTATTGTTGTTTACATGTGTCAAATCCCTTGGTCATTGTTACTGGTCCCTCTGTTCCAAACCTTCCGTTCATATCGTCTCTTTATTAAATCAGCAGATTAGCTTGTTCTCGCACGGCGTGTTCCCACTCCTCTGCAGCGGCCAAGCGGTTAATCACATCTCGCAGGTTTTATGTACACCTTACGATACAGCTAGCAGGTAACTTTGACTCTCTGCTCTGCCTCTTTGCACAATGCTAAAGGGTCATACTGTCAGGCTGCCTCCGTCCCTCTGCTTTCCTGGAGTGCTGGACACAAAAATTCAATCAGTGTCTCACCGTGTTGCTTAGAGTCGGTGTCTGACAGACAAAATTGCACACTTTCTCTCTGTCGCTTTGACAACCAAACAAATATCTGTCGGGGCCGAGTCCTGCCTGTGGAGCTCAGGTCGTAATATACATCCTGAAAATGGAAAACCTTGATGATTCAGTGGGCTGCACTGCAGACTTCATTCTCATTTTTAATAACAAAGCGAGACGTCAAGCGCAGCCACGGTTCCGCTGTGGGAGAACACAATCTGGTCTGAAAATGCAAAAACGTTATCTAAACTCAGCGTGACGTCTTCTTGGCGATTGTTTTGTTTTTGTGTGTCAAACGAGGCTTAATGATCACATAGCTGACCCTTGAATGGGATGCTTGATCGCACTGATATACTGTACCTGACTGTTGTAGCAGATGGCTCTACACTCTCACATGCTCATACACAGTAGCTTTATTTATTTATTTTGGCTGGTATTTTAGTTTAATTTCAAACACGCACGCACGAATGCTGGCATATTAATTCGGGAAGACCTTTTGCGAATGTGATAACCACTATCAACAGTGAGAGGAACGGACTGATGTCTGGAGTATTGTCGAGAGAAGAGGTCACAGCGGCGTTATCAGTCGAGAAACTCCTGGAAATCGCACGTCAGTCCAGATTGTAAAAGGAAAACAAACTCGGTCATAGGGCTGTATTATGTCATTAGAATAGCAAATAAGTTATTCGAAAACTTTATAAAATGATGACCCAGATGAGGATAAAAACACTTTGTCCACCTGTAGTGGAGCAGAGATGTTTTTGGATCACAATGTTGTAAAGACTCCCTTAGGGAGGCACCGATACTCACGTCAGCATCGGGTATCAGGTCCAATACTCATACTTGTGAAAGATCCCCGATACAACCCGGCGAGTATCATCACGTCGCACGTGGGTATGCAACAAATCACAAGCACTGTCAGCGGTGTATATGTGTATCCTGAGTCTTCATGACTACTTAAAGCAATGAGATTTAAATTACAAACACAATTTCAAATGTGTCAAAGAACAGAAGTGATGAATAAGCAGCAAAAAATTTGCATATTATTAGGAGATAAATGGAAATGGAAGTAAATGGACAAATCTTCCTTATTGACCTCGTGAATTACATTACAATGTCAAATCTCATATTAGATCTCGCTGTGATTTCTTGTCAAACTCCTCTTTGTTGCCGCCGTGAATGAAGCTGTCATGAATTGACTGAAGTCTGCAGCAGAATCAAGGCTTGGATGTCTATTTCCTCCGGAGCTACAGCATTTGTTCCTTCTGACTGCTATTGTGATGTGAGAGGAAGTGGCCACCGGCTCTGTTACAGTCTAAGCTTGCAGCGGAGACGGGGCTGCTGCTAAATACAGAGCAGCTTGTGTGTCCCCAGCAGTGTAACAGGATCTGGGAGAGGCCAGCAGGCCATTATCACCACCGCGCTTTCTGGCCAACAAAGTCTTCTAAAGCTCCATCTCCCACAGCAGTGAGTGCCAAACATCTCCTTGGAGTGCGCAGCAAGCTACAGCCACGTTCAGATCGGCTCTTTGTAATGCACTTGTGCTTAAAGCAGCGGTGTTACCAGTGTGGTTAAGGTTTATCATTACAACGCATTCGCATTAACTGTGAAAATAGAGCTTCACAGTTTCGGTTCCAGTATTTATTTTGGCACAGTGGGGTTGCACCGTATCAAATTATTTCTCTTTATTTATTTGTCTTCTCACCGTAGATCGTGAGTCAGCATTGCTTCTAAGACATTATTTGAAAGCCACGGTACTAAGAACTGTAACATTTATCTGGAGCAGTGAAGTGAAGCTCAGTAAAAAGCCAAATAGGAATAGGAAACAAAAAGGAACATCAATAGCTTTCTGTTGTTATTAAATCTGCATGGGAATTGTTTTTAAGGTGCACAATGATTCCTGTTCTGGTAATTTCATTAACATCGGCCATGCCGTCTGATGGGTATTGATGAAGGACAGGGTCACAATGTGGGCCCCATCTGGAAAAATCACAGCCATTTTGATCTATTGATGTGAAAAGTGGGCAAGGCCTCTGTCTGACCCTGCATACAGCTGCTCTTTAACAAGCTGAGGAGGCAGTGAAATATTAGACGACTTAAGTTTAGTGTGTTGTGGTATACTGGGCTATTACTGTACACGGTCTTGTCAATACGCGTGTCTGTGGCTGCAACGTCTTGTCTGACAGACACTTGAGATGGATGATTGATGGGGAAAGTTTTCACAGCGGTCTGCTGTGCATCATAAAGAAGATTCCCTATGAACAATTTTAAGGTTCAGAGTTAAAACCTCAGCCAACATAAACTAATATTAGCTTCTGATATAGATCCAACGCTTTGCTGGCGGTGGCATATTGTACATTGCAGTGCATTTATAGCAAGTCCAAATAAGCTACAGCCTCTGGTGCAGTTTGTCTGCGTCTGTGTAAAGCGATGGCATGAAGTGCAGCGGTATTATTCATATACATAAATTGAAAATCTTTCCCTCATAACTCCCATCCAAGACGACCTGCAATAACTCAGCCTTCAGTTCCCTCTGCTCTGTACTCATTCAGTCCCCTGTAGTCAAATACAAATAATTTTAGATCCCAGACCCTCCAGGGTGGCGGACTGGGATGACTCCTACCCGCCAGGTGCAGTCAGATGGATCACTGGCAGTACATCTCACTCTTACTGACTGTAGGCCAGCATTGAAATAGTTAATTTCAGTCTTCGCAATAGTAATAACGATTGAATCTGTAAGAATGGCAGTTGTTACAATCGGGGCCGATTCTTTGAAATACGAGGAGGCTGAACGGAAACATCGAGAAGGACAATCAATCGTAATGTAAGGAGTGTGTATGTGTCTGAAGACTCACTATTTCCGGCTCTGGTGCTGGAACTGTGATTAAACACTTTGTTGAAACCTGCTGTATGGGCGCTACATACTGTATTTTTCAACGATTTCAAAGCTCGGGTCATAATTAATGACCGGCTCTGTATCTCATTTCAAAGCTTAAATGTATTTCCCCTTTTCATCCCATCTGAAATGTCTTTGTTGAAGGGAGGCGGAACCGACCGGAACCAGTTGCAACACAATTAATTGAATATCACTGCGGAGAGATATGTGTGTGGCAGCACATGTGAATGGATTGAATGAAGTGTGACCCGTCTTCCTCTCTCGGCGGGCTCCGTTCAGAGACGTTTGAGTTCAGAGAGGCATTAAAACTGTCTGTCAGTTGACAGGTCTGGAGAGACAACTCCCACACACTCCCATTTTAGATGCGATTCACTCCACTCACAACACACACAACACACACACACAACACACACTCACACACAAGCCTGTGTGCAATCATGCACCCGACACTTTGTGATGTGGTGGCTACTGAAATAAACATGCCATTGCACCATCCAAGCATGTTTTATACACTCCTATATTTGACTCTTTTGTTGGATGGATAGTTCCATCAGTGCCGATATGTGGAAAAGAGATTGGATGCCATTGATCCTGATCGCCGCCATCAGTAAGATTGACCACAGGGCATATGATGGTTTGGAGTAAGAAGGTGAATAAATTAAAGTAAATGGGCATATGGACTCATTGATTTTCATGAAAGAAGCTGCGGCACCAGTGCCCAAGACAAGAAATTGATTGCCGTCACGCATCAACGTAACCTCCAGGCAAGCGTCGGCGGGTGGCCAATGAAAAAGGGGAAGCGAAAAAGAAAAGGTTAGCATGTTGGACCCAGATGGGTTTGGGTTTGATTCTTCAGTCAATTATGTGAATAATTCCTGCACACGGTTGGATTCCCATGGTGAGAAGAAGGCCACCTCATTACTGCTGCGGGAGGAATCGAAGGTGATGCCTTGCTCCTCTCTGAAGCTCTCCTGTTCTCAAGTTAACGTGGGACCGAGCTCCTCGATCAGATATGGCCGGGTGAATGAACGGATGAAATAGAAACTGTCATGATGAACAGAGTGGCCTTTGTCTCCACAGAGGGAGTTACCCAAGTGGGTCCAGACGTTACTGTCTCGGTGGAAAGGCCAGAAGGAGCACAGTGGTGTACCTGTACATTTCTATCCTTAGCAGCTTGAAAGGCTGGGACGTCTCAGACATTTAGAGTTCTTCTTTTTTTTCTTTCTTCTTTGTCACAATCTCAGGCGTGGGTACCAGAGTTGGCAAGGCCCAGCATAGTCATCCACGCACAGACAAAGACTCTTTTAGTATATATGTTGTTCAAAATCAAACCCATCATTATCGTCACCATCATTGCATACCCTTGCAATAAATTCTGGTACTAAAATAATGACAATTGTATCAAAGAGAGATGTTATTTGTAGTAAAGTCCCACAGTTGGTGGTTTCATTTCTTTTTCTGTGGTCCCGGCAGTTGAATATCTTTTTTAATTAACTGTGCAAAGTATTTTATTTCAACGGAATTCATTAACAGAAAAGGATTGATTGAATACTGTTTGATTGTGTGTTCAGGGAGCTAGTAACGGGGATAGTGACGTTTAGGAAGGTCCCATTTCCCAACAGCAAACAAGCAACAAGTTCCAGCAGTGTTGCCTTATTGCTGCCGTCAGAATTCAGAAAAGAACCAGACTGGCTCATTGTCACATTTATCATCCAAAACGGGGATGAAAGCTCTGGAGGAAGAATTTATTTTCAGTCACAGCCAGTTCTTTGTTTTGTTTTTTTAGTAGATATATGTAGCAGGTGTTCTAAGTGTTTATTGGAAGATTTATCGTTACAAAGAGCAAGTCAATTTCACAGAAGTAGTGAGAGACAGTGTTGGGATTTATGCCTACGAGTAGAAGAAAAAATAAGATGGACATAATATATTTGGTATAATTTTCTTTTGCATTCTTGTTTCAGAAAAGTTTAGACATCTTTTCAAAAACGATGTTCATACCATTCCCACTTCTCAGAAAGAAAGAAAGAAAGAAACTACTCAAAACACACCGGATGTTTTCCTTTTTAACTTCAAAACATTGTCGTGTGGCCGCATCACGGCTGAAAGCACGCCGTATCGAAACAACAAAGGCAGTGAAAACGATCCACGTGAGAAGAAATTACTTTATGGACTGCTGGCGAGCGATGACACTTTACTTCAGTCGCTGCGCCAGTGTCGGTCTATTCCAGAGGAACTTGGCAGATGCTTCAAGTCATTTGATGCCCGCGGTGAAATCAGATGTGGCATTTTGTTAACCCAGCAAAGGTCGTCCCAGTGGGACTGGAGCAGATCAAATAAGAACCAGGCCGAGACGGGAGTCAGCATTTTAGGCCACATCCACATCAGGCAAAACAATCGCGATTGCGTTCATCTTTTTTCCACAAATGATCGTCTTTGCCATCCACACCCCGGGGTGTTGAACGACACGAGCCGGGGTTTTAGAATTTCTCCACTCTGGGACCCGTGTTCCAAAAAGAACCTGTTTTCACGCTTCTAAAACAGCCTCATGTGGATGACAGGCCAAAAACTGCCTATTTAGGTGAGCCGGCAAGCTCGCGTGGACGGCTACTTAGCTGCTGAACAGAAATCTGTGTTGACATAGACACACATTTGTCTTTTATTTAGCTTCCTGCAGCCACAGGGGGGGAAATTTGTCCAGTCTTGATAGATAAATGTACTTCCACATCAGCAGTCGATGAGCACTCTGTCATTACACCATACATCATGTTCACACACGCTCCCTCTGATAGAGGTCGAGTCATATAAGCTTACAAAATATATTGACTTTGTTATGACAGTGTCCAGGCTGCTGCTGTCAATGACGTAGTAGAAGCTCCATCTTTAAAACTTCTATCCTTTATTTTTCTTACGCATCCAGAACTTTTACATATGTCATGGCAGAAGTTTATGATCTCAAAGTATGAAACATCCAAGAGACATGAGGAAACCATTTTTGTGGTCAGTCCATAAAAGTGAGCAAGCCTCTTACCATCATCTTTTCTTTCCATTTTCCTCACTTGTTTCTTGCAAAATATGAAATGCCCGGTTCATTTTTTTTTGTCTGTTTCCTGCCACATCAAGAGAGCAAACGAATTTCTCCTTTCTTGTCGAGTCTATACAGCTTTTTGTCCCTGGCAGCTACAGAAACACTTCCTCTGCTGTGAAAAGCCCTGATTGTGACTTACTGCTGACGACTACGGCACGCCATGAATCTCTAAAGTAATTCGTTTAGTCTTGCTACAGACAGGTGACTTACTATCAGTGGCTCTTGGCGGTCCTTCTATTGACCCGTCTCGATTTAGCTTTTTCTTCCATGCGGTTCAATCAGTGTGTCACTGTCAATATATCGAACCGATAGCTCTTTTCCAGCCGTCAGGAGGGAATTTCCAAACACTTTTTTGTGTGCCTGCGTCCACCTGCTTCCAGCAGGGTCAGTTTAACCTCACACCTCATTTTGATTAAGTAGCCAGTAAGCCAGTATTTTGTAATCATCCTCTCTCTTGGTAGGAAAAACAAACCTCATTTTAGGTGGTATTTAGATTGGATCCCTGTGAGTTAATTCCCCCGATGAGGGAAAAAAAATGAAGGTACTGTATAAAAATGAAGTGGACTCCACATTGTTTTATACACTGCTCACCTCAGAGGTGAATATAATGGGCTATGAGCAGTCTGATAGGTACGTTACTATGGAAACTATAAGGAGAATTGGACAGAGTTAAAGCTAATGGGCAGGAAATGTTTTCTGATGTGTGGTGGCTTTCTTCATCGACAGGAGAATATAGGAAGAAGCATGTCAACCATTAATTAGCTCTCCTTTCATCTCCAAACTGTTTCTGTTCTGTTCTGTTCTGTTCTGTTCTGTTCTGTTCTGTTCTCTTCTCTTCTCTTCTCTTTAAAGTTTATTAAAATTAATACATTTTGCACCAAAATTCTGGAATAATTTACAGCTTTAAGAGTATCGCCCGTCTCTCCGTTGCTGATGATCAAGACCGCTTATGAAACATCGCTCATGGAGCGGCGGCTTCGACCACCGATCATTTTCTGTTGCTCATATCTCAGTTAAATGCTGGATAAATGGATAGTTGAGTAAACATTCAGACATGCCTTCAGGCTGGCACGAGTTTCTCTCCTTCTCTTTCTAATTTGTCCAGATTTAAGTCGGCTGATCAATATCTCCTCCAGGTTTTCCCCTATTATCTATTAGCATTAGCACATTTGTGGTGGAGAGGTTGTGCAGCGTGGATGCAATAAGCGAGCGGCTCTTGGGAATTCCGTTAATTGCCATTTCGGTCACACTCATCAGCCCCTAACGCCATTAATCACGCAGGTGAGATCTACTGGCTCGGAGCGCACAAGCGTGCCTGCGTGACCTTTTTTTTTTTTTTTTTTTTTTTGCAGCTGCATTTACAAGCGTTTGTGTTTGTGTGTAATTTTAGGGGCTTCCCAATGTCGAGACGCAAAGATATGGGTGACCTTTCTCACTTCCTCGCAAAACGATCTCTTCCAAGCACACAAGCGCGCCACTTAATTAGTTTTCAATAGAAAATCCCAGGAGGTTTCGTACAAAGAAAATGTCTGGTCTTTACTGCTGCTGCTCCAGAAACGACCAAGCTCTCGTGAACTATGTCCCGTCCAAAGGACCAGAACAAATAGAAGTGGAAGACTCGTTCGCGTATATCCTTTTCCCTCTCACTTGTTTTTGTTCACTGAATGACGTGTGAATAAACTAAACTTGGCTCTGAGAACTCTCACACTCTGTTTTCTTTCTTGGTGAATGATTTCACTCTCTGGGCTTATTTTTTCCTTTTTCAGGAAGTTGTATTACTTTTCCTCCCTTTTTTTCATTTTTTTTCTTTCACCACCATTTGTTTGGTTAGACAAGCTCTCCCACTTCCATTCTGGACACCACATGGTTTAAGCTGACAGAGTGCAGGTTCTCTTTCCTTCAGTATAACACTTATCGAGAGATGCTCGCTAACACGGATTTGAAAAACGTGTCTCCCAAAAACTCTTCTGTGATATTTTTCTGAAAAGAAACTCACTTATAATGAGACGACTAAGCTATACTTTGTCCGTTTGGCCTTCCTCATTACACCAGCTTTGTATTGTGCATCATTACCTTTGGAGCTGTATCATTTCCACTCATTCTGGCATAACATCAGAAAAACATCAGTGGCAAGCTTTTCAAAATTGGTTATTATTTAGTACAATTTCGTGGAAGCGGCTCCCATCAAAGGCTGTTTGTTACATGTTGTACAGTACATAGTGCCACAGTGTAAACACGCAGGAATTCACCTGTGTTGTATTATAATTGTGTTTGTGACTGGTCCCGTGCTTCTTGATGTTGTTTATACGTATCTCTGGGATTTTTATCCATATGCAGCCACAGTAACATCAGCTGTTGTAATCACATTGTACCAAGCGTGACGACAGCTTTCATATGCTCTAATTCATGGAGGAAGAGGATGAATGTCGGACTGGATTTGGCTGAAACGTACTGGCTGGGTCGACTGACAATGCTGGAAAGCGAAAAGGCAACATTATTTATGTCTGGCCTGCCTCTTGCGCAAGCGTCTGTCACGGTACAGTAAACATGTGCCTTCTCGGTACAATAATATCACTGTCACTGTGAAATGTGTTTATTTGCTGCGCTGCAACAAATTGTACTTCAGGTTTGTTTGTGTTTCATTATATTCAGGGAGCGTGTTTGCATCGTTGTTTATGTTGATGAAGATTTTGGAGTGAATTTAAGAGGACTGAGAGACACAAGTTTTTAACCTAAATGCTTCAAGGTCTTTTTCATGATATCTTTGGATTCTTTTCTAGAACATAAAGCATACATAAACTTCACTTTCCTCACAAGCTGAGAATTCTGCTCTTTCACTGACTGAAAATTTGCCCTGTTACCTGCAGATTACAAGTCAAAGTTTCCCCAAATAATCAGCTGTTTGGATTGTCTGTCTTGTTAGCAGTCAGAAGCCATTTTATCTAGACACATCTCCTCTTCTTGTATTAGAAACCCAGACTGGCTAATTAAGCTTTGGTGCCATAGGTGTCTGTTTTCCCTGACAGAGAACAACCGTGGACTGATAATCATCTTTCAGCAAAGATCGGTCACACAGAATCAAACCCAATCAGATATGGGAGCTGGTTCCGCTTCGAGTGTTGATTTCTCCCAGTGTGTGTGTGTGTGTGTGTGTGTGTTATTAGCACCCACGGGTCCTCAGATGAGCCGCCCCCAGATCCCTGTGAACTCCTGCAGAGACCATAGGATTAAATGGCCATTTGAATATTGTCAAATATCCAAAGGCTTGTTTAAACATTCAGTACGTCTTTGTTGGCGGATCGGCGGAGCAAACAGATGCCATACCAAATGGGGCATTATGTGAGGGTGGTAGGTGGCTCAGTGGCTGGTGCCTGGCATGGCCCGGTCTGACAGATGGTCTGGGGATGTCGAGACAGCAGGTTCTCAGTGGCACAGTGGGGCTAATCATGGCAAAAGGCTAAATGATAACTGTAGACCAAGGATATATCACAAGCACTGTGCAGGGCTCACCAGGGACCCTCAAATATTTGCTGAAGGATTTGGCAACCTTAACGGGAATGATGTAAATCTTTGTAAATCTTGTAAATTGCGCTCTCCGGGAGTTTTCTGCGAAGGCTTGCATGGCCCCGTCATACGGCGCCAATCGAGGCACAACGGATAACTCTTTGTAAAACAGTTTTACAGGAACATAATGCACTTGAATACAAAAAGCTTTGGATTGTAAATTATATCGGCAAATTTTCCGGAATGATTTAACAGACCCGCTATAACAATAATAACCAGTGTGTCCTTTACTTTCTGAATCTGAATCAATTTTCACTCAAGTTTTAGTGCTGCAGTGCATCAAAACTCTTGTGCTTTAGTCCTTTTCAGCTATTGCTTTATGCATACCAAATGTTCATTCATCTCCCTTCAATACTCATTTTCACCAAGCAGAGGTTACGTAGGCTCAGGCCCATTCTTGCTATCATTGAGGTCAGGGTACACCCTGAACAGTCAATAACAGGTAAGGCACAGAGAGGCAGACTGTCACCGACAGTTGTGTTGGATAATTTAGAGCAGAGGTGTCAAATATAAGGCCAAAGCTGACCCATCAAACCTTTTTTTTTGACAGATTTCTCGAGGAGCCAGCACAACACAAAAATGAGGCCCAAGTTGAGATATCACTAATAATCTCATGAAAGATGGCTACCACATTGCAGTTTGTAACAATCATGCATAATGCAATAGTTATAGAAGCTTTTTAAAAAAAATCATATTTCACTGTATTTTGCAACAGAAAGTTTAATTAAAATTGGCTTAATCGTTTGATTTTGAGAAAAGATAGACATTTTTATTACAAAGACTCTGCAACACAACAGAGAAAAAATTTTCCAAGTTTGATTTCAAAGGTTATTATGGCATTATTTTACCGGTCCAGCACATTTAAGCTGAACTTGTCGGCCCCTGAACTAAAATGAGTTTGACACCCATGACACCCATTTAACTTCACATGTATTTCTCAAATTCTATCCAAAATGCTCAAGACAGGAGTGATCAGTGTGAACCACTGTATCAACTCTTTTTTGTAATTTACTTAAGTCAAGTTTCTGAGGAAAACCTGCAATTCATTCTGTGTCACTTTAAGTTATCTTTGCTCCAAAGCAGCTACACAACTTCTTGTGTGTCATTCATATTGTCCTAAAAATAACAGGACAAAGCCGTGTTCCTGTGATGTCTGCATCTGTAGAGAGATGAAACCCAGCCCCCTCTATTAAGCTGCTCAACAGCTTAATGCAGCACGTCTTCTGCCTCTGACGCTACGCAGCACTCCCCCTCGGCCCCGCAGGAATGTCGCCCAATAAACCCGATTGGTTCTGCTCAGAATTATTAAAGATGTCATTGGGCCTGGAATCTGCTTTGTGTCCTTCCTGCCACCGAGGGCACGGCACATGAGCGCTTTGTCAAGAAGTGGATGAAAATAAAGGGGCGGGAATAAAAGCATTTGAGAGCAGAAACAGCCGAAAGGAGGCAACATATGCTGCTTCCCCCCAGCAGCTACCGTGGCAGGGCATCTACAGCCCAAAGGCTGGATTGGGCCATCAGGGACCCAGTTGAATTATTTACTCCTGAAACCCATTGTGAATGTCTCTCCAGTGGGGCTCGTCTCCGCGGGGCCCCTGGCTGGTGGAGTGCCCCTCGCGGGATGTGGGAGGACTTAAGGCTGGAAATGACCCTTTTTTCCCAAACAGGCGGGTGTACTGTGTTTCTCTGCAGGTTGCTCTGAGGAAGTGGCTGACTCGGAGAGAGGAATATAAAGTGATATAGGACAAAGCTCACCCAGCAACACAAAACAGACACAAAAGCACAACGTTCAGCCTTCTTTTTTATTGTTCTTTATTGTTACATATCAGTTCTGTGCTTTTTTTCTTTCAGTTATGATTTACCTTTCTACCTTTTGGGTGTGTACGAGGACTCAAAAATGCTCATGACTTGATTATTGTTGCGTAGCATCACCATGGAGATACAAGATGGGATTTCAGGGTCAACCAAAGGAAAAAGCAGGTGGGAAATCAGTGTGAAGCTTAAGGAGGCTTAAAAACCATGGACGCTTGGTCACTCTGTCTCCTGGTCCTTGCAGCCTTATGTCTATTTTTGCCCAGACTGCATTTATTAGTCGCAACGTGGGCGCTTCTTCTTGGATGTTAATGCACGCACATGTATTGGTGAACGCGTGTGACATGATGGTCACTGTTAGCGTGTTTTTTTTTTTTCCCTCTCCTGCATTTACAAAAGCCCACACTAGATTAGTGCCTCTATATGACTACAGAATAATTACCGTAGTTATGTACCTGACAGTTTCTGGAAGCCTGGGAGCTGTTTTTAGTGCCACCCCTCACCGAGCGCAGGTTGACGGACAGCTTGAACAGAGAGGGGGTTCATCCACCTCACAAACGTGAGTCAGAACGAGTGGGTGGCAGTGATGACTAAAGTACCTGCTACACGCTGAGATGGAGGAAGCACTTTTAAGTAGCAGAAGGGGAAAATGGCAAGCTGATTTGCAAAGTTTGGAAAGCGTTCTGCACCTGTTACTTTGGGCAAAAACTTTTTCGCCTCTTGTGACTGAACTTTCGGTTCAAATGGTTCAGTTGTCTGTGTGTTAAAAAGCATCTCTCCGTAATTAAAGCCTGTTTTGCCTTGTGTTTTCAAACGGATCGTTAATTATACCTCCCTCTACAGCTCGCTGGACGCAAGATTCAATCGCCTGCTCAAACTTGAAGCGAGCGCAACTGAACTTCCAGGTTTTTCTTCCCCGCTCGCTCTAATTTAAAGCGCTGAGCTCGTGAGTCACGGCAGCTGATTATTTTTCTCCTGCTGGAGTTCGTGCGGTGTACCTCAGGTCAGCTCCCTCCTGCCTGTGCCCCCGCTTCTCCACCCGCGCGATGTGATCTCAGCCAGCTCGAGAAGGAGTGCATGCCAGGTAGACTACTTCCACCTCATCAAACCTGCCCCTTGCCCCCTCTGTCTCTCCGTCTTTCCTCCGGAGTGATTCACACGCAGCGTGAACCGTCATCTTGCCTTTTTTTCCCCCACCATTTTTTTTCTCCGTCCGACTCTCTCTCTCGCTCTCTCTCTCTCTCTCTCTCTGTCTCTCTCGCCCCCTCCCTCCTTCAGACATTTACCTATTCTTAGATGTTGGCAAGTGTATGAACACATGTAAAATTTACAACCTCATTTCACTGCTCTTTGCAGATCGCTCGTGCCCCCGTAACAGATTATTATGCAGGTTGCATTCCCAGAAATGAAGGAACACAGGGACGTTCTGTGACAGAGATATGAGCTGTCTCCACTGTATAATCATCCTTAATGTCCTGGCCTCCAAGCTTTTATGGTCCCTTTTAATCCAAGCTGGCAGTCTGTTGCCCTGCAGGTGCCTTTGGCCCCCCCGTTACTCCAGCATCTGTTTAAAAAGTTTGTTTTTGGCCAGTGGTGACTGTATAGTTCTGTATTCACGGTGTGTCCAGGTGTCGGTGAGAGTTATGATCAAGTGTTTAAGAACCTTTTTCCCCCTTTGGTTCTTCAGTGGAGAGTTTACAAGGTGACTGATATTCACTTTAAAGTTTAGAGCAAAACATCAACTTTGTTAATGCCTACTGGAGTCTCCATCAGTCCTTATCAAGTGGTTGTAAAGTGTTGGTTTTTTTTGTCATCAAATATTAAAGTGCAAGACTTAAAAAACTCTTTATGATTTATTTTTTAGTCTCAGAGTGCTGGATAAAAGTGAAATAGTGGGGTTGAGCAGTTGATGGTGGATTGTCTCGGATCTTTTAAATTATGTGGTTTACAGTCAGCCTTTTCTTAAGACATTTGTTATGACAAACTCAAAAAAAGTCACTACAGACGTACTAATATATTTAAACTGTACAGTCGTATTTTGCTCCCTTATGTGCAAAATTACTTAAATACTTATTGAGAAAATAAATCCATTCTAAATCCATTCATTCATACATTTTTTTCCCACTTTGTACTTGCCGTGTGCACAGACATATCAGTTTATATCACAATGAAACCACTGGAATCAGACACAAACCGTTCATGTCATTCACTGATAATTTAACTGTAATCTTGGATCAAACAAAAAAAAATCACTTTTGCCTTCGAAAAGCTAAAGCAGGTTAAGACGATGTTACTGGGTCCATCAAGTTAAGTTTTAACCTCTACGTCTGCTTTGATAAAACTACAACTTTTGTAAAACATCAGCATTTCCCATACAGATTATTGTATTTTTCCAGCTATTTAGTGATCACATTTTAATTCCTTCATTCAAAATCAGCCATTGCGATTCATTCTTCCTCCTATTTAAATCCACATTAAACCCAAATAAAAGCCCTTTTATTCCCCCCGATCCCCAAGGAGTGCATGCGCTCATGTCTTCGCCTGTCACTGATGTTTGATCTCTGTCCTCCTTGTGGATGATCTTACTGCTGTGGAACATGAGACAGGAATGAAGATGCAGTGAAAGTAAAAAGAAGATAATTCATAGAATATTTCATGATGTTGTTGGCCATCTCATCATCATCCCAGAAAAAAAAATGGGTGTTGACAAACGTATTTAGTCAGCAAAATGAACATTAGGCTGAATTGGCATCTTTTTCTCTGGTCATGGAGTTTGGACAGGACAGGATCAGAAGTTAACAAAGTCGGAGGAGGAAATTGAGCAACTATGCCGAGACATTGGGTGAAGGGACGTTACAAATTGTAAGCACGCACGTTCTTAGATTGTAAAGGGAAAAAACATTGCAATTCCAGTCTTCTCACTGGGCCATTCATTCAGGAATGGCTGGCTTTTTTCATTTTTCTTTATTCTGTAAGCCACAGGTTTGTAAGTGTCTCATGTTGTGTCAGTTAAGTGAAGTCAACAAGAGAGGCCAAAGGAAATCAAAATATACCTGAAGAGGCTTTGCTTTATCTCCCTCACCACTCCAGATTTAGTCATGTTATGTTGATGCCAAAAGAGAGCAGATTTCTCTCCCTGATTGTCCAATTTCCTTCTCATTTTCTGGCAGATCTTTGTCTTCAAAGCCCCACAGTCATCATGTGCAGTCAATAGAGATCCTTTATTTTCCTGAAGATTGCAATCATGTTGACCACAAATGAAAAGCATTTGCTTGACGTCCAACAATATCAGACATCATTTGAAGGACACAAAATGAGATGAATGAAATTCATGCAAATCCCTGAAAAACACAGTGGTACTCTCAATAATGATGTGGTAATTTATGAGCTATTTCCTTAATGTGCAAACACAAAAGTGAATAATTGTTTGCGTCTATTCAAGCTCAGGAGATGTGTCGATTTTTGTTTTTTTTGTCTTTGTGTGTCGTTACCGTTGGTCCGTCTCGACTGAGAGGTTCGTGTCAGTTGATGTCACGCTTTGAGTATCGGGTGTGACGTACTTGAGCACTTTCACAGGTACGAGTATCTTTGCACAGCATTGAATCCCAACGCCTGACACGGGTATCGGTGTCTGTGCAACCTCAGAGGAGCAGTACATCACAGGGAAAGCACTGAGATATAAACCACACAGACTCTCATTCACAATCTTAGCCACTGGTAATTTAAGATCACCAAATCAGCTACTGCATATGGCTTTGTCATACTCAGGAAGAACATACAAATTCTACACAGAAAAAGCCCCCACGCCCAAAACTCAAATCAGGAATATTCTTGCTGTAAGTTGAGAGCTGGAAGTAATGATTTCCAAATCCACAATTTACTGTAATTAAGTAGTGTTTTGTTTTTTTTTGGGTCATTTCATTAATACTTTTGTCAAGTACAATTACAACATCATGTAATTCACTCTGCTTTTTGCAAAGCCTTTTGTAACAAATTTGAATACATGTTTAAACCTCTTTATTTTGTAAGTTGTGAGTTTATACGAAATGTGCTTTGAATGTAGATATGTCATACAGGGGTGCTAACTGTTCCTGCTGCTGATAATGCAGTTAAAGTATCGGCAAAACACTGCAAATATTCCAGCATTGTGTCAGTAGTTGCATTTGTGTAAAGCCTGTCGGTAAATCAGCAGCTTAGGCTTCCCAGTTGCATTGGGAAGAAGCATATTTGTTTTTTTTTTCTGTGTTGAAAATAAATGTGAAAAACGTCCCAAATGACGGTGACAGAAGCAGATGGTCTCTGTCAGGTCTGTCAGAACTGACGCTGCCGTCATCAAGATTCATTCAATGTTCCGAGTCTCTGTACTCAGAAAAAGATAAGCAGTCGCTCCTCAACATTCTAAGTTTCACATTCAACTTACCTGAAATTATGGATTTCCTCCGGATGTGTTTTTGCTTGGAGTGCTGACTCCAGCTGCCCTACAGGTATAATGAAAGTCTGACAGAGCTCTGGCTGTGCAGTGATCTGTGAGAGGGAGCACTGTAATGAGTTCTTAGCGTCCACCATTAGATTATTCATGATAAAAAATGAGGAATACAGAACTTGCATAACTGCTCTTTTTAAAAATGAATCCCTCACTTTTCCCTTCGCGTCTGCAATGCTCAGCTTCCCTCTGCGTCATGCGATGATTAGCATTGGGTGTGAATGTTCGGACGCTTTCCCAAGACACGAAATGAGAACCTGTCAGCACAAGTTATTGCTGATGTGCTGGCATTTCGAAAATGTCGTGATATATGCTCCTGCGTCTCCCCTCAGTCCACCCTACCGTCACTCGTTTCATGTCTCACTGCTTCAGGGTTAATGAAATGCCCCTACTGAAGAGCTGGAATGAGGGATTGTTAAGTCCACATGAGCTTTGAACCTCCTCCTACTCATTCCCCTCGACCTGTGCCTCGCCACATGAGCGCCACGACACGTCGCGCCCGTGTGGAGCGGTTGTGGTAAGCTGAAGCGTACTCCAGTCAAGATGTGATTATTTTTTGTTGTTCTAATTTCATTTCTTAACCATTATAACCCTCAGTCAAACACATGTAATGGAAAGAAAAGGGAAGAAAAAAAAAACTTACCTCAAGAGGGTTAACTCCTTAACATCATACAGTTTGAGTTATTAACCGGTCTCACTTTACAAACTGCGTCTGCCGGAGCTTCCTGGATGAACTGCATCACACAGAAGCGAGACGAATGGCTTGAAGGAAGATACTGAGCATCATTTTAGGAGATGACTTGGATCTTGGCACACTCAATCAGAAGCAAACACCCTCAGCCGAGATTGTGTGACTTACAACTGCAAAGTGGACACACACACACACACACACACACACACACACACACACACACACACACACACACACACACACACACACACACACACACACACACACACACACACACACACAAAGCCAAATGTGTGCACAGTCAGTTCCAACCCTCTGGCCGTTGATGCATCACCTGACAGTTGACTGATGAAGCGCTGACCTTTTACTCCTGGCCTTGTGCGCAATTCTACGCCTCATGAAACCACGGTGGTCTTTCCTCCACTGACACTTGAGCGCTCAGATGAATTATAACCACGGAGGCGAGTAATAAAAAGATGCAGAGGCAGCAGGCCTTCCAGATGAGAGGATGCAGAGCAGGATGCAGATAGCGCTGGAGCGAGGGAGACGGATGCCCCACAATCAAAGACTCCCTCCTGATCCCCTCTTCTGATTCCCCTGCACCGTGCATCGCGTGCTCTCCCGCTCACACTCACGTTCTTTGATCATGTTTACAATACGCCTGTTTATGAGACTTTTATCTCTGGCTTATCCTCGGGCTGCACACAGTGGCGTAGTGCCCTGCACCCCCAGTGCAAAAAGTTATTAAAGCAGTTTCCACACTGAAGAAGCTCAAAAAATAAATATAGAATTTGCAGAGCTTTAATGAGAGTAAACAGTTGTGCTGTTATGAAAGACTGCCTGAACCGATCGCACCTCGACAGAAAAACTTCTACATGGTGTCCCTCTGTACAAAAATCCTTCTGTCTGTAGTTTCCCACTATGCTTTTGTGAAGTGGAGGATTTTTTTGCTGTTGCTTTTGAACTGATGTTGGTGTTTCTGTTTATACACCCCTTTGTATGTGTCTGTACCGCCTTTGTATGCAGCTTCCGTAATCCATTTCGCTGCAGGTTTCTTCTACTTCCAAACACAGAAAAACTTTGATTTCGATGCTGAGCCTTCTTTCAATGTTTTTTTTTTTTTAATTCCTTCCATTTTTTAATCTGCTTATTGAAGATACAACTGGCATAAATGTGTTTTATTGTTTACTTGATGGATTGAGTACAGTTCTATTTACTAGCATGTACATTGTTTTGGTTACAGTTTAAGCGGCGCATACTGAAAGTAAATCAAATCGAGGACAAGTCAAATCCATACCGCAATGCCGTTGGATAAAAGAGGCAGGCAATACGTGTGCGTCTACGCCTGTGCTTCAGCTGCAATCTGACGTATCTGCTCGCTTGCAGAAGGAGGTGTCTCTGTTTCTATGCGATTGCACATGTGTGTCCGGGAGTGTACGTGATTAGGATGGGCATTTACAGAGAGCGTCTACGTTTTGGCATGAAAGACGGGGCTCTCTCTTCTAATGGGATCAATGTTTCAGTGCTTTCCGTCTGTGTAAGTTACGATGTGTCTAATGTTTAAAACATGCTGTGCAGATGCAGTGTGACCCTCTTAAATAAATGACTGCACCGCCGAGAGAGGGACTCGTCTCCAGATTAGCTCTGCTTTACCCTCGGTGACTCACACGGGATGATGACACACGCGTAACAACAAATGTGCGCACACTTGCACTTGGACACGCACACAGGCCTCTCAATAACAATGACATGAGGGTAACTCAGTTATGCCATGTTACCAGACAAATACATTCCGCTACACATAACACATCTGCGCCATATTTGTGTGGCAGAATAAGCTCATCACATCCCATAACTTCCTTTGAATTACCTGAGGGTTATGAATACCTCCTGAACACAATCGTACCGCTCTGTTAGTTAAAAAGGGTAACCAGCAGCTGGAGGATCTGTGTCTTGCTCAGAACCTGCAGCACTGCTCCTGATGTCATGTCTCCATATGTCACAATGCATTGCTTTGAATAGTGGTGTCAAAGTCAGGATTCATGCTGGTTGTGCCATTATTTGTTGTTTAGTTTAACATGTTGGGCATAAATCCACAAGGAGCGGAAGGTATTGTATGTTTCCAACAATATCGATTGTTATGTATCTGTTGTACAAAATGTGCATCCCAGAGATGTGCCCAAAATATAATTAAATACTTCATGAATAGAGTGAAACTTGTCACAAAACTGCATGTCTGCTCATTGTCATAGGATGAGGGAGGAATAAGCAGATGTATGAATCAGTTTTACGTGGGTTATCTTGTTGACACGAAGGGGAACTATTATGTTCATTTTCCCATCATGGTGTGCTTATGGAACTCCACAAGAGAAGATTTTTTTATGATTCACAACTCTAAAAAGAGACTTTACTGATCTTTACAGAACTTTCATCTTTTCGTGGTGTCGATATGCGTTGGTGTGGGGTTATCGCCTTTGCTCGCATAGCCTGATTATCCTGAACTGAAAAAAGTGCTAAACAATGAGCACTTGTGTCTATGGCGCCATCAAAAGTAAATTGTCATGTTGTGTTTCTGAAGATGACTTACTTTACCCCTTCTAGAAACATCCTATATTTGACACTTTGTCTACTTTCAGCTTGAACACCCGTCACTGAAATGTTACATTTGTTACCGAAAACATTGCTACTTCCCTTTAAACATCCTGTTTGATTTTTTTTTTTTTTTTTTGCAAAGCCCTGCTTTAAAAATGCAGTGTGAACTGCTGTGAACTGGCAGGGTCATTAAAAGTGCAGCCATCCTCAAGATACCAACCGAAGTGCCTTTCTTTTTCCACTCTATGCTGTAAAATGTAGGTCTAGTGAGACATGGAGACATTTAATAGAAAAAAGAGAGGCTTTTCACTTGACTCGGTTTGTACACCAGCGGCACCATCCCTGAACAAGGCTCTTCTCACTTATTAAAGCAACTATCCTTGACTCCTAATAACTTATTTCAAGCGCCTCAGTGTATATATTTTAAGCAGAACACTTTGTAACAGCAGTAAATATTGCAACTGCTTGTTTTGCAACACGAGTCAGAGCATTGATACAGTCACTTATGGAATTGTAATTTAGAAATCTGCATAGCAACACATTACAAACAGAAGAGCTCATCCACCTATGTAAATTTCAAACTGGGGCATTTATTGCAGACATTTATTACCGCGGGTATCTGTGTCTAACAAAACTGCAGTACCCAGAGTTTAACTCCTGACTTTAGTTTATCTGATTTCTTTCTTTTCTTTTGTTTTATCTGTTTATCTCTCTCACTTATCCTTTATGTCTCTCCATACCTGGGGTAGCTAACATCACATCCACAGGGCTCATTAATCACAGATGTGTCCACAGACTTTGGATTGTTAAAGCAAGTTGTGATGAGCAGGAATGAATGATGCTGTCTGCTTTAGCAAATCTGTTCCCCGTCATTTTGAATAATTCACAATGTGAGTCTGAGCCTCTTCACATATATGAATATTAATATTAAAGGTTAATCATGCCTCCATCTCGTATACCGTTCATACAACGTGGAGCCACTGGGAAGGGGGTTAATCCCTGCTCTCGATGGACAGATCAGGTTATCACACTCTCATATTCAAATTTAGGGGCAGTTTAGAGCCACAAATTAACCTCAGATGCAGATTTTTTTTTTGAGAAAAAAAACAACAAAAACTCATGCATGCAAAGGAAAAAGGCTCCCAGGACTTAAGGTGAACCATTCAGCTCCAATTATTCTGAAAGGTTGCAAGAACTAGCCTTTCGTATTTAGTGTTATTCTTGAAGTAGCCCTCAGCTTCAAACAGGTCGATGACCTTTGCTCTATACGAATATAACTTCAAATAAAAAGCTGAATAAATGATTACAACAGTAATCCTCTGGTTTCATCTGTCTTTATCCTGTTTGGTGGCGTGCGTGAAAGTAGTCGGGTCTTCATCAATCATTCATACTGGCATTTCTTTTGATCTGGTGTCTGTGTGGGTCTTTATACTTGCGCTTCACAGGTGACCATTTGTGTGTGTGTGTGTGTGTGTGTGTGTGTGTGTGTGTGTGTGTGTGTGTGTGTGTGTGTGTGTGTGTGCGTGTGCGTGCGTGCGTGTGCGTGTGTGTGTGTGTGGGTTTTGAGTCCTCCTGTGAACTCTTGTGTGGATGTGTGTGTCCAAACCAAACCGTCCATCCATGCAGGTGACTCTAGACAGGTGCTGTGCTGCGGGTTTGCCGACCTGAAGTCTGGCTCCCTTTTCTTTGCCAAACCAAATCTCTTCCTCGTGCCCAACAGAGTGTGACATGGTTTGAGTGCACAGCTGCTGACAGGTTGGGGGTCCTGTGACAAACTAAGACAGGAAGCCAGAGAGTCCTGTATTTCCTCCGGCTGCAGCTCCACCTGAATGTTAAGTGTGCCGAGTTCTTCTCATGCCGACACACTGCAACTGCTAACGCGCCCTGTGAACGCCTGACCAAACACGTACTCTCAAGCATGACTGCACAGATACGTGACACAGTGTCACAGGCAGACGCTCACTGGTCCGTGACTGTGTTTTACAAAAGCTAGGACCTCGCACTGAAGTAGGTGGCAACGCACAATGCCATCCTCTTGCTTCAAACCACAGAATCATCTCGAGTCCCATCCCACCTCCACCCTTTGCCTGTTTGTATCGAAATTGCCCGTCTTTGTGGTAACGGGGAACTTCGATTCGCCTGTAATGGCTTCCACAATGCACCAGCCAAAATGACATTTTGCCCTTGTAGGTAAGACCCCTTACTATTTAAGTTGTGCTCTCTGTTCATGGCTGGTTCAGACGCCTCTCTCCTTTTTTTACTTCTCTGCCTCCTCGTCCTTCCATCCTCACTCCACCTGCCGTCATACAGTAGCTCTTTCAGTCTTTTCCCAACATACCTGCTTATGTCTCTCTTGCTGATGTGCTTTAAGTGCCTGCAGCCTCCTGCCCGGTCGGCGCTCTGTCGATTGCACACAACAAGATGAGCCATATGTTCAGCTAATGGCTGCAACGTCACAGCAGTATCAAATTGTATTGACGTTCAAACGCTATAATAAATGAAGTGCGGTATGCAACTTACTGTCATCCTATCTGTTCTCAGAAGTCTTCAGCTTCTGGACGTCTGCCAGAGCTCCTCTCTGAAGGGAGCGTTTGGTACTGTAGCTCTGAGTTCATTGAAAGTCGTTACTTTGATGAAGCTGGTGGCGTTCCAGATACTCCATTGAACAGGGGCGCATTTCCATTCAAATCCACAAAATGGGATTATTGTTTAATTGATTGGTGGTCGTAATTTACCACCGTCTCCACACAGAGGGAAATATCCCACTTGAGTCCTGCCTCAAGGACTTTCCTATGTGGAGTTTGCATGTTCTTCACCTGCATTTTGTTTTTTTCCAAAAGCGTTTTTGATGTGAATAGATCCTTCAACACGAAATCTGCTACTGCGCTTTGTCCAACACGGTCGGAGTGAATAGTCTTTCTGCTCATGCATGAATCGATGGACAATAGCAACAATGGCTGTCTCGAGAGTGGCATGACTCCCACTCCATATTCTCCCGGCCTTAATTATTAAGGGAGAGATTCTTCAAGGCTGCAATTGTTTCCCTCCAAAAACTCTAGTGTGATGATACTGTGTGCCACTAAGAGTCGCAATTTGATTGGTGAGTGTTGTGTAGAGGACATTTATCAGCCTGACACAGGACACAATGTTCTTTGTTTGATTGGTGAAATTGGTGGGAGCTCATTTGCTTTCACTGCAAAATCCTTTACAGGGCTTTTTGTTGTGTTAATTAAGCCAGAGCAACCATTCTGTATGCCATTTGAGTACAAGACAAGAAGATCATTGTTATTCCTCTCTTGCACCTCGGAGGCGTTGTAGTTTGTAATTTTATGATTTGCACCAAATCAGCTGCTTAAATGTACATTTTCCCAAATGAGTTTTGAGTTAAGTTTTTACTGAGACAATTACTACCTCAAAAAGAATTCTTCAGAGTTGTTGTCTCTGAGGGCCTGGACTGCTGCCAGCAAATGTTGTTTTCCCACAACACAGTTCTCACAACAACCCTCTGGATCTGTTGGCTAATAAATGTTTTTCAGGGAGTTCAAAGTTATATTTAATCTACAGATTGTCTGACTCAGAGTAGAGACTTTTTCTTTTCCAGTGAATGTGCAATCCTCTGTTTAAAACTTTTTTTTCTCTCTGAGTAACAGCTACATCCTCAGCGGAATGAATCCACTTGTGATTTCAATGAGTCATTGTGCCTCATTTTCTTCCTTGTGCCATCTTTCACCATTTAACTGAATATGTAATGAGACAGCAGAATATTGTCTCTTGTAAAACCACCACAGATTTCCATTCATTAAGACCAGTGGACAAGGAGCGCTCTAAAACCATCATAAGTTAGCACTGTGTATTCAGGCTTAACATATTCTATTCACTTAGAAGCGTTTTGAGGTTATTGTGGTGATGAGCTGCGTTATCCTCAAGGGAAACTATATCAAATTGGCTTGAGTGTGTCGAGTACCGCGAGCAGCAAGTTAATATCGAAACATTTGAGTACAATAAGGTTGTGTATTGCTTCAGTGGAGAGCTTACATGTTTTCATTACTGATATGATGGGAGCACTGTTGGGGGAGAAGGGCTACTATCTGACAGCTTTTAATCCTTACTAATGTGACATGAATAAGGTACACATTTTTGGTTCAACCGTTTATTGCTTCAGGTGTCGACTTCGTGATTTGTCAACTAATTGGGTGTGTCTTGTGTGTGAAAACCACAAAGGTCATACGGTCTGGAAAGCTGTGTCGATGATAAATAGACGCCACAGTAAGATTTTGAGGACCTCTCAGCTTTATTAGTGCGTCGTTTATACAACAACGTTTTAAACACTCAAAGTCTGTTGTCGTGTAAAGGAGGAAAAACAAAACTTTCTGGAAAAGCTCGGGCTGCGTCTCTGTGTCGGGGGTTTATATTGTATTTCATGTGTGCATACATGCATGTGCAGTTTCATTAATTTAACTTCAAGTTTTTAACATACAAACTACATCATAGACATAATATATATATATTTTTTTTACCAGTAATAGCAGTTCAACAAATCCAGCACTGTGCATTGTTCCACAAATAAAAACTGCCTGTCATGAAAGCTGCCCCCACTTTGTGTTTTGATATGCCGGAACCTTCCACTGACACCGTGGTTCACACTTGCTGTAGCCTTCCGCCTCTTGTCCTCAGCCCGCCTGTGTCCGACCACTGACCTGCTCATTAATCAAACAAATAATCCATCAGATGAGCTCCAAAATGCCAACAGGTTTTTATCTCAGGTCAGCGCTTCAGTGGGTGATTTTTGTTTTGAAGCAGAATCGAGTCAAAATACCATGACACAGAGCAGCCCTGTCTCGCACTTCCGAAGGGGGAAAAAAAAAAACAACAAACCGTCGCTGTCTTTTCTTCCGTAGCCTGTTTTTCGTCATTTTGCCTCCCCACGGAAGTTTAGTTTGAGCTGTTACGTTTTGGGATGTGCGTCTGTTCCACTACACCGGCGCACAACGGCATTTGTTGAATGTCTAAATATGATCTTAATACCGTGTGTCTGTGTCATTTTCAAGGAAGCCAAGCTGCGTGAGCTACTGGACGTCAGCACACTGGCGGGGAAGATGGAGAACAGGATGCTGACGGTGGTGAGCGGCACCGACATGGTCAACATCACCTATCTCAACTTCATGGCGTTTCAGGAGGAGACTGCGAAGGTAAAGACTCTGCGTGCATGCAAAATGACAGAAATGAATGCTCTATTGTATTGTGCAATATAAACCTTGCTCATTCAAATCCCGGTGAAAGAAACAATCTGAGGTGTTTCAATTTGCATCTGCATTCTTGAAATTGCTTTTTATGGCGATGTTACGAAGGTTAATTAACAGGGGGAAAAAATGCAGCAGAACAATATTTCTCAATTGGATGTGTCCTTTATTTGTCAGGGTCAGGGTTCACACTTTTACCTCATTTAAGCATCATTCATAAATTATCTACGGAATCGGAGAATATGTATTAACAAACGTCTTTATTTGTTCGTGACAGATGGAAGGAATAATAAAGCAAACCGTGTGTGTGTGTGTGTGTGTGTGTGTGTGTGTGTGTGTGTGTGTGTGCACGCATCCATTCATGCATTCTGTTTCCCTGCAGGAATGGGCAGAGGAGCTCTTCAACCTGGCATCTAACCTGTTGGTGCAGAACATGTCCAGAGAGGCCTGCCTCGAAAAAGCGTAAGTCATGTGTATGCACACACACACACGCACGCACACACACACACAGAGGTGTTGGTCAGATCTACGCTTAAATGAAGCATCGCCTGCAAAAGAACAATATAACTGATTGAAATCTAAAACTAGGCTCCTTTTCTTTCCGGCACAGACATCTTCCCAATACAAACCTCTATTTGTAGCGCCCAGATTGCAGCAAAAGCTATGCTGGAGGCAACTTTTGGCCTCTACATGCTGTGTACACACATAGCAAAGTTCACTGCATTTGGGCTGCACTGTACATTTAATGTATTCAACAGGAAACCCTGAGGGCTTGGTGTTTACAAAGGTCACCTCACCACACATCAATAAAAGCAGGAAGAAGTAGGAAAAACAGAAGAAAAACAGGATAACTAAAGCTAAAATGCATGTATAAATCTCTGATGCAGTCTGTTGCTGCTTTAATGACATATAATATCAGGTCATAGACAAGAGCTCCTTTAAAAAAAAAAAAAAATCACTTTCCAGACTTGAGCTTCTTCAAGCGAGAAGGAAAATAAATGTTCAGTTCCAACTTAGTATATAATTTGACACCGATATTTATCAAACGCACAATTAGTAATCCACAGATGTATGTTTCTAGCTTGTGACAGAGTGAAGCTTGTGCAGAGCGAGCGTAAATATCAATCTGCAGCATTGCCTTGTGCTTTGTGGACTCTGCTTTGCAACAACTCCCCGCCTGTCTGATTTTTATCAGCGAACAGAAGCCATTACTTTGTACCCCTGAAGAGACTAATGGACTTTTGAGACAATAAAAGTGGCCATCGACCACACAGCACAGAGAGAGTTGAATAGGACTGCATGGAGCAGGTCCGGAGTCAGTCACTCAGTTGCTCACAGTGGCGGTTGTTGTTCACTGCTCGCTTACAAATAAGGCAGTTCTCCGCCGTACCACTGCTGCAGCGTGAGGAGGCTCCATTCCCCAAAGTGATGTTGATGCATCCCTGCGTGTGGTTAATTCCTAGCGCTTGCTCTTAAGGCTGCGATGTGATTTAGCAGGGGCGGAATATATGTGCAGCAACAGGAATCTGGGCAGAACCCAGCATGTGTTCACATGGTTCTTTGTAACAATGTTTTTGGGTTTTTTTTTTCTTTGAGATCAGTACAACAGAAACAAGTCAACTCTGTGTATCACACAGATCACCAAACGTAATAAATATTTACCATTGTAGATCATACACTTTGTTCTGCAGCCTTTCGTCTTTCTTTTGTTTTCAATTTTTCAAGACTACACGCCACTGTAGCTTACATTATCTAAAAAAAAAAAAATAGAAATAAGATAATGCCTCTGACACAAAAACCTCTCTGGCCCTCTTTTAACCGTTAAAGCCATCGGTGACTTTGCCAGTGGCAACAGGGCGGCTTTGTGAAGTGGACACCGTAATGGATATTAATTATTAGCCAGCAGCCACTTAAAGCCCAGCCTGTAATGATAGCTCCTGTTGCAGCTATGCTATTTATAGCCCAGGTTGCGCTGTCTGTGTTGTTGCGACTGCTGCTGCTGCTGCTGCATGGCTCTTCGCTGCCAAAGCTGAAGACTCCCAGGGATTAGCCGCGTTTCTGACCCGCCATCTAAACACAAGCAGGATGTCTGTGGACAGACAGTGTTTCTTCAAATGTCACATGAATTTGGGAACATGCTCGTGGATAGACATGAGAATCAGATGAGTACGATAATAGATCAAGTAAACACACTTGTAGAATTCAAACAGAGCAGAATTATCAGCTGCTTCGTGCGGTTTAAGGCGTGTGCTCTGTCCAATGCAGATACACTCGGCTGAAGCTGCAACTAAACCCCGAGGGACGAATCCCTGTCAAGAAGTAAGTCTTTCTGACTCATCCGTCTCTCCCTTGCCACCTCTCTGCTCCTTTGATCAATGTGTAGTTTCCTCTGCATTTTCTCATCACTCCCAGCATGTCAGCACACACACACACACACACACACACACACACACACACACACACACACACACACACACACACACACACACACACACACACACACACACACACACACACACACACACACACACACACACACACACACGCTGTCTGCGTATATGCACATTCATCAGAATGAATTATCTTATTTTCCCTTTCTCCGTTTCTGCTTCTTCTCTGTGAGAGTTTTTCCTTTCCCTTTGTGCATTTCAGTTTTGTGAACTTTGCTTTCATTTATCCGGGAGTTTGTCATCACCTCAGTGAAAATCCATCTCCATTAGTCAAGTTGAGGCTTTGAGGCAGGCAACAGTGAACTTCAGCGATAACCTCCCTCAGAGCTGAGGAGGGAAGCGGCGGGCGTCGACAGGGAGGAGGAGAGAGACACTCCTTGTCGTTTAGGGAATTAACCTCCTAGCTTGGAGGACATGTCAACTTGACTAATGTCAGCTTGACTCTGCCCCCCCCCCCCACTGAGCATACAGTTTGTGCTCGTGAATCCGCGAGGCATGCCTCCGCAAGTAATTAAAACAGGCCATAGCCAATGGAGACAGACCAAAACATCCTGCGGTAGCTGTGATGGCACAAGAGGTCGTTGTAGTAAATCACAATCACTGCTCATATAACCGAAAATAAAGCAGAACGCGGTAGCTTGACAGAGGGAGAACTTCCTAGTGTGTCTCTTCGTTGTCAAATGGACCGAAGTACTCTTTGATATGACGCTTCGCGTTAAAGAAAACGCACAAAAAAAACTAACTTACATATGCATCTCTTTACCCGAGAGAATAATGAGCCTTCCTGCTGGTATCAAATTTATGTCATTACCAGTGCAATCTGAAATGATAATGTTCATGGAAGTGATAATGGCAGTAATATAAGAAATAGCTGCAGTTGTTATATGTGCTCATCCCTGTCTGGGTTTTGTACCATTCTTATTAGAAATTTTTTTTATGTGCGAGGTATTTTCCATCTGAGGTTTATGTGCATATAAATCTGTGTATGCAATATTCGAATCAGATGATATTTACATGAATATTACCAGTTCATTAAGGATTCCTACAATGCATAAGGAATTTCTATCCATCTGCTTATTTATCAGCCAGTGTGTTAAAACGTAGACGAGATAGCTTCCCAACGCTCCGGAGCAACTGAATCAATTTCTTTTTAAATTGTCTCTGCAATAACAGAAAATGACTGTACAACCTTGATGTGTGTAAAATGTATTATTTCGGAGCCGTGCGACTTCATTACTTAAGGCAAAGTAAGCCTTCCTTTATCTCTGTATTCCTATTGTGTGCACTGTATATTACATTTTCCATGCTGCATCTCCTATTTATCTGTCATTCTGTAGAGTCTCCCTGGAATTTGTGGTCTCTCCTATCTCGTTCACTTCTCCCCATGTTAGTGTATGTCTTCTTCTCACATTTCTGCTGTTGTGACAATAGCAGCTTCTCACATTTTACCTCTAATATGAGTCGATTAAAAGCTGCGACGACTTCACAAGTTTGACACAGAGGATCGGGGTGAAAACCTCCCCATCTGTGTGGAAGTTTTCTGCGATTACTCACAGGGTTGTGTTTTTGTGTCCCTCCAGTATCTTCAGGATGTTCTCAGCAGACAGGAAGCGAGTGGAGACGGCGTTGGAAAACTGTAACCTCCCTTCTGTCAGAGTGAGACTCAAATACTGATGCCCCCTCTGTTTTTAGTGTTACTGTCTCCTCATATTTCCTGGGGTCTGTGAACCTGCTCTCCATTTGTGTCCCTGGCCCTCTATCACATCCTGCCTCTCTTATCTGCGTCTATCAGCCTTTTCATCTCCTCCATCCATCCATCAGTTTGTTCTCTGGCTCTTCTGCTCTTTCTCCGCACTCCCAAAACAGCAGCTGATGGCTGCTTTGCTCGTTTGTTTGTCGTCTTATTTTCTGGGTGTCTGCATTGGCTTCCCACACTAGACTGATTTAGCTTTGGCAGTAATGAAACAAATAGAGCCAGTGGGAGCAGTAGAGATGACAAAAGCTCTTTTATCTTTACCTCTCTCAGACATCACTCGAGAGAAGCTGCCCTCTCACGCAGGGGTGAAAACAGTCCCCCGGCACACTCGCAGCCTCTGCTCTCGAACAGTACAGTAGCGAGCAATTTGCATCCGTGAAAGTGGAAGAACGCTGCTTAATGCAGTTCTGAACACATGTTGAAACATATGGATGCACAATGGAGGAGACACATAGTAGCTGTAATGAATGGCTCCTGAATACAAACAGAATGAGCACACACACACAGAGAAATACCAACACTGACACACAGAACAAGCCATACGTAATTATCCCAAGGAGAGCGCAGGAGGTAAGACGTGTTGCCGGATGAAGGTCCACTGGGATTTGCTGTTATTCCATTGTGCCAGTAATTACAGCTAAATGGTATTGCTGTTAATCCCCAGGATGTACACACTCACATACACAGAGTACTGTGGATTGTACCAAGGTCTTGCGAATGACTCAGTGAGTTTCAGCAGGGCTTGAGCTGTACACCCCCCCACCCCCACCCCCAACACACCCAACCCCACCCTCACCCCCAACTCCCACTTCTCGCCCTCTCTTTCTCCCACTCTTTTCTCAGACCGTGTGGTTCTGCTCTGCTTCTCGCTGCCACAATACTGTGCTGATCCTTCGTCCTACCTGCGTGGATCTGAGGGCTCTATAGCTCTTTGGCTGTAAAGAGGCAGACATTGCCTGCTAATTATTTTGCTACAGAAAGTGCAACATTTCAATAAGAGGGTCAGGTAGAACAGCCCACGTTGAAAGATTTGTGTCTGACAAACATAAGTGATTTTGAAGCAGATGTATGCACTATAAGTGGCAAAAAAGCCCTTGAAGTAAGTTGCAAAAATGCGCTTTACACAACTCACTGCTCTGTTTATTTGAATACAATTGTGAAAAGAGTCTCTCTTCCAGGACCACATACACAAGAAATTTACAGATTTTCCAGAGATGCTTTATCATGGCCGACATCGTAGACGCAAATGTGTAAAGACACTCCACAGCCATTCATATGATCATTTTATATGCATTTTTTTTTTTTTTAAGGAATTCTTTTATTATTTGCGTTTCTTCACCTCAAAGTGAAATATCTAACAACACAAAGAAGAGGAAACTCCATGGTGGAGATCCAAACAGAAGCAGTGATCTATAACTATTAAACAGATGGCGAAATAAAGTGAGTTATAGTTGGAAGGTTAAACTGGGCATTATTCATTTCCATTTCCAGAGGTAAATAACCTCGTTTCTACCTTGAAAATTAGACACACAAGTTTCCAAAGTTTTCTTGGTTATTAAAATTTTACATCTGACACATTCAGCAGTGAACTTTTGAACTTTTTCAAGGCAGTATTTAAAACTTAAACTCCTTAATAAGCTCATTATCTACAAAAACAGTAACACTCGATGAGTCTACTCCATTCAGTTCTCATTTCTCAAATGCTGTGATTACCAGCAACAACTGGCGCAGTTGCAAAGGGTTTACAAAGCAACAGTTAGAGTTAACGGCAAAACAAGTTTATTGAGGCAACAATCAAGAGGATGCATGCGATCTACCCACATTAGAATTGTGCAACACCCACCCTAAAAAAAAAAAAGAGCTGATTTTGCTGGTGCAGTTGTGCAAACCGTTCACTTGTCGGGTCCATGCCCCACAGCGAGAACATGTACATAAAACAGGCCACCATTTCTAGGCCACCTGCTGCCCTACATTTTGCATGCGTGTATATATGTACACTTTTTTCCCTGACTGCATGTACATATTTGTGCCGCAGAGTGACTCCATCCCCCAAGAAGATTTCACTCCAGAGGTCTACAGCATGTTCGTGAGCAACATCTGCGCTCGTTCTGAGCTGGACCACATCTTCTCTGACGTGTGAGTTGCCGACTTGCCTTTAAAAATGAAGCCCAGCCGTAGTTTTTTTTAAGGGAATGTGTTTGTAATGATTTGATCTTCCTCTCATTTCTAACCAGCTTGTTAATGGGATTCAGCCTTGATGAGACAATGTGTTGCAAGTTTGAGACACACCTGTTTATACCCATCAAGCCCATTATATGAAATTAATTAGTACAAGGAAATGTGTTGTAATGGCCCTGGTTTAGATGTCTTCAGCCGGGCCGTTTGGCCCCCCGTGCTGCAGAAGCAGAGTTGCCTTGTGGCCCACAGGAACTCAGAACCATCGGCTGAGGCAGCGCGCCAGCTCCACCCGTGCCCCTCTAAGTCATAAATCTAGATTTTAATCACAGTTAAGTGAGATGGCAGGAGAGCCAGGAGGATAGGGAGAAGATAATTTAGTGAAACAGACTTCGATATGAAAGGCATTTTAATCAAATCTCATAATTTACTCAACACAACATTTAATCCTCTGGTCCTTTGCACATCCACCGCACTCCCTCTCCACGTCTCTTTGCGCTTTAATTACGGCTCCGCCCCTCCATCTTCTTCTCCCCTGTTTCATTTTCTTTTTTTTTCCTAAATTCTGCGCTTGTACTCACAGCTCACTGACTTTGTGTTTTTTTCTTTCTTCTTTCTTCATCAACGCCAGGGGGGCGAAGAGTCGTCCGTATCTCACAGTGGAGCAGATGACAGAGTTCATTAACAACAAACAAAGAGATCCTCGTCTGAACGAGATCCTCTACCCTCCTCTCAAACCAGAGCAGGTCCAGCTGCTGGTGGACAAATATGAACCCAATGCGTCGCTGGCACAGAAAGGTCAGTAGCTCATGTTTCTGTCGGCACAGCCATGCTTATGTGCACACTGAAGGACATGTGGCACACTCTCACCGGGCCCTCCGAACGCAGGTCAAAGCAATTCAAGTAGTTTGGTGTTTTGTATTGAAAAGCCTACTTGAAAATCACAGATTTCAGCCCACTTAAACACCGTCTATTTTGAGGTTTTTAACATCCTCATCCTCTTCCAACTACACTCCAAGATGCCACCTACCCTCCTTTAGCCCCCCCACCCTTGCCAAGTTTGGCAGGGTTGTTGCCATAGCAACTTCTGTGTGGCGTCCAAAGGTTTTACAGAGTGAGTGGACGCAGTGGGGTGCCACAGGGGGGAATGTTCGTCTGTAAATAGTCGACAGTCCCCAGTTACACAACCTTTTAATGGAAATGCATCGTTTTAGCATTTTAGTTTCAGAAAAGTTTGGCGTTTCCATGGCAACATTTAGAAAATGATGGCCGCTTACATGAAAATGGTAACAATGTTGAAAACAATGCATTTTTTTTGTGAAAATGCTTGAAAGTATAAGTACAAGTACATTTGCATTTGCATGGACAAACGATGACATTGGATTGTTATTCCAGGTGACTATGAACTATAAAACTACCCAGGGGAATATGGAGTATGGGACACTCTGGAGGCTGCCATTGTTGTTATTGTCCATCTCCTCGTGCATCCGCAGAAGAAGTATTTACTATGGCCATGATGCCCATGTGC
The DNA here is from genome assembly GCF_963422515.1 of Blennius ocellaris. Lineage (NCBI taxonomy): Eukaryota > Metazoa > Chordata > Actinopteri > Blenniiformes > Blenniidae > Blennius > Blennius ocellaris. The sequence goes on from NC_137667.1 coordinate 5,324,501, forward strand.
AATACCAGCGTTTCCACTGTCTAACCAGAGAGAGAGCCCCTTGTTGTATTTTCCCTCGTTTCTACAGCAATAGAGAGATGGAGTGTTTTCAAAGAATTCCACCTTGGAAGATGTTTCCAAAGAGTTGTGTTTTCATCGACTCCAAGCACCGTTGCCATGCAAAAGGACGGTTACTGTGTGTGACCGATTAGCGGGTTCAAACATTCCTGAGCCAACAGAGTACAACCTATTAACTTGACGAATCTCTTCCTGGTCTGCAGACGTGCCTTTTTTTCTCCGTCTCGCCAGTTTTGTTTCAAAACACGATCTCCAGCATGTATTATATTGACATCCTGAGACCAGCTTGAGTCGGGTGGACATTCATGGCCTCAAACCCTGGAAGATTATATGGGTCGGCTGATTACACATGTTCACACTGACCCTGCACACTTCGAGGATTGTGAGGATTAGTGGGTTTCCAGGTCAGTGTGAAAACGATTGATGGCATCTTGATGACACTTTGAATGGTGACCGGCTCTCATCTGCAAACACACTCCTCGCTCAGTTCTACGTACTAACATGCTACTTGTTCCTCTCACAGTATTCAGCAGGGATACTCTTTTCCCTGTTGGCCTAACACTGTTGGCGAAACACTCACATACATGCTTGGTGTGTATTCATACCCTCGGGAGACATTTTTGCTGACAATTTTTTTGGATTATCGGAGAGGGATTACACATTACAGTTAAACACAGTCATACATCAATGTACGTTAAAGATGTATACACACAGTGTTTATACGATTCATGAGTCATGATCTTTCTTTATCCCCCCCCCCCAATTTTCTGTCTTTGTTTGAATCTGTCTCTAAAAACAAACTGCCTGAATAAGCATTACTTTGGCTCTCTTGAAATACGCACACACCAAAGATTTCATTCGTGCAAGTGCCAAATAATCCAAATATTAATGGTCACTATGGCAACTGAAAGAGCTCGGCGCGCTTCAAATTGAAGCATAGGTTTGACATATTAAGAAATACACTTAGAGGCTCGGTGGTGGGGTGTTAGAAGATGGAAGATGGAAGATGGATGAATGGATATATCCATGTAATTCTTCAACTAATGGTTAGTTTTCCTCACAGATTGGCCCAACTGGAAGGTGACATGTAAGTCACAGGTGCATTTACTATTTCTTATGAAGGTATATAGGAGGCTTTGTTGGCTCTTGAGGTTATAACATCTTGGTGACACTGTGTGTCTGTCTCTCTCCATCAGCGGGATATTTAGGAGGGTAAAGTCCCTCAAATTGTATATTGGGGTGAAAATAAAGCAAATGCGGCACAGCCCCAAAAAGATCATTTATTTTCCTAAATTTGAAAATTTACACTTTATGAGGCAAATGTTTCAAATACCGAGGAATTCAACCAGTTTTAAAAGCACAATTTGATCTCAATCTAAATCCTTATATGACATTTGTATGCACAACAATCTGTTGGAAAGTGTATAACAGACCAAAATAACACACATTTCACTGTTTCAAGCTGATAATGTGGGGGGGGTTTCACTGGATTTCTATAAAGTATTGGCTTCACCCAAGCAAGTCCAAATGTTCGATAATAAAATGTGTTATCTGCAACAGAAAGCCTTGACTGTGAAGGCAACCCTGTTCGCGTTATCCAGGTGAGCTCGGGGGGGGGGGGGGGGCAGAGACCGCAGAACAACAACTCAGTGTTTTCCTATTATATTACTGATAATCTGTGTTGTTTATAGGCTATTATAATGCCCTTTCAATACACTTGGTGCCTGTGCATGCTGCATAAATACCCCTGTAAGTGACCGGTGCTCATTCCAAAACTGCAGAATCACAACATCAGAATAATTCATTAAGAAGTGAGATGGATGAGTGATCCAACACTCCTGGACACGCTGTGCGTTCATGTTGTATGAAGTGTCAGCGGACAGGAAGCTGCCAATACTGGAGAACATCCCACTCCAGATATCAGGCGGCGAACGCTTGGATGCGCCAATTCAATTATTTTTTTTTTTTAATCTCTGCTGGAAACCATGTTACATAAAAGTGCCAAAATGGGGGTCTTATTTTACACCATGTTGTATTTACCGCCGAGCAAATCACTGAAGAGATATTCCCCATCATGTTAGACCACCAAATACTGAACATGCCCTGTTCACCTTCGTATATTTCAATTATCTACACGCCAGTGTTCGACTCTTTCCTTCTTCATGGCCTGTAAGGCAAAACAAACTCAGCAACTCACATCCTATTAAACTCCTGTGAAAAACTGTAGAAGAAAATATTTATCAATCCCAGAGGGCGCTTTGAGATTAGATCTGCATGTATGGATATTCTTAAAAGTGGAATAGTAATTGCACGCCCCAGGTATCAGGCTTCTTAAGCTATGCTGCATCTGAGCTGAACAGGATCAAAATAAATTGCAGAATGAGTACAAATTATGCTTCTCAATATGTAGTAAGATGGTCATCATCCTCCTTGAGTAAATATAGAATCACATTACTGTTTGTACCTACTTTAGACCAGTTTAGCATAAAGTTATAGAAATGTAATATCGAGCAGCATAGCAATATATTTAACCTGCATGGTATGAAATTAAATCAACATTTATAAACAAAACAAAAATGAAAATAGTCTTTTATTGACATCATGATTATTCCTGTTGAATGTGAAATTTTCATTTGTAATTAATCAGCAAAGACTGTAACAGAGCTTGTAAGCCATAAGCGTTTAGAATGCAGTCCAGCCAAGTTGAGCCATGAAAGAAACCAAAAGCACAGAATTTATGCATAATTAACAGGAGACACAGTATGAGCTGATATGAAAGCAGGCAATATGGCATCACGCGGGAAAAATGTGATGTCATTCATGTCCCCGCAAAATAATTGAAGGTACAAAACAACAGTACTTAAAAGCAATGCGAGGCTTTTTGTTTTTTGGCGAGTTGGACCTTTTTAGATGTCTGCCCAGGGGCACGTTGTTTCATGAAGCGACCATGAGCACACAAGTGTCCTCTCAGTAATCCCTCCTGAATAAAAGGCCTACTTCACTCCCTTTCATGTGACAAAATGAACCACGCCATGCTAATTTATTTCAATTTTTTTCTCATTTTCTTTTAAACCGCGCTCACATATTCGGTTTGACTGCTGAAGCTCTTCAGCTCTGATCACTGTGATGTGCTCCTCCTGTGATGTAGTGTGTTCATCCTGTCCCAAGCTCTTTGGAAGCGTGCCCTTCCCTGTCCCAGTGACAGATTTCCCCATGTGAAGTATTTATCTAGCCAGAGGAAATGCTGCCATCTGCTCCGCAGAGAGGTCCAGAGCTCCACATGCTACCTTCACACACACACACGCGTGCCCACACACACACGCGTGCCCACACACACACACACTGAGCTGCACAGTTTTGCTCTCCTGAAGGACACACATGCATATAAAAATGTCCATGAGGTGATGGGTGGCTGCGTGCCTACCTATCATATGCTCTTCAATTGCACCACAAGGCTGCCTATGTACGTGTGTGTGTGTGTGTGTGTGTGTGTGTGTGTGTGTGTGTGTGTGTGTGTGTGTGTGTGTGTGTGTGTGTGTGTGTGTGTGTGTGTGTGTGTGTGTGTGTGTGTGTGTGTGTGTGTGTGTGTGTGTGTGTGTGTGTTTATATGCACCAAGATATCATCCCATGAAGTTTTGCATTGTGATCCCAGTATTGAAACTTTTTTTTAGCTAATAGAGTAATCCAGCTTGCTAAGCTTCTTTCGAAACTGCAATTCTTAAGAGTGTGGCCAGTAGGACAGAACGTTTTAAATCTCCTGCATCGACCAGTCGTGCATTACCACCACCATTTTTATTTCTAACACTGTGCATTAAGTTTTATAACAATCCAATGCGCTATTTGGTCATTTTACTCAGATTGATGTTTGATCAGATCACTTTTAGTCCATGTCACAGCAGAAGAGAGGAGAATTGGCTGCACTGTTGTGCTTCGTCGCTCGGATTAATGTACCTCACCCTTCCGGAGGTTTTATTGTCACACCGTTCATCTCTTCAGGCTTTAGCCATTGTCCCTGACTACTTAAGTCTGTGTGTACTGAATGGCTCAGCCATTGTTTAAAGGAAGATGAATAGAACGTGAGCTGCAACAAGACATTTAAAAAACCTCAGAAACACTTGAGTGGGCGTTTGCCTCATCATCCCACCTTCACGAGTTTGAAGAAGAAAGCTCTTTGTGCGTGTTTTAGCGTCCATTTGTTCACCTCTGTCTTACATATTAGCAGCAGAATAAATCCCGACTACAGTTTCTTTCCTCGCGGCTCAGCAGAGTGTAACCATTAGTTTAAGATTTTTTTCTTCTTCTTCTTTTACTTTGCCTCGTATGCAGCCTTTTGTAGAGCTTCACCTTTGCAGTCTTGCCTTTATGTTAACACCTGTAGGTTCCCGCTCAGGCGCGCATATAATCCCTGCTATGTTAACAGTATTTTTACGTTTGACCTACAAATGTCTTGAGAACTCGGGTGTTGGTGTGTGTGTGTGTGTGTGTGTGCATGTGTTTGTGTGTGCGTGCATGCGTGGTACAGAGGTCAGACCCCCGCCCGGCTACGTCCTGGGAGTCATCGGGGAGTAAGACGCACTGTACGAGCGAGCTGGGATGTCACAGACAGCAGCCAGCGTTAATTAGTCCAGCAACTCTGCAGAGGGCGGCGTCGCATTAATTAGCATAACGCGGCCGGAGGGACCTGCTGCACTAGTCAAGCTCGCATCACTTAGCATATTTAGCATAATTCCACGTGAGAGTGTGTAGGAGGGCGGAGGAGGTGTTTTGGGTTTGTTTTTTTTTACTCGGAGCGCGCACGATCTGTTCAAAATGTGGCCCGTGCAGGTGCGCTGTGTGTGTGATGTGTGTGGAGACGCCAATGTGGAGCGAGGACGGTTTGAACATTTTGAGCTTTTCAGCAAGTACTTATTACTTATTTATTCAGCGTTATTCACTTTTCAGGTTCAGCAAGGACACGAGCTCGGTGATGACAGCAGAAAAGGCAAAGCTTAACATTAGTAACCTAGGAAAATAATGCAAACAAGGGAAGAGTAAGTGCACGGGCAGCTCAGTGTATCAGTTAATTGCTGAACTTATTGTACTCAGTGTCAATGGTAATTCAACCCACCAGAGCCTGACATGTTGAGAAACACATTCACTTTGTAATCCATCAGTTTATTTGTTTTTTTGTGGGGTTTTTTTTAGTTCATGGCTTCAAACTAACTGTTCACACCTGCAAACAAAAATTAAACAGATATTATAAACCCATCACAAATGCCAAAAGCAAATAAATAATGTCGTCTCAGTGTGGCGTTAATCAGCGACTATGATCGCAGTTGTAATGTGGCATTTAAAAGCATTTGTAAATAACTTTGCAGACGTCTATTTGAGAACACCTGCTGTATTTGTGTTTATGGTGTTGCAAACACTTGACTTCACTAAGCTCTTTTTTTTTATCACGATGTGTGTTTTATGTCAGGCAATGTAAGGAGTCAGTCAATATACTTTATGAGAGAAAGGAGATAACATGTTTTATTGAGCAGTGTGAGGGTGAAGGGCGTCGAGGGCCTTGCTCAAGGTATTTTTGAAGATAAGTCAAGCTGTGTTCAATATGTTTGATGTTGCCAACAAATTATATGAAAAGATCTAAACTATGTTTACCTGGAGAACATTAATGACTTAGTTTTCCTGCCTGCAGGAGGTCAGATCTGCCAATTAATTTCCACCGAACAATCTGAAGATGTTTTTTTTTCTTGAATAATTGGCTGAATTACATTCTAAAACCGCTGAATACTTGTATTTTTCCACTAAAGCTTCTCAAACCGCAGTATATATAGTTTATTTGCTGTTGTTTACAGCTATGGATTAAAACCAGTTTGGTGTTCTCATATCTTTTTAAATTGATTCCAAATATGACACGGTGCCCTGGAACAAACCTATAAACAGTGCAACTATTTGTTGACATTTTAATTAACCCCCCCAAAAAAATTAAAATTAAGAAAATGATGGTGTGTGTGGCTCTTCCACATACTTCTGAAGAGGATGTTTGTTCAGTTAAGAAACTGTTGGCAGGATCTCTTGTTTCTTCAGGCTGAAATGATCCAATCCACTAAATAATGCCAAACAGTCAACAAGAGTCAACATCACAGAAAAGTTGTTTGGCATTGGCAGAGGAGATTTGACAAGTATTTCATTCTTGCAACCCACATAATCATCTGTGTTACCCATCCCACGAATGCAGGTTTTATTTTACAAATACGGCATCATTTTAAAGAGAAAGAATTGGACTTTGCAATGGAGTTTTCCGGCAAAAAGAAATGTTACAACAAAAAAGAGTTCGACAAGAAAAAAAAACCAATCTGACCTTTTTCTTCTCTGCACCAATGTGAATATTGCTCAAGATCAGAAGAGTTATGGACAGCTGGACACATTGAGTTGTCTCCAGGGACGGGATTTGGATTCTGGACATCTGTCCGGACTGAAGTGCACTGTGTTGTGTTCCTGCAGGTCAGATCTCGGTGGAAGGCTTCGCCCGGTACCTGAGCGGAGAGGAGAACAGCATCATCCCCCCTGAGAAGCTGGACCAGAGTGAAGACATGACCCTTCCCCTCTCCCACTATTTCATCAACTCCTCACACAACACATACCTCACAGGTACACACACACACAGACACACAGACACACACACACACCACACACACACACACACACACACACACACACACACACACACACACACACACGCACACACACACACACACACACAGACATAAACAAACTTCTTTTATGTGGAAAGAGTGGCATCTGCTCGGTTTTCCTGCACATGCTCACACTCGAATTGATTTAACTCCTGACTGATTGCACAGGTGTGTCGTCTACTCCTCAATAAACAAACCGATCAGTCATTCATTTACAAACACAATTATAGTTGCACAAGTGAGCACACTCAGCTTTTCACCTTTGCAGGTCAGTCAATCAAACGTGCCGGTGCATACCAGGCCCCCCTTCCCGGCGTTTCCCCTCAAGAGGTTATCAAGTCGTGCCATGAGACTCCATTCATTGATATTCATGGGTTAAATATTTCTTTGGACTGGTAGTCACAGTAACTGGTTCCCAGCAGTGCGCGAGCATAGCAGGCATAATACAGGGGCCATTTTCTCTTCAATGGACATTAGCATTCATCTATTCAAATCTATTCAGGAGGGAACTGGAGAGCATTGAATCTTTCGAGTGCATCAGATTTCTCCAGTGATGGAAAAAATTGAATTTCTGTAACAGCCTTGGTTGATAGGCTGCAAAACTGAGAAATGAGGAAAAACAAATAGCAGGTCTTCTTGATTTCATTCCCACAGATATTGTTGTGGGCTTTTTTTTTAGTCGTTGGGTTCAAGTATTTTCATTCTTGCAACAGAGATGAAATAGAAATGTGGAGCCTGTTTGTATTTCATAACGTGATGAGAAAGTGCCACGCGGCAAGAAATGCTTCCGACGGCATGAGTGACGTTTTCATTCATGTTGACGGATTTCATCCCATTGACCTACGTTAGATAAACATTTCATTCAATGCACAATATACGCTCATTCTGCAACGAAAGCGTTTCCCCAATGGATTCAATTAAAGATGCCAGTCAAAGAGGAGACTTTTTTTTTTAAAGTGCGAAAGGAAATGAAAAAGGGGGAAGAAATGAATGATGCACCCTGAAGTGAGAACACAGATCTGCCTCTCACTTTGACACAGTTCCACTTGTGTTGCAGGAAGGCCTGCTGCTAACGCGAGGAGATAATTGCTTTGCTAATGGTGATGGGGTGATGAGATTTGCTTGCTTGCTGCAGATGAACACAATTCTATTGTTTTTCCTGCATGTTAGCAACTAATACAGTTAATGAGCTCTTAGAAAGTGGGAGGAAAAGGCTTCTGTTGGCATTCCGGTGCCTTTGGGATCGCTACAGCAGTTATGTGAAGTGGTGTGTGTGTGTGCGTGTGCGTGTGTGTGTGCGCGTGTGTGTGCGTGTGTGTGTGTGTTCACAGCCGGCCAGCTCGCAGGCAACTCCTCTGTCGAGATGTACAAGCAGGTGCTCCTCTCCGGCTGCCGCTGCATCGAACTGGACTGCTGGAAGGGTCGCACCACAGAAGAAGAGCCTGTCATCACTCATGGCTTCACCATGACGACTGAAATCTCCTTCAAGGTAGCACAAAGAGAGGATGGAGACGGGGTTATAGGTGAAGGCTTTGATGGGCGGCAGGGGGAGCAAACGAGGAGGAGGAGGAGAAGGTCCATGTTCCCGTAAAGATGTGTTTTAATGTGTTTCTTTATAGAGCCAGTGAGGGGCATGCTGGGTAATACACCACATGACGTAATGTGCTTTCTGTGCACATGCTCCCTCTGGTTGAACAAATGTCTTGCTCTGTTTCTGTTCAAAAAATAAGAGGAAAGTTCTTTTTTTTTTCCCCACTGAAATAGAAACCATTCGATATTGATGACATCACTTGTCATTTCTCTGTTAATCTTAGTTTCAAAACGTTCTTTTTTGGGGCGGGGATTGGAGGGCGGGGTCGATTAAAGCAATAACTCATGGATTGCCTGCCTACTTAAAACAAACAGTTTCCAGTAAAGTCCATCAAATAGATTGTATAAGAATCATGTGACTTAAGCCGAAATCATTTCAATTAAACCCCCCGAGGCTCACATAAACAGTTTCTCTACAATAATACCTGTTTAAAAGAGTAAAAGTGACTAAAATTTCTTGTTTCCTATGTTTAAAATGTTTTCACTTGATTCTACACATTTTTGCTTAATGTGTTTTTTGCCAAGTAGAAATGTAGGACAAAATATCTATGAGGCACATGTTTTGAAAAAAGAACATATGCTAACTTGTATTAGACTTACCTGTGCAGTGTTAGTATTATTGTGCGCTTCTTTTCTTATCGTTTAAAAGCGAAACGCTTCAGTCGGGTGCTGAAGATCCACTGACTTTGATGAAGAAATGCTCCAGTAACAATCCCATTGGCTAATTCTGCTTCTCTTTGCGAACAGATAAATTGAAATGATCTGTGTGAAGGGTAAACATGCAGAGAATAAATGTGCCCTGTGAAGCATAGACATATTTGATGATGATCACAGTCTGAGGTAACAAACCGTTTCACAATAGAGCGACACAGCTGCATTAGAGGCTTCTTTGCGCATTAGCAGTAGCTTAACGCGGGTCTGACAACTGTGACGAGAGCCCGTCTAAAGAAGAGTTATAATTTTCTGGATTACACACATCCGTATTTGTTGTGTAATTTGAATCAAGCGAGGCAACGGCAGTCTGTACTGACCAAGTATAAAAAAAAAACGGCTCCTGAATTGAGAAACCTCCAGTGACTAATGGCACCGTCGTAATATTCAGCAGGGAGCAAAACATGTGAGACGAATGCATAGAAAAATAATAAAATAAGAGAAGAAACAAAAGGGGGTCTTGCATGTAGCAGATGGCGAATCGTAAAGGACGAGTGTGCACTGAATAGCCCTAAAGAGATTCGCTGAGGGGCAATTAATTGAAGTCTCCAAAGATTGGAGGACAAAAACAAAATGCTTTGAAAGAAGAGGAGGCCATAAAAATCTAATGGCATAGAAAGCGATGGGAGGAAATAAGAGAAATGTGTGTGAATTGATGATTGATGAGTGGGGGAAATTTAGATCTAACGACAGTAACAGAAGAAGTTAAACAAGCGTGATTGAATTAGAGGAAGAGGGAAATGGAGAAAGAGAGGAGAAGGGGGAGATTGAGCAAATGGAAATTAATGCATTGAAGGAACTGACGCTGTCTGTAATAACGATGTAATTTGCTCGAGCAATCAGTGGCTTAGAAATCTGATCTCACATGTAGAACCGGCTCATCCCTCGGCTCTCGGTAACACCACTGTGCTGAAGTTTGTATGTTAGAAGCACTTTGGTGCGCACTATTGATCATGTTCACAGCCTCCAGTGTTAAAATGAAATACGGCTTCACAGAATACCTGCACTGTTGGAAGTGTTGCAATGACAGAGCCATAATAACTGTCAATGTGTGTGTGTGTGTGTGTGTGTGGGGGGGGGGGGGGGGGGGGGGTCTTTACTCCTCTTGCATTGTCTGCAGGTTTTAGATTTAAGTTTAGCAGCAGAATCAAGAAAACCCCAACTCCCAAAAAGTTAGGCTGCTCGATGGCACTAAAAAGGCAATGATTTTTGAATCTCATGAATTTCCAACTGAGCATAGACGATATGGGAATGTGAGACATTTAATCATTTCATTGAAAGCTGAACTGATCTATGGACGTGTTCCCAAGGCCATGTAGATATATGCATTAGTCTTTAATGCGCCGTCACAGAGGTTAAGTATTAATGTTTATTGTGCTCTGAATCTTTATATTTGTAAACTGGTGGGCCTTTCACAGTCTTTAAAGACATTTTTCCTGAAGTTGTTCCACGATTTCTGGATGCAGTCACTGCTTATTTATTATGAAATGCTTCTTTTAGATTCAGCCAATGTTACAAACGTCTTTCCAGTCATTGTAATCATTTGTTGAATTGTCTGCCCTTTGTTTTGCTCTAAAAGGCGTTGATGTCATCAGATTCAACATTAGATAATTTTTCCGAGAAAATTGTTAAAAGTTTCAGTTTCAATACTGAACATGTTATTTGTGTTCTACTGGCTATAACGCCAGTTTCTAATTTAATAGAATAAATACTGTATTTATTATAAATTCTACCTGCTGATTTATTTTTGCCATCAATAAACAAAAGCATGAACCAAGACCAAACCTTGTTGTTTTACACTGTGCAGATCAAGATAACCTCACACCACCTTTAGTGGCTTTATTAAACATATTTACAGCTCAGATTTTTTTATTTGTTCTTGTTTTGTGGATTTCTAGGAGGTGATCGAGGCGATCGCAGAGTGTGCCTTCAAGACCTCACCTTTCCCCATCATCCTGTCATTTGAGAACCACGTGGACTCGTAAGTCAGCGGATCAGTCGGGGGGCCCAGGGTTGTTGATCTTAGTGATGGGTGCTGCTCATCAGTAAACCCTGTCAAATAAGTCTTTTATTGCATTCAGCCACTAAGCTGGAGAGAAGATTGTGATTGGTCCTTTCATCCCTAATGGCTCCAAGGGGATTCTGAGAGCAACATACGAATTCAGTATAGTGATTTTTTTGGGGGGGGTGGAAATAATGCGTGTGTGTGTGTGTGTGTGTGTGTGTGTGTGTGTGTGTGTGTGTGTGTGTGTGTGTGTGTGTGTGTGTGTGTGTGTGTGTGTGTGTGTGTGTGTGTGTGTGTGTGTGTGTGTGTGTGTGTGTGTGTGTGTGTGTGTGTGTGTGTGTGTGATGTCTTTCAAGACCGAAGCAGCAGGCTAAGATGGCAGAGTACTGTCGGTCAATATTTGGAGATGCATTACTGACAGAGCCTCTGGAGAAATATCCTGTGAGTACATAAGATGCACACACACACCAACACGCACACAAAAACAAACATTACATATGCATGCTCTTCTACTCCCATACTACACCCATTTTTCTTTCTTTTTAGCATGCACGCTCATATACCTACAATATACAACTCCCAGGCAGGGAGGGATTCAGACAAAGTGCCCTCAAAAACTGCTTCCTGTACAGATGTACAGGCCGTCTTTAATGTACACACATTGTATGTCTTCATTTCTCTTTTTTTTTTAACACAGAATATTCTGACTGGTTGTCTTCTCCACTCTCCCTCTCCGTCTTTTTCACATATCGCACTGTATCGACATGCCCCCGGCAGCTCTCAAGACGTGTCGTCGCTGTTCATCCTCATTCTGTCACTTCGGGGCACTTTCCTAAATGTTTTTTTTTTTTACACTGTGTCTCTTACTCTTTCCACTTATCTTCGTTCTTCTTTTTTTACACACACATAGCTGTTTACAGAGGCTAACTTTCAATCATTTCACCCTCAGTCGTTTTTATTCCTTCGCGTCACCTTTCCGCCATCACAGGAGAGACTGCAAACGCTTTTTAAAAAATTTTTAAGATTAAATGAAGGTGTTTCATGCTGGAATCTGAACGTGGCTGGTCTTGGTCGCCCTTTATCAGCCTTTCCTCTGTTACCATGGCGACCAGTCAAAAGCTTGCTTTGTCCCTTTGTGGTCGAAAGCTGTTGCCCACCCTCCTCCCTTCCCAAAAGGCGTTTTTGTGTAATGACGCACGCACTTACGTGAAATGTAGACACTTGTGGCACAAGCTCTCCCCTCTCACACACTCCAGACACCTGTAATGGTGTCTGGCTCACACATGAAAACACACCTCTCGAGCACATATATGTACTCCAACATGCCACTTGTTCCCCCTGTGGTATTCACCGGGGACGTCAATGTCCCTGTTGGTCTGACACGATTGAGCAGCTGAAGTTCCCGGCAGTCGGATTGCGGCATTATCTCACACACACAGGGAGCTCCTCCAGCGCAACCGGCTGCCAAACACACCGCCCGCTGAGAATTACAGCCTTCTGACTGGATTTGACATTGAAGTATTATCAGGAAGAAGCCCTTTGAATGGAGTGGCTGAGACAAGGAGGGGTGGTGGTGGGGGTATGATGAGACAGACACCAAGGGAAAAGTTTAGAGAGACAGCCAGAGAAAGTGCCATTGAGGAATGAGATTTCTACCGCTCAGCATGTAATAACAGGGAAAGGTGAGGGCAATGACAACCACTCCCCCCTGGCATTGAGACAGCCGTGTATGGACCGCATCGAATGGGATATCGGCTCCATAAGTCCATCGGGACGGGGGCAGATAGGGTAATATAGCATGATTGGTTCCAGTGCAGCTCAGAGTGAGAATAAAGGGGATTACAGTTTTCATAGGAACATGAGATGCTCCAGCGTCTCCACCACACAAAGCTGGCATTCAGTTTGAACAATGGAGCCTCGTAAAGTGTTGTTGTTTCTTTGTTGTTTTTGAATTTTCCAGTTAAACTGAGAGTGTTGAAAGCACCTAAAATGCTCTACAAATCTGGTTCCTTGCGCGTTTGATTGCGAAAGCAGTATTCGAAAGCAATATTTCTAAATCTGATTCACTGTAATTGCTGGAAAATTATGAAATATTGAGAGAACTATTTGTCTTGCAGTCCTTTTCATCTTGCTGGGACTTAGTTTTAATCTGCAGACGGAGCAGAATTGGCAGGGTGAGAGGTTCTCGTTAGAGGAGAGCAGGCGAGATGGAGAAAAATATGGGCGCGAGAAGAACAAATATAAACTGCTGGAGTGAGAGTAGCCAGTAGACTAACAACGCAATGCATAATGGAGAGATGATTCACCTTTAATCCAAGACTTCATTACTCTACAGTCATTGCGTTTGCAGGCCCACTTATCTTGTGTATTCTGGAGCTTTTGCAATGACAGATACGAAGAGATACATTCCGCTTTTGAAAAGATGCCTGACTTCAAAACGCACCTGAATATGACTGTAATGGACAAACTAATTAATTTTGTGAGAGCGTGACTGTTTGGCTAGATTTAATATCGACATTCCGCTTTGACAAAAGCAGTAATTTCGAGCTTTTTTCTGATGATTTCTAAACAGATTTTTAGTGATAACAAAAAAAAAAAACCCAAGATGACATTTTTGTGTGTGCCTGCCTGGAGTATCCTTCCATTTAGTTTTTTCTATAAAAATCTATGAAAATTCATTCCGCCAAGTTTCCACAGGGCATGTTGACACGTAACCAGGTTTTTACAAAAATTGACATTTCCCCCTCTACGTTTACAAAAAATAAATAAATCTTCATTTATACACCTGGTTTAGAGCTACTATGAGCATTCCGAACCTGCAGGGGGCAGTGTAACGAGGATGCACGAAGCCATGATAGCCAATCAAAGTCCTAGAAAAAATACAATGTCAGGAATTGCGACGTAAATGTCCGTCTACCCCTCTTTAGATGTAAAAGTTAATTTTTACAACCTTATTTTTGCACCCATGTGGTCCCAAAGCTCAATTGGGAAATTACACTTAGAAGACACCTCCTATTATCTTTTTGTGAAAAGTTAATATGCAAATATAATTTATTCATCATTGTTTGCTGCAAAGTGTTTCAAACTTTCCAGCACAATCCACTTTCAGTGCATGCATAATGGATTTTTCAAGTTTTAATAAGGCTGGTTTAATAAGTTTAGCAAGTTAAATATTGACCTCCCGACTTGTGTGCTTGAAATCAGATTTTCAGTGCACAAATCAATCCTTTAGTAGATGAACATTAGTCTTCTTACACGGTGGCACTGTGACTGTCGCTGTCAAAGTCCCAACAGTAGGGACAGGAGGAACATAACAGATTTTATCAGTTATCGTTGGAATTTGGACATACAAGGAAAAATTGTAATTTCCTCGTAAGATTTTGACGTGAAAAATATGAGGAAGTAGGAAGTAAATAAACAGTGACTTCACCTCCTGCAGGAAGCCGTCACAGTTTGGGTGAAATGAAAAAGTACATAAATCTTTCCAACAGGTTTTTTAAAGCTTTTTTGTTTGTTTTTTAACTCAAGGTATATTTTACTTCCTTGTTATTTATGATATAAAAAAAACACTTCAGGAACAATGTTGAACTCATCACAGAGGTGATTCATAGGTTAATTCAATAGGACACATTTGAGTGCAGTTAAGATTTCATGCAACAGCCACTGTCGTGTTTTACTGGATATGTTTGAGGGAAGTTCGGTGCAAACAGGATATATGTTCTTTATTGTATCGTTTCCCAGCAGCAGCGGTAGAAAGGTGCAGTTGGAGGCACGTAGCAGCTGAGAAACTAATTTATTGGAGAGCAAATCTTGGCTGGAGCTGGTGTGTGAATCACTGCTTTCTTGCCCTTTGAGGGAATTCAAGAAAAACTGGGAAATGTTTAAAGGGAGGTTATGTTTACAGCTGATTAGTTGTAAACTCAGTAGCTGTGTGTGTGTTTTTGTGTGTATTCAACATCACTGTCAACTCTCTCGATGGGGAATTATTAATATCACTAAACTATGTAATCCAAAAACAGTGTAACCCATAAATAAATCAAAGATCTGCCCACTTCTGGCTCGTTCCCCTGAGAAAGTGTGCATTTGACGCTGAAGCCCCAGAGCCCCGTCACCCACACCACAACCCCCTCACACAGATAAAGGAGACATCGCCATTCGCGAATAGCGGCCACGAAAGTATGCACACCGTAAGGTGGGATTTTTCCCCTTTAATAACCTGACTTGTCACAACTCTGTGCTCCAGCCATTTTCACTTATTCGTCTGTCACATTTTCACATTGCTTCATCACACATTCATACAAGAGTAACCCCCCCCCCCCAAAAAAAATCCTTCCTCTCAATGTGATATAATGAGTTTTCTCCACCTGTCTCCCTCAGCTGGAGTCTGGCGTGCCGCTGCCCAGCCCCATGGAGCTGATGGGGAAGATCCTGGTAAAGAACAAAAAGAAACACCACAAGACGGATGGAAGCACCAAGAAGAAACTCTCCGAGCAAGTCTCCAACACTTACAGCGACTCTTCCAG
Organism: Blennius ocellaris; assembly: GCF_963422515.1. Lineage (NCBI taxonomy): Eukaryota > Metazoa > Chordata > Actinopteri > Blenniiformes > Blenniidae > Blennius > Blennius ocellaris. The sequence continues at coordinate 5,340,064 of NC_137667.1, forward strand.
TGTGTGCGAGCCCTCCTCCCCGAGCGCGGGTACGACTGCGTTCTCCATCTCACATCTGCCCATCCGCCATTAACAAAGCCATCAAACCATGGCGTGCCCCTGCCGATATGTGCCGCTTTGGGTTTAAAATCGAGCTTATTGGGGTCCATCTGCTCTGTGGACCGAGGCCCCCGATGCCGTCCAGAGACCGGATCGTTCGAGCGAAGCAGTGCTATTGTTTATCATTCGTCATTTTCATGGCACTCTCCATCAGCTGGGGGTATTATTGGCTGTTGCATACACTTTCTGTCAGGCTTATGCACTGCTGGTCACTGGGGCATCCTAAACACTGGCCAGTAACTGCCTGCAAGTGTGTGTGTATGTGTTTGTGTGTGTGTGTGTGTGTGTGTGTGTGTGTGTGTGTGTGTGTGTGTGTGTGTGTGTGTGTGTGTGTGTGTGTGTGTGTGTGTGTGTGTGTGTGTGTGTGTGTGTGTGTGTGTGTGTGTGTGTGTGTGTGTACATCAAGTTGTAACTGTCTCATCTTAATTTATGGATTTTTATATTTTTACAGCCGCTCAGTTGGTTTTATTTTTCTCTTATTCGTTCTGTGCTACTGTCAGTTTTGGCATCAGTTCATAAGTGTCGTGTCGTGTCGTGTCGTGTCGTGTCGTGTGTGTGTGCGTGCGTGTGTGTGTGTGTGTGTGTGTGTGTGTGTGTGTGTGTGTGTGTGTGTGTGTGTGTGTGTGTGTGTGTGTGTGTGCATACAGTTGTATACATTCTTAAAATCTCCCCTCTTCAGTTTATTGCGATTGCAGCTTGAAGTTGCCTTTTTCAAACAACCACACTGCCCCCTGGTGTAGATAACCTGGCAGCACAAGCTGTAAATCCATTGACACTGACCCTTCAAAGTCATTAACCCTCTGAAAAGACTCATTATGGGAAGATCAATGATCAGAGCGAGAGAAAGCACCACCCTTAAATGAATTTTCAGTGCAGGAAAGTAAGACGACACTGCAAGGGAGTCAAGCTGTAATTTCTAAATGTTAAGGACCTAGAAAAGCAAATGGTTTTTGTTGTTTGTTTTAATTTTTTTCATTTCACAGGTTCAACTAAAGACGAGATGGCAGATTCTTCACAGCCGTCTGAAGGCGCCGAGCTTAACCTGAGACCACAGGGCAGAAAGTCTATTGGTGAGTCATACATATGACATGAATAGAGACTGCAGTCTTCACTGGAGCTCATTAGGCAGCTGGAGAAGCTATAGGTCAGCTCAGCCTTTGCACTGTTGAAATTAATTCCCTCTGTCGGCGTGACCTCGGATTCAGTCGGAAATGTAGAGCAGATCCGTCATTATGTGGGCGCAGAGCCTGGGTCGAGCTCAACCAACAGTGATAAAATTAATTTCCTTCATCCACAAGTTTGTAAGCTGTCAGCTCAAGCATAATTAGTGTTTTATGCTTAATGAAGGCAGCTGATTTTAAAACTCTGGGATCAAAAATTATCCAATAACAGTATTTCGCTATTTGAAGGCTGTCAAATCAATGTGAAAGTCAGGGTTGCATTCCCAAACATAACATTTTGTATTTGACAACTAAAACTGCAAACTGTGATTTGAAATGTAAATTCGTGTTCCAGGTGAAGTGGAGGTGGAAAGTGAGGATGAAGATGATGACGATGACGACTGTAAAAAGGGGTCGATGGATGAGGTCTGGTGATGCGAGACACTTACTCATTAGTGTATTTGTTTTGTGTTGAAGTCCACGTTTGATATTGACTGATAATAATTACCACTGATCTCTCCACAACCCTGAATAAGGAGATTATCTTCGTGGCAACAAGTTCATGAATTCTCATTAGTCGTGTGACTCATTCGGACTGGCCTTTCGGTAAATCATTGTGCGGCTTTGGATTCGCATATTAATTTGCCTGTGTGTTTTTGCAAACAGGGCACAGCGGGCAGCGAGGCCTTCGCCACTGAAGAAATGTCCAACCTGGTGATCTACATCCAGCCTGTCAAGTTTAACAGCTTCGAGAGTTCCAAAAGTACGTCGCAATGACGAACTGCTGTGAACTGTATGTCAGAAGAAAAATGACACCCACGGGGTGGATTTGCTGCTGGGATGGGAGTTTATATTACCCTTTGGTGTATTATATTCCCACCTTATTTTTACCCCAGGGGTGCATATATAAACTATACATGTGTTTCCTGCATAGTGATTGGAACTTCTTCACCCAGCAGGCCAGACTGAATAATGTCAAATATTGTCTTTAAATCCCCTCTCACACACTGAGAGTGAACCTCCTGCTAATGACTCCAAGCTCACGCTGCTCACATCATTCGGCTTGTACCAATTAAAGTCTTTTGTTGGATTTCCTCCATTTTTAAAGGGTGTCGCTGTTGCCTGATTCATACACATGAGATGTCATTTGTTGACAGGTGATGGCTTTTAGTTAGAAAGTTTCTGTTATGCAGCCTTTCATTTTGTAAAACACAGATTTGAGTTTTAATTTAGGCAAAAAAAATAATTTTCCAACTCATCAATGTATTTGTTCCATTTTTCTGGAATTTTCATTCTGAACTAGTTGATGATGTGTGGACTCTTTGATGGAGGAGACGTTTTTTTTTAATTCGAGTGAAGATATTGCTTGATGACAGTATGAGTTTATGCAGCTCAGGCGACAAGAACTTGTACTTGATGATTCATATTTCATTCTTTCTACCCACAGAGATCAATCGCAGCTACCAGATGTCATCCTTTGTAGAGACCAAAGCTTTGGAGCAACTGACTAAATCCCCAGTCGAGTTTGTGGAGTATCCTTTTCTGACTTTTCATGAAGAAATACTACATACGTAACACAACTCACAGTCTTGAAATAGGCTCTTTATGTGCTATAATTGTTTTCTCTTCCTTTGATATATTGTTGTAGACACACAAAACACTTTCAGCTGAAAGGAATTAGCGTCAAAGTGAATATAATTTCCATCCAGGTCTGGAGAGGTGAGAACGTTCCCCTTAAGCAGGTTAGATGTATCAGGATTAAGGTGAAGGCTGATCCATTATGTGTGTGTGTGCTACTGTTTCATTCAGGATGTTTTGATTTTTATTCATTCTACTAAAAGTGTACATTCACTATATACTGTACTTGCTCCCTCTCTCATGTTAAAGATTCACAACGCCTGTTACTAATGTACTGCAGATGCATTGGTTAATACTCATATCACTTACTCTGTTGCCAAAAGCAGCCAATTATTCATTTTTTTCTTGATCATAAGCAAATCAGCCTGAAATGTTGCGTCCATCTCAGATTATTGTCTCAGAATTTACCGTTTTTTTTTACGGGACCACTTAAGATTGAGAGGATAATTATAGCATATAACTACCCATTTGTCCATCCAAGCTTAATTTTTTGTATTCTTGCTCACTTAAATAAATAATCTTCACTGACCATGTAAATCGAATTTAGTAAATGCCGTCATTTTCGGCATTCATTATGTGCATCAGCTGTTGTTTTTTTATTTCCCTCTTGGTTATGGGGACTTCGCCTTAACCAGCTGTGTGCAGATACAACAAGATGCAGCTGAGCAGGATCTACCCTAAAGGCACTCGAGTGGATTCTTCAAACTACAACCCTCAGCTCTTCTGGAACGCTGGCTGTCAGCTCGTGGCTCTCAACTTCCAGACCATCGGTGAGGACGGGCCAGCAAACGCACCTCTACGTTTCTCATCAACAGCTTTATTCACATTGTCTGCATTTGAAACCTTAAGTTTTTGTCAATATCTCTCTTCAGATCTGTCAATGCAGCTAAATCTGGGCATGTACGAGTACAACGGTAAATGTGGCTTCAGGCTGAAACCGGAGTTCATGAGACGTCACGATAAGCACTTTGATCCTTTTGCCGAGAGCACAGTTGATGGGATAGTGGCCAATACGCTGTCTGTAAAGGTGTGTGCAAAGTCTCCAGTCGACTTTTCTGTCCCCGTGTAGCTTTGTCTGAGTTTTATTATACACTCCCCTCTTTTGCTTTTTCGCTTCCAGATCATCTCCGGCCAGTTCCTGTCAGATAAGAAAGTGGGAACGTACGTGGAGATGGACATGTTCGGCTTGCCGGTGGACACGAAGAGAAAAGCCTTCAAGACCAAGACCTCTCAGGGCAACGCTATCAACCCTGTGTGGGAGGAGGAGGCTATTGTTTTCAAGAAGGTGAGGCAGTGATTTAGTTTCAGAACATTTTTTCATTTTCATTTCAACTTGAGGATGGGATATGATATTGGTGTTTGAAAATGATGAAGCAAATATACTGACGCTCGCCTTTTTGTGCCTTTTTATTATGCTCTTCTTAGGTTGTGCTGCCCACTCTTGCTTCTCTGAGAATAGCCGTGTTTGAAGAAGGAGGGAAGTTTATTGGCCACCGTATCATTCCTGTCTCAGCCATCCGTCCAGGTAAAAACAATGTTCATTCACGGCCGCTGTTGCTTTTAGAAAGCAAAGAAAAGAAAATTACCATATTAGTCTGCATATAAAACCACCTCATATTTGAGAAAAAAAACATTTTGTAGACCATATCTTGTATTTATAAAGACACGATGTATATTTAAAAAAATAAAGACATTAAAAACGCTTGAGGGTTGAGGGTTAAATTCCGATCAATGCAGTTCCTCAAAATATATGAAAGCAAAATGCATCTTTAGCCTTTGTATTTTAGAAATCCAGCTGTAAAAATATTTTTTTAAGAAGCTAAGGATGTCATGAATGGCTCCAAACCATTGGAAAGAAGAACATTTAGCATCCGCTGTAGTCAAGTATACTTGTGTGTTGTTTTTTTCTGTGACATGAGCTGATAATGTGACACCCTGCAGGCTATCACTACATCAGTCTGAGGAATGAGAAGAACCAGTCCCTGACGTTGCCCACGCTGTTTGTATATGTTGAAGTGAAAGACTACGTCCCTGACACGTTTGCAGGTAAATAGTATAAAACACGGCTGTAGCAGAAATACAACGGTTTTACAAGTGCATCGCAATCAGTGCTGTTTTTAAACTGCGTCCCAGATGTCATCGAGGCTTTATCCAATCCCATCCGCTACGTCAACCTGATGGAGCAGAGAGCCAATCAGCTGGCTGCCCTCACACTGGAGGAGGGAGGAGAGGAAGAGGGCGACAAAGAGGTGAACTATCTCCATTAAAGTTTGAAGAATAAAAGAACAAAGCGACCAGTGAATGTAGTCTTGAGGCAAACTTTAAAAACCCACATCCACCAGAGCGAGTGCTGTGAGAGGACGGCTTATGAATCACCACTGGTGCTCACCACAGATATAATCCGCAGACTTAAAGCCGTTTCTCATTCCCGGTCGGCCATGATAAACTGCACTGCATCTACAGGCGCTGCAGTATTGTTGCTGCATTTCATCAAGTTTTGTCAAACATCCACCTGCAGCGTCAGATAGCAGGTTTTTTTTTCTCACATGAAGTCTGTTGTCGTGGTTCAAGAAAGCAGATAGAATCAAACACTGCAGATAGGAACGCTCTTTCTACATGTTTGATGTTTTAAAGAGTTACTCAAGTTACTCCCAATGGTAGTATCCATCCCGACTGATGTGGAAATGTGGCTGTGATATGTGAGGAAACGGGTGAATGTGATGGAATGCGTACAGAAAAGACCGCACAATATCATGTAATAATCCATTTACCGAATTTCACCGCGATTAAAAATGTATCATCAAGATCAAAATGATTGATAGCTGCAATGTGCAAAAAATATTGTAATTTCCAACAGTAAATTCTTAACAAAGAAGTACATTTCGCTTAATTTAATCTGTGAAATCAACAGTTAAAATCAAAATTTGTATCTTTACACAAATACATCTAGTATTGAAGACAATACAGTGACATTGTGATAAAAAAAAATTTTTTCCAAACATGAATTATCTCACTAATGTGAGCCAAAACACCAAATACTACAATACCCATAAGCCATCAATGTTCCCAAGCACCACACATGAATAGAATGAAGATATACAAAGCCACAAATAAGCTCACTTTACTTAGATTTTGTTTTTCGAGTACAAAAAGAAAGAATTTTGAAAGTTTGCTTACTTAAAAAGTCTTCTGTTGAGCCAAAATGAGTTAAAAAAAAAAAAAAGTTAAGATATATACTCCTGAATTTGTCAGACATTTGTCAAGTGTAATGGCTTGTGTCACAGGGAAAAGATTAATTAAAAAAATGTGTCTGATTCCATTGGGGAAAACATAGAATTACTTGAATTATTTTACACAAACTGACGTAATTGACTCCATTCATGACTGAAAGTTTGAAACTGAGTTGACCTTTAACTTTCACACATACGTCAGTTTGAACGTCACCTAAATGTCAAGCAGCGCAAAGATTTGAGCAAGTCTTGCCCGTTTTTATAAAAAAAAAATTGACATACAAGGAAAGGTCAGGGTGCAAACTGCGCTAATGAGTCATTATGTTCAACAATAATAGCAGGAGGAATGATTTTCCCAGAAAAGTTGGTTCATGTGAAGGGAACTGAGAGCACAGTGAGGGTCTCGGCTGAACGGCTCAGTTCAAAATGGATTTGACTGGAACAAGTAGCGGAGGATTGATGTAGGTGCATTACAACAGGGAGCAGACAAAAGGATGATATCTGAGAGGAGGCGCGAGAGCAATTTCTAAGATTGAGGCAGAGATAAATGCAGGATGAGAGGCACAACGGGACTCGGTTATCTGGGGTTATTAGAAAAAGGGGGTTGGGAAGAAAGGTAGTTCCTGGGGGACTTCTTTTATCCGTTTTTGCCAGCTGATGCGATTACCCACGAGGCGGGCCGACAGTGGGATGTTTCCTGTTGTGACCATGGCAACAGTGAGCCAAGGCGGCAGCGGCGTGCCGCGTAAAGTGCTGAGAACTCGGGGAGGGGAGGAAAGGGATGTGGCAAACACGACTAGAAACAGCGGTGATTTAAAATCACATTGAGGTTGGAGAGATAAGAGCGTGGAGGTTCGAGCGAGCCAACGGGAAATTAAGCGCCGCCACAGGAAGCCATGCTGAGAGTGGGCTACCAGAGCTATGTCTACAAACTCTCGTGCAGGACACAGGTGCAACAAGTGATGGTCTGAAAAGAAATGTGGCTGCTGGTGTTTTTTTTTTTTCTCTTATCACCACTCATAAGCATCTCAGAACAGGATCATGTGTTATATTTCTTTTTCTGCATTGATAGCGTGTTGTAAAGTGGTGTAATAGTGATTGGTGTGACATCACATCCAGTTTTCTCTGTGACGGCCAGGTGGAAGCAGGGAGCGACGCCCCCGCAGAGTCCAAGGTGGACCAGAGGGTGATGACGCCCGCGGAGAACGGACTGAGCCACACGCCCATCATTGCCCCGAAGCCCCCTTCACTGGTCGGCCACCAGCCTCAGTCCGCAGGTACTGGCAGACCGACACATGGGCACACTGCATTGAAATGAAAACAGTTAATTTTACATGATACTAGATGACAGCACAGTCTTATTCCAAATATGTAACTAAAGTACTGTGACCTAAAATGAATATATAAATGTATTTAATTATTCTGTACCGTGCAACTATTTTGAGTGCCATGTTTTGGATGAAAAAGAAAAGAAAAAAAAAACCTTCTGAGATCTTTCTCAAGAGAAAAAAGAAAAATATTTCACTAAAACACTATGCGACCAATTGTGAACTCATCAAGGGGAATTTGTGTTTTTGGGTACCAGGCTCATTGAAACCGACAGTGAAAACTGAAGACATCATTCAGAGTGTCCTCACTGGTAAGGTTTTCTTCATTTAAAGCATTTCGAGCAGGTTCCTCTCTCTGATATTGAAAATCTGTTTTCACCTTAATTTGTGCGATATTAAGTGATGGGCAGGACTGCAACTGGCCAACTGAGACTGCGAACAGTTTTATTTTATGAACTTTCCCCTGCCAGTTTGTGTGCTCAGTAAAAAGTGTGATTAAAGTTACACAGTATTACAGAGCAAATAAAATGAAAGATCATGTTACAGGTGCACCTTACTATAGCTTTTAATTCCAATTGAATCTGAGTTGAGAAATGTTTTCTCCCAACCCCGTCCCTGTGCCCTGCGGTGTGTGTGTGTGTGTCCTCAGAGCTGGAGGCTCAGACGGTGGAGGAGCTGAAGCAACAGAAGGGCTTCGTCCGGGAGCAGAGAAAACAGTACAAGGAGATGAAGGAGCTGGTCCGGAAACACCACCGCAAGACCAGCGAGCTGATCAAGGAGCACACGGCTCGCGTGTCCGAGCTGCAGAGCCAGCACCAGCGGCGGCGCTCTGCCCTGCAGAAGAGCCACAAACGAGATGGTAAGAAAAGGTAGGTAGCCGTTTCACTCCTGTGTCTCGAGATGTCTCGCTCCTGTTCGTGTCGTTCTTCAGAAGTTCAGAGGGAATCCAAACAAGACACTTTAACAGAACGATGAGTAACAAACAAACAAAAAGAAAATCCTGCAAGTAATTGGAGATTAAACATAACTTCGCAAGCCTTTACTAAAACAAAAAAAAACACTCATAAACACATTTTGGTTACCCTTACCGCCTGCACTCGCTCTGCAGTCTGTTCATACATGAAATTCACAGCTTGAACGAGAAGCATTTCTTGGCATCTTTGAAAGTCATTATTTAAAAAAAAAAAAAAAGAAAATTGTGAATTTTCTTCGTTTGACTACAAGAGAAGACAGCATAAACAATCTTCTCTCATTTCCCTAAATTCTTTTTAATGGAGCTCTATGCTCATTCTTCTTTCATTATTTCTGTCTGCCACAGACTAATAGTTCATTCTGCATCTGGCGCCGCTCAAAAAACAAGCACACTGAAGCCAGAAGTTACCCTCAAAGAGCGAGACTTAGCTCCACACAGAATATAAATGAAAGGCTCAGACTCAGTCCAGGCCTCAGGGAGCCTCGGGGAGTTTCAGAGCCCTCAGGAGTGTCCATCACACACTGAAGAGTCAGTTTTCAGTCCACAGTGGAGATTACAGGCCCCTCAGCCTGTGTGGACCTCGGAGGGGCGTTCTTGGAGGAAAATAGCACATTTCACACAAGTCACTTTCTTGTCTTCAAATATGAGCAGTGTTTTGGCACCTCTGCCAGAGAAAGTTCTCTTTGTGAAAAGGATATTACTTTATTGATCGTGAGAATATTTGATGCCATATCTGTTGAAATATGTACGTTGGCGTGAGAAATGCGTGGATCTCCCATAATCATGCATGAACATTTCATCTGATCTAAGTTTCATGTATGCACAGACAAAACATAATAAGACTTAATCTACAAAAGCAAATGGTAAATGTCATATCTTTATTAAACATATGGAAGTAAAGCTTTTGGCTAATGAGGTCTAAAATTTGAACTTCAGTGAATGAAACTATATTTGAACTCGGTTACTTGACTATTAAAAAAAAAAAAAATTGATGGTCGTTTCTCACAAGAAGCATCTGACAATATGAATCATGTCTCACAGAATGGAGCTCTTCAAAGACCTTTCCATCAGTCACCATTGATTTACATGAGACAGGAACGGGGTCAATAACGTAGCTCATTGCAGTTTTACAAATTGTCCACTGGAAGATATATGACTCGGCTGGGGAAACTCTCCAGAAGTAAGCACCAAGCAAAGTACAAAGGAACAAAACAGATTGCACAGCTAAAGAAAGGAGAAGCTTCCAAGTAATTGGATCAGTTTTACCACTCTGTGCAAAAGTCAACTATGTGCATGATGTTGAATTTGCACGATGGAATACGTGAGGAAGGAAGCCACTGTTTTCCAAAAACAAACATGTCTGAAGGTGATAAAACACCACTTTAACAATTCACAATGCTACTGCAGAGACGGTGGACTGATCAAACAATGGCTAAATTGTGCAGCGTGTGTGTCGTAGAAGGTTACTTACTGCATTCCGGCATTATTCTTAAAAGATTTGTTGTTTAAGAGCCGGGGATCTATTGCTACCATTAAAGCAAGTGTGAATTCCCAAGTTTAATCAGATGGATTCGACGATGAAGTCAGAGTGGCTGCTCATCTACTGACGTTCAGTAGAAGCTGTGTGACACAGCAGGACACAACAACCCCGAACATGGAAATCTACTAAAAGAAAAGAAAAAACAGTTGTTGAAGGAGGGGACAAAAATGCTGTAAAATGAGCTTGATAAAGTGGATTTCCTATCATTTTACCTGAACTGAACCAGTTCTGTCAGTCAGAATGATTCAAAACTTCTTATGTTGCTGCTAAAAGAGATTTGTCCAATCCTTAAAGTCAAAGTTTACGTTATTCAAGCGACACTGTAGATGGTCATTGACGCTTGTCTATAGTTTGAACTAATTAATTCACAAATCCTTGAAATTACAAACAGTTCACACACTTTTATCAGCACATTGCATTTATCCACAGAGGGAAGGTGGAATATCAAATATCACGCTACTGATGTTTAAACAGCCCTTTTAACCCGTGTACACTTTGTTTTTCTCTGTGTGCATCTGGGCCGTTATCTCTGTCTGCAGCCGATCCGAACAGTCCCTGTCAACACTGGACCAGGAACTGGGTGATCTGGACCAGGAATGCAACCAGAGGCTGTCCGAGCTGAAGGAGCAGCAGCAGCAGCAGCTCCTCACCCTTCGACAGGAGCAATATTACAGCGAGAAATACCAGAAACGAGAGCACATAAAGCAGGTGGGATGTCACCGACGCACAGAACGCACACACGTACGGGTCACGGCCAGCTCAGCTGGCAGTCAGTCTATCGATCGGATTATTTATAAAGCAGGCCATTTGTTATGGAATCTATTTTTAAATGAATCAATAAATAACCTGAGATAAAATGGGAGAACATGCCAGCAAGATAAACGAATAACAATAGCTGCAAATATAAGCCCACAATATGAGGACAGAATATTCATTAATTCAAAGAAATAAAGCTGAATTGAAAGAACTTGCTTTTAAAAACATCAACACTTTCTGCAGCATCGGGTATTCATTCAGACTCAACTAACAATTTTTTTATTTCAAAATTAAAAGGAAACATATTCATGCTTGGAAGAAGCATACCCCAGACCCTGACATTTGTTTGCTGTCGCTTCAACCTTATTGACATATTGGAAATTATGACAGTACTTTAAAATACACAATTTAACTTAATTCATGTAGAAAAAACATTTTGCATGCAACCCAGATTCAAATAAAATCTATTAATTAATCTATTTTAGGAAAAACTTTAAATCAAATGCATGTACTGAAGGGTAAAATGAAAAAAACATTTATGTAATAAGAGATGAATTAAAAAGATAAAATAAGCTCCATTAAAAATCATAGGAACAACAGTGATAATTGCATGCTGTATGTGAAGATATTTTAAATGAGTTGTATGTAACAAAGAGTAAAAACAGATTTTGTCATTGTCTATGGATTCAAACAGCTGTAACAATATTATTTTGCAGCGTAAATCACTGTTTGTTTTTTTTTATATCATTGCATCACACCAATTGTATTTCTAATACTGAATATGTGTGCTGCCAATCTCTCTGTAACAAATAAGATAAAAAAAAAAAAAAAAAAACGTTTTGAGGTCATTTTAATTAGCACAAATGCAACGTAGGCAGTCTCAGTAGTCGTAGTCCCACAAAGACAGTACGTGTAATCATACGTAATATAAACAAGCAGGCAGATGGCACATGCAGACACGAGCCTGTCCTAACTTGCTTTGGACGAGATAATGCTGACAGTCTGTTGCTTGTTCTGGAGCTCAGAAAAGCGTGCACGGACTAACTATGTCAAGCAAATAAATAAAGCAATCCTCTTATCTCCAGGTCGTTTCCCTGTGGGATCACTTTGCTGCTTGTGCTCATGTTGTGCTGTAGATGTTAGGGGGGGGGAATTATGTCTTCTGCTCCAGTGCATGTGCACAGTGAGCACGGGCAACAAGCATGAAGTAGTTTGTGTCACATAGCCGATCTGAGTGTTGTATATTATCTTGAAGTGTGTGTCTTATGTCCCTTTTTGTCTCTCTCTCTCTCTCTCTCTCTCTCTCTCTCTCTCTCTCCAGCTGGTTGAGAAGCTGACCAGTATAGCAGAAGAATGCCAGAGTGCTCAGCTGAAAAAGCTCAGAGACATCTGTGAGAAGTAAGACTGCACCAGCAGCTCAACCTTTTACCAAAAGCAATGGCATTTTCATTCTGCACTGTCCTTTATTTTCACCACCAACAGAGAAAAGAAGGACCTAAAGAAGAAAATGGACAAGAAGCGGCAAGAGAAGATCAACGAGGCCAAATCGAAAGACAAGAATGTAACAGAGGAGTAAGTGAAAACGTTGGGAGTCCAGCATGGCCACTAGATGTCGCTAGAGGCTAAAGATTGTGTTCAGTTTCAACAGTGGTCTTGGTTTGATCCTGAATCTCTCCCCACAGAGAGAAGTTAGAGATCAACAGATCGTTTGTCAATGAGGTGGTGCAGTATATCAAACGGGTGAGCATCATCCAAAATAATGATTTTCCTCTTTCCAGCTGTAGGTGTGCGGCATATCATATGTAAATGCTTTCTGCTGTTTGTTAAGCTGGAAGATGCACAGAGTAAAAGACAGGAGAGGCTGCTGGAGAAGCACAAGGACGTCCGCCAACAGATCTTAGACGAAAGGCCAAAAGTAAGTCATTTTCTGGTAATAATACAGTTTGACTGAATGAAACTTGAAGTTCAGCTTTTCACATTGCACACACTGGTTTTTAACCCAAATGCAGTCAAATGTCCACATGTAGCATCATTTCAGCCTTTCTTTTCTGCAGAATGACCATCACAGTCATATCATATCATTCCTTTATTTCTGCTCTGTAATTTGTTTTGAGATTACACTATTTAACTGTGGTTGTAAACAGTAACTACCCCATCCTTTTTAGCCAATATATTCCCTCCATTTGCTTAATTATTCTTATTACAATACAGATTTATAAATCTGCATAATAATAATCTCTAATTATACACTCTGTTTGCCTCTCTCAGTGATTAAAGCCCCTTCATCAGCAGACCAGAAGAAAATATATCAAAAGGTTCTTTTCAATTATAAGAATAGAAAAGCTGCCAATTCTCAGTTGAAACTAATGCGACACATTCAGCTCTAAAAATGATTTGATAAAAAAAAAAAACACACAAGCATTTTATCTTTGAATCATCGCTTTTCAATTTTGTCATTTCTGCACAAATGACACTCTTTGTAAATGCATTTTCAGAACAAGCAGTCAAAAGTGCCTCAATACTTATTACATAGTTCAACCACTAGGTGGTAATCTGGGGTAGGTTTAGTGAGACTCAGTGTTGGCTGCTTGTGATTTCTTTGCAGAAAACACCTCTGATAACCATGTTGAGGTAAGATTAGTATAGTCGCATCAAATTAAAATATAGAGTGAGGTGTTGCCTCTTTGAATCTTGACTTTGATATAACAAGTGTTCATTCAAGAGGCATGCTTGCTGCGTATGATTGTGATATATGATGTGCATTACACCGAGGTTTACGACGACGCTTGTTGAAAGCTGATTGTTGCCTTTTAGCACAGAGTCTACATGCTGCAGATGCTTTAGTCCTTCAACAGTATTGATGTGGGAGTAGAGTGGGTGCTTCAGTCTGATTATTCAAGGTTCAGCATGACTTCCTGATTGAGTTGCACACTTCCAAATCGTGTCATTGTCGCCATCATTGTAGGACGGTTGTGCAGCTGAGGAGCATGGTAAGAAGCCTCTTGCATCCTTGTGTTGAGCACTAATATAGCATAAATTCAATCGCATTAACGTAGAGGCTTTTAACAAAAATCTGTGCATTGCATTTGTCTTTTGGCTTTATTGGCATTATTAACATGTTTAAATTTGGAGTTGGTTGAACTGTGTAAAGGGAGATCTTGTCCCAGCGCATGTTCTATTAATGTGCCCTTACACCAAAGAGAAAAACAGAATGAATCCAACCATGTAACGATGATAATGAGGTGTATAAATCAGGCTGGCATATATAGTGAGAGCTGTAGGAGTCACAGGATCTGCCATGTCTCTCTGTGTCAAATGAAGAGCCTACTGTGCATTCATCCTATCTAACTCACGACGTTGTGTCTTTTAAAGACGGACATGAATCAGAAGTCGCCTGTTGGAGACAGCTCCATATCCACCCACACTCTAAGTGACAGCTCCTTGTTCCTTTGAAACCACTCGGAGCCGAGTGTGGGAGGTGTAGTGCAGATATTCAACCCAACGGCTCACATTCAGCAGGTCCCCCACATTGTTCCGAATAGCTCCAGTCAGGAGAAATGAAGTATTGAGAGTAAAATGTAGTCGCTTGGTAGTATGTTGAGGTGAGAGAGAAAGTCACATTTTTTTTTGCTTTCTGAAGCATCCATGTGTTTTGTAAATCGCTCGTGTGAAGAGCTCTTCTTGTGCTGCGGTGCCCAGCTTCATCTTTGGTGCAGCTCCTTGTGCTTCTTGCCAATAACACAGCGATTCCAATTTCAATCAACACTGACTTGCAATGAACTGTTTGTTTAAGTGCCATCAGAGTGTAATTTACTACACACGCGCAAGAAACGGGTAAAGTGAATTGCTGCTGCTGCCGCTTGCTTTTGTTGCAGTGGGATTTTATTCTCTTCGGAAATGCTGTGTACTCCCCACAAAATTCACCCACTGCTACCAAAAATCTGGACTGTGGCAAATTTAATTCTCCTGGAGGAGGCTATTACATGGTAATCAGCTATCTCTGCAGTATCTGTTCTCATGGAACAGATCAGTCATCTGTATGCAAAGTACAGTGCCGTCAGAAGACAGGCAGCAGAAAATATTCAAGCTCGAACATTTAATGTGTTATCTTCACACTTCTGCTTGAGATCCATTCGTCCTTTAGCAAGGTTTTTAGCCAACATGGGTTCTCCAGGCACTGGATTGGATCCAGCTGACTATGGTTGAAGGCAGGGTTCATGCCGGAGAGGTCTCCAGTCCATCACAGAACAAACACAGACAGATAGACAATCACATTCATACCTATGGGCAGTTTAGCATCACAAATTATCATCAAACGCCTGTTTTTGCCCCGTGGGAAGTAGAAATGTCATGCATGAACAAGGAGAACACGCAAACTCCATATAAAAGGGCC